>NC_051178.1:75490587-75800587 GCF_013339695.2 Rhipicephalus sanguineus | reverse complement strand
GCATGAGGTAATTGTGAAGACAGCAGCAAGCAGACACAACTGCAACTGCATTATCCGGCAGAAGGCTCATTCTATTTCTCAGGACTCTCCAACGGGCACACATAATTCCAAATGTGTTCTCAATGCATCGACGTGCTCTAGAAAGCCTGTAATTGTAAACTCTTTTTGGTGTGCCTGCTGCATGCATGCCAGCATACGGCTTCATTAAGTTTGGCTTGAGGGGAAACGCGTCGTCGGCAACAAATACATATGGAAGCTTTGGACCACCAAATGGAAGATCTGCTGGAGCAGGGAAGTTGCCCGCATTGTCGACAAGCTTACCCAAATTTGATTTTGCAAAAACACCCCCGTCGCTCTCGCGCCCGTAGCACCCAATGTAGACTGAAGTAAGTTTGTAGCCCGCATCACATGAGGCCATCAAGTTCACACTGAAACCTTGCTTGTAGTTAAAGTACAAGCTTCCAGAGTTCGGTGGTGCATTGAGATGAATGTGCTTTCCGTCTATAGCGCCGACGCAGTTTGGAAAGTTCCATCGTCGCGAAAACTCTTCAGCAACGGCAACGAAGTGCTCGCGGGTGAGTACTGGAAACACTCTTGGCTGCAGGACTTTCCATATCGCTTTACAGACTTTGGGCACCAGGCCTGACACCGTAGACTTTCCGACCCTGAAACTGTAGGACAACGACTGGTAGCTGTTCCCGCTGGCCAGGTATCTAAAAAAAGACGTAAAAGGTTATTACAAAGCAGATTAGCGTCGCACAATATTTTCAGACAATTGACGTTCAAATTGCCTTCAATGTTCACTATGGTGCCGTAATTGAGCACACCGTATAACCCTTATAATCGGCTAAATATTGCTCCTTCCTATGTTAAGCTTTACACTAATTATTAATTACACTGGGGTCCTAGAACTATCAGGAACGACAGGCGTGTTCCCCAGACTGCATCAGCCGGTCCGTACCAGTGCCATAGGCAAAGTTACTTTTACGTTTACGAAAGCCTTGCAGGCTTTCGTAAACGACTTTTGTATTACAATACATGAATAAAGTAAAAGGAGTGCACATAATTGGATAAAGTTTGTCATTTGTAAATCACGGCTTTCGTTTAAGTATGCTTGTAATGTACTTTTTTTGGAGTATTGCTACGAAAAGAATGCATCGCTTCCCAGCAACCCATTCAACGTGCAAGCCTAGCGCAGGCTGTTGCCATTTCAGCGCTAGGTGGTGGTAATTACAATAAAAATTGAGAGCACGTCTTACATCAGAGTGATTGCCAAGCGCTCCGCTGACGACAAGCAGGGTCGCAAGTGGGTTCTTTGCACGTCGATGTATGGTCGCACCATGTTTTCAAGAAAGTCAGAAAAGCAGCGCGAATATCGCAACAGCGTTTCGCATGTTATAGTCCAAATGAACTCTTCACTCGAGCTTCACAGCGCGCGACTATAAGTCACCGCAGTGACTATAAGACGGAAATGTCAGTACGCATCGGACAGCAACTTTACCGCCGCCAAAAAAATATTTAAGAAACGACCCTCCGCACAAATACACAGTTATGGCAGCGGCTCACCTGCATTCGCGTCCGCAATTACAAGCCGACAAAAATGACAGAAACCTGCAGATAATAAGCTTACCTCAGCGTAATAGCCAGACGCTCAGCTGATGACAGAGATTCTCGCAGTGGCGTCTCTTGAACTTGAATAAGTGGTCGGACAAGGCTTTCGAGGAAGTCGAACTGCTGTGGTGACATCCGCACGAAATTGTAGAACAACGCCGTATCACCACTCCTCAGCCTCGCGAAAAGATTGTGGAAATCTCCGTCAACTGCCCTACTGAGGAATATTTCACGAACCCACATTGTTCTACGACGTCGCCGTCTGCGTCGGTTAAGCTCATAGACGATGATAAGATCATTTTGAGCTTGAAGAGCCTCGAATTCCGCTAGCAGCTGCTTGCTAACAGGCGCCATGTTGGAAAATGAGAAACGCAGTTGCCTTCAGAGCGGTGATTCGCCCGTCGCAAAAAACGTATATTACCGAAGGGCTAAATGTGAACACTCGTAGTCGCTAGCAACGTAAGCGGACGTTACAACAGTTACGCGATACGACACTTACGACAGATGCGACTGCAGTCTGAACGCGGCTTAACTCCTGGTACTCCTTGATGAACTTTACCATTTCATTTTTTATAATGTTGAGCCTGTCAAGGGCTACGCAATCGCTCAACAAGTAGTGCATCATGTCAACGAATGAGACCCAGTGGCGGTAATTCTTTTCTGGAACATAGCCAGACAACACAATTGGCGAATAAAACAACAACCAATTCCGCCAGTCAGCACATTTCCAGTGTTTCAGGTCATTGAGAGATCTTGGAAGCCTTGATATTTCCCAGATTGGTTGCAGACTGAGCAGCTTCTCATTCAGTTCACTCAAGTGAAGGCGAAGCTTAAAACTACGACACCTCTTCGAGTTTAGCCACAGCAATGTCGTAGCTTTTACAAAACCTGCACACACAGCGTGCATGTAGTCGACTACAAGGCCAGTAGGAAAGTCGAAGTGGTTCAGCAGCGTGAGGACACTTGTAGCCTTTATGCCACGGCTCACTTGCTCTTGCTTTCTTCTGGCTTTTTGGGCATGATGCTGAAACGACTCACTAGTACGGAGTTTTATAGCAGAAGTGGAGACCGGGTACACACGGCAATGCCCATTACCCTTTGCAATGACCTCTCCAGGATGCTCGCACCATGCGCAACCGTACTTCCCATTAAACTGAGTCATGCCCATGACTTCACATCTTGCGACACTGTCCACCGTGCATGGGCCAGGGAAACCCTTCATATTTTTTTTCTGCCCATATGAATCTTCCCATGTCATGCCGGTAGAAGAAAGCACCTTCAGTGACTTCACAAAAGGCAGGAGAAATGTGTTCATTACAGGCTTTTTGGGCCCAAACCATAGGCCAGCAAGGACGAGCCTCTGGACCTTGTCTTTATACGTCAGCTCATAAATTTGAGCAAGGAGAGGCCAGAAGCCAAACTTGCTGCTTTCAAAAAGTGGAACACCATCGGTGTTAAATGTCAGGGAAACATCATTACGACCTATGGGAATACTTCGGTAGCCAATGCCTGTTGTGATGTCTGTGACATCGAAAGAGGGCGACAACTGAGCAGGCATAACCTTAGCTGTTTTCAAAATATCACAGATTTGTGATTCGATGTTAAAAGAAAAAAAATATGATGAACTTTTTAGCAGTGCACTGATGTCATGATGCACATTGCAGTGCTCGCAAAAAACAGTAGATGCAGTTTCAACAGCCCCTATGTAGCTGTAACAATTGCTACAGTATAAATGTCTGTGCTTTGCACTCTCAGGAGAGCTGAAATGTCTAAAAAATTTGTACTTTGAACAAGGCAGCTCTGTTTTTTCCGGCAGATGAGCACGCAATAAGTGAAACAAGCTCTCTGTGGCTTCTTTCAACGCATCATGGCGGAGGCTGTGGCCCATAATCAGCAAAATGCTCTCTGCCCTGGTGATCTTCGAACCTGGATACAGCTCCTCGTCCTGTTAGATGCAAAGAAACAAAAATGTTTATACCACAGGCATGCACACAAGAACTACACGTTTATATGGTAGTCCATAACAAGCATGCATGTCTTGTCAGCCTTAATTACAACTATGACAAGTCTCTTCTCGTCCCTGTGTGTTTTGCACGAATAAGTGAAGATGAATTTGTTCCAACTAGGCCGAATTGCAGTTTTGCTTCAGCTTTGGGGTTTAGGGATAGTGGAGGGAAAGTAGACTAAGTGCGTGAAAGCAACAAAACAGAGACTATGTGATTGGTGGCTAAAGTCAAGACCAGAGTAAAATTTAACCCTCCGTTACGACTAAGTACAGTAGATGTTACCAGCCACGGTGAAGTGGCGTGAGCGCCTGCCCGAGCTAAAGGGTTATTATCCATCCATCCATTGTTAACAGGATGCGTTGGACAGCTATGGTATGGTATGGTATGGAAAAACTTTATTTAGGTCCGTCGGGGCGTGAACTAGCACGTAGCGGGCCGCTCCCACGTCGGGACAGATAGGCCTAACCTGTCCGCCACGTCGTGGGCCCGTTGGACTGCCCATAGCTGCGTCCTGAAATCCGTACTGCGTAGCGCAGCATCCCACTTTGACGATGTAACGTTTTGAACCCGTAACGCAGGGCACCGCCAGAGCATATGATCTAAGCTGGCAAAGTCTGAGCAAAGCGCGCACGTGTTTGACGTCTGAATTTCTGGGTAAATTTTGTGCAAGAGTGCGGGACTGGGATATGCCCCGACCTGCAGGAGTCTGAGCGTCAATGCCTGAGGCCTGTTCAGTTTACTGTGCGGTGGCGGATACTTTCGCCTCCTCAGATAAAAGTTCTTGCAAAGTTCATTGTACGTCGTTGGGGGATCTTTGTTGTCAACAACCTCATCGTCATGCCGTTCAGTAGCTACGCGGTCGACGACTCCTCGCGCAGCTCTATGGGCCTTCTCGTTGAGGTTGGACGGAGCGCCCTTGATCTGTCCCATGTGAGCTGGGAACCAGACGATTGTGTGTTGTTGTACCTCCTTATTTCGCAGGATCCGCAAGGCTGATTCTGAGATGGTGCCCCTACCGAATGCTCGAACTGCTGATCTCGAGTCACTGTATATTGTTGTTCTCCCGTCGTCTAGCAGGGCCAAGGCTATTGCGACCTGTTCGGCAACCTCAGCCGTTGTGGTCCGGACCGACGAGGAGTTTGTAATAATGCCATCTTGATCAACAGTGACTGCAACGAATGCTTTTCCGTTTGGGTACCGTGCAGCGTCAACGAAACAGCAACTCCGGGCATGTGCATGGGCACTCTCCAGGAGGGCTTTAGCCCTAGCCCGTCGTCTGCCTACATTGTATTCAGGGTGAACATTCCGAGGTATGGGTGCCACGGTAATACGCTCTCTTTGTTCTCGAGGAACGCTGCAGTAGCGGGTATCGATTTCTGTCGGGTGAACTCCAAGCTCTTTCAGGATGTTTCTCCCGGCACTGGTGGTAGAAAGTCTCGTGAACTGCGCCCTCTCTTGTGACTCAGCTATCTCTTCCAGCGTGTTGTGCACGCCGAGGTGAAGCAGCCTCTCCGAGCACGTATACATGGGAAGCCCGAGGGCTCTCTTCACCGCTTTTCTTATCAACGTGTTCAATTTGTCCCGCTCCGACCTCTGCCAGTTGTGCATTGCCGCTACGTAGGTGACGTGACACATCACGAAAGCATGCACCAACCTGATGAGGTTGTCCTCGCATAGTCCTTGCTGCCGGTTAGCAACCCTTCTTATCAACCTCAGGGCGTTGTCTGTTTTCCTTGTAAGCTTCAGTACAGTCTGGTTATTTGAACCGTTTGACTCAATCATCATACCCAGAACGCGGAGGGTGTCCACCCTGGGAATGATACCACCCTCACTTGTCCTTAGAGTGATGTCGATGTCCTCTACAGGCCTCCAACCTTTCGGTTTGGGGCCCCTGCGCTTGGGGCTGTAAAGTAGCAGCTCTGATTTCCGCGGTGAGCATCGGAGTCCAGTAGGTCTGAGGTAGCTTTCTGTGACCTCGATGGCATCTTGAAGCGCAGTTTCCAAATGGCCATCGCTGCCCCCGGTGCACCATATGGTGACGTCGTCTGCATATATAGTATGATTAATGCCGTCGACCTCCGAGAGTTTTTTGGACAGACCAATCATGGCAAGGTTAAAGAGGGTCGGGGATATGACCGACCCCTGTGGCGTACCTTTAGAACCAAGTTTAACGGAGTCTGAAACGAGGTCTCCCACTTTGAGGGTGGCTTCTCTGCCCGCCAAAAAGGATCTCGTGTAGTCATAAAAGTTCTTGCCCAGACCAAGGCTCGAGATCGTTCCCAAAACATAGGAGTGTAGGATGTTGTCGAAAGCCTTCTCCAAGTCAAGTCCAAGAATGGCTCTCGTGTCCCTCGTGTTGCGATCAATGATCTGATTCTTGATTAGCTTCATGGCATCTTGAGTAGAAAGCCCAGGTCTGAAGCCTATCATGTGGTGGGGATAGACGTCATTGTCTTCCAAGTATCGGGAGAGCCTGTTCAGGATTGCGTGCTCGGCTACCTTGCCCACACACGAAGTGAGCGAGATGGGCCTAAGATTGTCGAGACTGGGTGGCTTTCCAGGCTTGGGAATAAGGATGACGGTGGCCTTCTTCCATAGTGCTGGAACATTTCCGTTGCTCCATGACATGTTGATGAACTCAGTGAGGTGCTCTATTGATTTGTCATCCAGGTTCCTTAGGGCCTTGTTAGTGATCTTGTCTGGACCGGGTGCCGATTTGCCATTTAGGTCGTGTAGGGCTTGCCTGACTTCTTCAACTCCAAACTCTGCGTCCAACTCTGGGTTCTCAACGCCCTCATAATCCTTGAGGGGACGATCATCCATCGGGCTGGAATCCACCTGTAGGTACTTGCTCACAAGCGTCTGTATAACTTCATCGTCCGTGGATTCCTGTCTGGCTGCGTGCAAAATGCGTCCCAGCGTGCTTCGTTGATTCGACTTGGTATTTGTCTCATCTAGCAAGTGCTTGAGGAGGTTCCAGGGCCCGGCACGGCGCATTTGACCATCGATGGAATTACAGACATCGTCCCACTGCTGCCTGGAAAGGACCTTGCAATGCTCCTCTATTGTTTTGTTGACTTCGGCAATCTTCTTGCGAAGCCTTCTGTTGAGACGCTGCCCCTTCCATCTGGACAGGAGGGACCTCTTGGCCTCGATCAGATGTGCTAGTCTGCTATCCATCTTCTCGACCGGGAGGTCCGTGCTAACTTCCTTGGTGGCAGCCTTGACATCTCGTGCAATCTGGTCGGTCCAGCGTTCGAGATCGGGCTTCTCCTCGTCTTCCACATAATCCTCCCTAATCTTGCGAAATTTGTCCCAATCGGTGACCATAAACTTGCGCAGTTTTCTCTGCTCTACCTGCAAGGTCGTGGCCAGGATGTAGTGGTCACTACCCAGGTCTATGTTGAGGTTGACCCACTTAGCTGCCGCCGCTCCTCTGACGAAGGTCAAGTCAGGAGTAGTGTCCCTGCTAGCCGACGTACCACATCTAGTGGGGAATGACGGGTCGGTGAGAAGCATCAGGTCCCGGTTGAGCGCCTCTCTCCAGAGATCCTCCCCCTTGTGTGTATCATATGGATAGCCCCAGGTGTGATAGGGAGCATTAAAGTCGCCAGCAATGACCAGCGGGGAGTCTCCGGCGAGCTGTGATGCCCTGGAGACGAGGGTCTTAAAGCGCTGCCTCAAGTCTTTTGGGCTGCTGTAGACATTCAAGATGAAGATGCTCCCCCTACTCACGGGTCCAGGAATGATTTCTATCATTATGTATTCGATTTTACTTGAAGCCACTTGCAGGTCGTGGGTGATATGTGTCAGCCTCTTGCTTATCAAGACACCGACGCCTCTTCCTTCATCGTGCTTCGCAACAGATCGGTAGCCAGGTAGACCTACACTTTCGGTTAGTGTTTCTTGCAGGAGTACCACGTGTGGTTTCTCCTCTTGTGTGCGAATAAATTGCTGCAAGGGGAACCTCTTGTGGAGAAACCCCCTGCAGTTCCATTGCCATATTCTAAAACAATTAGTTTGCTTGGCCATCCTGTGGCTGTTGCTGAATTTGTTCACTGACCATCTCGAAAGCCCTCACGTTCTCACCGGCTGAGGCCATTGCCTGGAGCAGCCGCGGGCCCATTGCCACATTTTCTAGAAACGATTCTATTTTGCAAAAGCGCTGATGGTACCTCTCTTCCATGGTTAGCATGCTGCACTGGAGGTGGGAGACCGTTTCATTCATCTGCTTCACGCTCTCGCTCAGAGAAGAGAGCATCTCGCGAATCTCTGACTTTGCTCTGCTCGCCATTGTCTCCTGCTCTCCACCAATGGCCCTCTTTTTGGCGGGCCTCTCCGCGTCACAGGCGGCCACCACGGGTATCTCCGTCGGTACCGACTCAGCTATTTGCTTGTCTGCCAAGCTAGAGAGCTCTCCCTTGCCTCTCCTAATCTCGGCCATTTCTGCCATGAGTTTTGCTATCGTACAGCTATGTCAGTTTTAATTTGCTAAGCATTTGCACAGCTGATTATGCGTGCTACTACAGCAGGCACACGCAAGGGCTTGTTTGGGAAAATTTATTTCGCACTGTACAGAAGTGAAAATAAAATTATGCCAAAATTAGCAAAAGACCGTAGCCACCGCTGGTTGTCAATGATGATGATATGTGGGTTTTAATGGCGCAAGGGCCATGCGTGGCCAAAGAGCGCTATGAAAAATGATAAAAGTGTAGCAATGGTCGGTGGTTTACAATGGTATGTAAGGGATGTGAGCTATGATGGTGTTACGTGGCTGTATATGGGCCTAAAATTCCGCTCCCTAGGGCGGGTAAAACGTATAAGCATTAAAATCATGAGCGTGACGTGATGTGTGTAGTGAGAATGAATGTCGGGTTGTTGTAATAATAAAACTAAGGGTATATGGCACGAGCACAATTGCCTCGTCAGCGCCATTGACACCAAGGGCTGCGAGGCAGGTGCTTACTTTAAGTGTAACTACCGCAGCAGCAGCCTCTGTTAGGAGGCCGTGCTACGGAATGCCTGGGTAAATAACGTGAAAGTCATGCACATCTTTTAAAAACGCGAAAAGTGACTGATGTTTAAAAACAGGTTCCCTACCGATGGACATTGATGGGTAAAATGGTAATTGTTGTCGGTAGGGTAATATAAAATGTTGTTTTCTAAGCGTGTCTAGATCATTACACTGGATTAGAATGTGAAGCACGCTAAGTGCTTCACCACATCGATCACACAATGGTGGGTTGCCGCCAGAGAGAAGGTGTGAGTGTGTACTGTATGTGTGTCCTGTTCTTAGCCTTGTGAGTATTACTTCTGTGTGGCGTGACTTTGACACTGGTGGCCAGTTACCAAGATGAGGCTTGATAACGTGTAGTTTGTTATGTGTTTGTCTATCCCATGTGCTCTGCCAATGAGCCCTGAGCTTTCTTTTAAGGAGGGGTTTTAGGTCAAGGGCAGGAACGGAAAGGAGTGCATTGGCGGCAGCATTTTCGTGGGCGGATGCAGCTAGCTGATCCGCCAATACGTTTCCTTGTATCTCTCGGTGCCCTGGCACCCAGCACACCACGACATGCTGTTTGAGTGTGTGGTCCGTACACAGGAGTGAATAGAGTGACACAAGGACAGGGTTTTTATGCTTTTTGAGAGATCTCAGGGCTTTTACTACACTTAGAGAATCAGTGTATATCAGAGCACTTTCTAGTTTTAATTCTTTGATGTGTTTGACAGCCGCAAGTATGGCGTAGGCCTCTGCTGTGAAGATGCTTGTATTCGGGTGTAGTATGCCGGCATTGGAAAAGGATCGACCAATAGCTGCGTAAGACACAGAAGTACTGGACTTTGAGGCGTCTGTAAAGAATTCTGGACAAGTGTATTTGTGCTGTAGTTCGAGGAAGTATGTACGGATATGTGCAATAGGTGCGTGTTTTGTAACTTCCACGAAAGATATATCGCAGTCTATAAGCTGCCACTGCCATGGCGGGAGACGAGCAGCGGGGGCCATTAGACTGTGTTCAAGAAGTGGAACACTCATTTCCTCTGCCAAGCCTCTCACACGAAGCGAGTAAGGCTCTCGCACCGAAGGACGGTTGTGAAAAAAGGCAGACGTGGACAAATCATTGATTGTGGCGTGTGAGGGGTGTTCCTTGTTTGCGTTCACTTTGAGAAAATATACAAATGATAAGTAGGATCTCTGTAGATGAAGCGACCACTCGTGTGATTCGACGTAGAGGCTTTCTACGGGGCTCGTGCGAAACGCACCCGTAGAAAGACGAATACCTAAATGGTGGACAGGGTCCAGCATTTTCAAGGCGCTTGGTGTCGCGGACTGGTAGATTATTGCCCCGTAATCTAGGCGCGTGCGTATGAGGCTCTTATAGAGGTTCATCAGGCACTTCTTGTCACTACCCCACGTAGTGCGTGACAACACTTTGATGATATTCATAGTTTTATACACTTGTTTTTTATGTACTTGATGTGTGATATGAACGTTAACTTCGTGTCGAAAATGAGGCCAAGGAATTTATGCTCAGTCTTTAGAGACAGACGGTGGCCACCCAGTTCAATGTCAGGATCAGGATGAAGGCCTCTCTTTCTAGAGAATAATACGCACGTGCTTTTTTGTGGGTTAAGGCTGAACCCGTTCTCGTCTGCCCACTTGGTTACCTTGTTCAACCCAAGCTGTACCTGCCGCTCACACAATGCAAGGTTGCACGACTTATATCCGATCTGCACGTCATCAACGTATGCGCAATAAAACATATTGCGTGGGATGCATAGATGCAGGGAATTCATTTTTACAATAAAAAGTGTGCAGCTGAGGACACCACCTTGTGGCACCCCAGTTTCTTGAACAAACGGTCGTGAAAGAATGTTTCCCACTCGGACACGGAATGTACGATCCGTTAGGTAACTCTCTATTATGTCCAACATTTTACCTCGTACACCTAAATGGGACAAGTCTCTCAGTATTCCGAACCGCCATGTTGTATCGTAGGCTTTTTCCATGTCCAGGAATACCGAGAGAAAAAATTGCCGATAGACAAATGCTTCACGAATTTGTGCTTCAATCCGTATTAAGTGGTCGGTTGTAGATCGCCCCTCTCGAAATCCGCACTGGTCCGGGTCAAGTAACTTGTTTGTTTCGAGGAAATGAATTAGCCTGCAGTTTATCATTTTTTCGAAGAGTTTGCACAGGCAACTCGTTAGCGCGATAGGCCTGTAGCTAGTAACAGCGGTTGGATCCTTTCCCTGTTTCAAAACAGGGATCACTATAGCCTCTTTCCAGGAACTAGGCATCTCGCCGGAAAACCATATGACATTGTAAAGAGAGAGCAGTGTTTCTTGTGTTTCAGAAGGTAGCTGTTTCAACATTTCATATAATACCCGGTCAGAACCTGGGGCGGAATTATTACAGCAGTCTAGCGATGTCTGAAGCTCAGCTAAGGAAAAAGGTTGGTTGTAGGCTTCGTATTTTGTGCATTTGCGTTCTAATTTCTGTTTTTCTATTCTCGTGCTGTACCTCTGGAAAGCCTCGGAGTATTGCGACGAGCTGGACACCTGTTCGAAGTGTGCGCCTAGGAAGTTCGCCTGGTCTTCCAAGCTGTCGCCTTGTGTATTTACTAGAGGGAGTGAATGTGTTGGTCGTCCTGCTACCCTACTAACCCTGTTCCAGACTTTAGCCTCCTGTGTATATGAGTTGATGCCCGATAAAAACTTAACCCAGCTCTCCCTTCTTGCCTGTCGGCGCGTTCTCCTGCCTTGTGACTTTACGTTCTTAAAATTTGTAAGATTTTCCGCTGTCGGCGAGTCCCGAAGTAACCTCCACGCTTGTTTTGCCTTTTTCGCGCATTTCGACATTCGGTGTTCCACCATGGGACACGTCGTTTGCCAGACAGTCCACTTGTTTGAGGGATGCATTTGGTGGCAGCGTTAATCAAAAAAGCTGTAAAGTAGTCTACGGCTGCATCTATGCTTAAATCACACATCTCCGACCAACTTAAAAGTGTAATTTTCTTAAACTGTTCCCAATCGGCCCTTTCAATCTGCCATTTAGGAATCTGTGGATGAAAGTCATTTCCTGTTGGTGCGCTTAGAACTATTGGAAAATGGTCGCTTCCGTAAGGATTCCCGATAACTTTCCAATTAAGCAGGGGAAGAAGGGATGGAGATGTAATGCTGAGGTCTATGGACGAGTAGGATTTGTTCGCTAGGCTATAATATGTTGGCTCTTTCCGATTCAATAGACACGCACCGGAAGAGAAAAGGAATTGTTCGATCAGACGACCTCGTGCATCGCAGCGAGAATCACCCTACAGACTGCTATGTGCATTAAAGTCCCCAAGGACGAGATATGGTTCTGGGAGTTCATCTATTAAAAATTGAAATTGATGTTTTTGCAGTTGGTACTGTGGGGGTATGTAAAGAGAGCAAATGGTGACGAGTTTGTTCATAAGAACCGCTCGAACAGCCACTGCCTCAAGGACGTTTGGAGAGGTAAGTGTGTACATGCAATTCCTTGATTAACGACAACCGCTACACCACCGGATGACGCCACAGCGTCATCCCGGTCCTTCCGGAAAATAATATAACTGCGTAGAAAGTTGGTGTGTTTGGTTTTTAAGTGTGTTTCTTGTACACACAGCACTTTTGGTGAATGTTTATGTAAAAGTTCTTGGATATCGTCGAGGTTTCTGAGGAGTCCTCTGACGTTCCATTGCAGAATTTGTGCTTCCATATTGGAAGTTAAGTAGTGCTGTGTGTACGTACGGTAATTAGTTGTTGTTCAGGCAGAAAGTTGGAACTTAGGTAACAGAGCCGTCGGCAGGCCCTGTTATAGGCTTTTTCGTTTTCTTAGCGCGCTCCAAGGAGCTACGCCGCTCTTTCGGCACCAGGGGTACCGAAGTCGTGTCCATTGCCTCGTGTGAGGCACTGGACGCCCGCGTACGCGAGCTGTTGGCTTGTTTTTCCGACCTCGCCTGGCGAGGCGTGGTCGTGAGACCCGACGACCCTGGAGTAGCCGGGATCTCTGGCTGGGCAGGTGGAGCAGACTTAACTGCTGCCACCACGGGGGCAGCCGCCACGGCCGGTGGCTCACCTTGTGTGAGCCGGGGCTGTGGCGGTGGCCGATGCGACGCTGCCCCCTGACGCGCCGCATCAGCATAAGTTGGACCGTAAAATGGCGAACACCTTCTTCGTGCTTCTTTAAATGAAATGTTTTCGCGTACTTTCAGTGAAATGATATCTTTTTCTTTTTTCCAGCTTGGACAAGAACGAGAATACGCGGCGTGGTCGCCGTCGCAGTTAACACAGTGTGGGGTTTCGTTGCAGGTGTCCGAGGCATGGCCTTGGACACCGCATTTTGCGCAGGTGGGTCGACCACGGCAGCTCTGGGAGCCATGGCCAAATCTTTGGCACTGAAAGCATCGGCGAGGGTTTGGGATGTAAGGCCTGATGGTTGTCTGTGTATCCAGTTTCTATGTTCTGTGGAAGTTCACTAGTAGAAAAGGTCAATATCAAATGTTTAGTTGGGATTTCCTGATTGTTTCTCCTTATTACAATTCGCTTCACATCGGTTACGTACTGGTCCTTCCAGCCTTCGAGGAGTTCACTTTCTGATAGTTCAAGCAGATCTGAGTCTGATACTACTCCGCGTGCGGAGTTCATGGATCTCTGTGGTGTAACGCTAATAGGAATGTCGCCAAAAGTTCGGAGGTTCTTTAGTTTATCAAATTGTATTTTGTCATTTAGTTGGAGAAGCAGGTCACCACTGGCCATTTTTGTAACTTTATAGCCAGCACCTAAGGTGGCTGTCAGTGTTCTGGATACAACAAATGGGGACACGGTTCTAGCTGTTTTGTCAGTCTTGTCACAGTGCACTACGTGATAGTGAGGGAATACTTCTTTGGTTCGAGTGAGAAAGGCGAGTTCATCGGTGCGTACGCGCTTTGAAGCGGTACGATCTTGTAGCAACGGGAATGCTCTATGCATAGTAAATGAATCTGATTCGGCAGCGATGGCAGCCACCCACCACGAAGCCCAACATGGGGACGCTACAAGATTCATGGAATTGAAAGCATGCAGACGCCAGCCGTACACCGCTACTATAACCAAATGCGCATAGAACAAGGTTGCCTATTTGCACAAGGTTAACCCTCGCCGCCAAGAAAAAACGGAAGTAAATGGAAGAGAGGAGTGGACAGGAAAGATTAAAAGTGAGAGAGACAGACGAAGACGTGGGGGAGAGAGAGACAGGAAAAGGCGACTGCCGATTTCCCCTGGGTGGGTCAGTCCAGGGGTGCCGTCTACGTGAAGCCGGGGCCAAAGGGGTGTGTTGCCTCTGGCGGGGGGCCTTAAAGGTCCAATCACCCGGCGTCGGCTCAACCCCCAGGATCCCCTTTTCCCCGGACACGGCACAGCCACGCACGGCTAGGCGTGGGAGGGGTCGAAGCCCCCCATTAGCTCGGGTCCGTGGTGTCGCTACACACCAAACGCCTGCTTCCACAGACGCCCCTGCGGGGCGCTGGTTGTCAAAATATGAGATAGCGCTCTGAGGAGCGAGAGATAGATATATGCGTGCTTTTCGGCTTACTTGCTCTTTAAGTCTTTACGAGCGTGCAGGTCGTTCGGCGGCGTTCGCATGCATGATTCAAACGCCGCCGGGCATCACTTACACTGCAGATAACAATCGCATTACCAGTCGGCTCAGTGACTACTGGCAGCTACGGCGACAATGAAGAAACATGCTAATAAACACCGCTGTCACACGGTGCACTTCTGATCATGATTAGGCGCGATCGGGAAAAAGTTTGCCAACTGTGATAGTTTTCCTTCGGTAGCTTGCGCAAACGAGCCGATCAGGACCAAGAAATTTCATCCAGATCCGGCCCGATTGCGATCGAAAGTGACCGTGTGACACTGGTATAAGCCTCACCATATCGGCGTTTCCGTCTGATGGCTCACATGCGTGCGCTTCATCTCCACTCGTTTCCGCGTCCGAACTTTCGCTGCTTGTATCCGTGTTCGGCGAGTCGACATCAATTGGGTCGGGTGACTTGATACACGCACTTTCCACGGACATGCCAGAACAGTCGGAGTCATCGTTCACAAGAGGATGGCTGCGGTCACAGGGCGTTTGATCGCTTGCAACTTCACTGACTAAATCAGGCGATGGAGCACTGCCATTTCGTAGTGGGTAGCGGCGAAGCGTCCAATGAAGCTGTCTTCCTCGAACGGTGCTTGGAACGCACAGGAATCTCGTGCGTTGGGTCCAAAATATATAGGTTGTATTTTCGCTTCCGTTCCACGGAAGACCAGAAAACCTTAAAGACCGAAGAGTTATCAATACGATCGTCTCCTCGCAACGTTGTCACGCTATTCTCTTGCACTGCACTAAGCGTCACGGCTCCTCCGCCATCCCAGCCGCCGTACGCGAGTTCCTCACTCTTCCCATGAGTGTTCGCGCACCTCCCCCTCGCACCAGCGAAGACTCCAAACAGCCCCCGCCATCCCTCCATTTCCCAAGAATGGCAAGGAATGCAACCAAGGAGAGACGGAGCTGGAAGAAAACCTGTCTTCCCTCCCTCGCCAAGAGAGCTACAGGAACACCAGTCACGAGTTCCCCTCTCCCTCCTCGTGCTCGCAAGTCACCCCGGCATTCTCCCCTCCCGCCGTCTCAATCGCGGAGAGCAGCCCGACCGGTTCCCCACCTGTCCCCTCCGCAGCAACTGCCTCCCCACCTGAACAAGCTCGAGAGGCAACGGCCACCGCAAACAGCCCGGGAGCCCTTTTCCCTCCTGCCCCCAATCCTGATGTCACGGCGTCAGGGAAGAAGGGAAGCAAACAGCTGACACAACAAGCAGCACAAACACAAGCGAGCGGCGAGGCCCCCCCAAAAAGGAGCCAGCCCCTCACTCGCCCAAGCTGTGTATTGGGCACCCTAACTACTGAAACGGAGGCAGCAGGCTTTCCCCTGCTCCCCACTACCGGTGCCCCCCCTGGCACCCCTCTGTGCGCCCCACTTGTTTCAGCTCCACAGAGTGCACTTGCAATACCAAAAACGAAAGCAAGTGCTCAGAATGCTGCTGCGCCTCGCCGCCCCGCATCCCGGGCCAATGCCAGCGGCCCTGTGGAGACTGTCCTGCACCGGCCCAGGAACAGGAGAACAAACTTTCGCTCATCCACACAGGAGGCCATCTCCTCGTTCCTGACCACAGTAGACGGTGTGGTTCGCGTCCGTGTCAATTTCCGACGCAACGTCGTCGCCGCAGACACGCCCACCGGCTCTCCACTTGACCGGCTACTGAGCATCAGCGACATATGCGGCATCGCTGTGCGTGCGAGGCAAGCCGCAAACAACACGTGCAGCGGCATCATATTCGGTGTTGACACGGCACTCGGAGAGGAAGAGATCCGGGAGAACATCTCATCGAACCTCCCTGTGACCTCATGCTCTCGTTCCGGGCACAACATCATCGTCCGCTTTGAGGGCAGCAAGCCACCCACGGAGGTTGCCCTCTACAAGCAGCGCCGTACCGTCAAACCACGACGCCCGCGGCCTGTCCAGGGTGGCCGCTGCCTACGGTACGGCCACGTAGAAGCGGCTTGCACTTTCGACCAGCGCTGCCTCCGCTGTGGGGGTGCCCACGAGCCCGTTGAATGCACGGCCGCAACACCGAAGTGCACATTCTGCGGCGACAAACACCTCGCCACAGAACCACGTTGCCCTCGCTGGCAGAGGGAGCGCCAACTGGCAGAAGCCCGCACCCAAGCCAGGAGAGAGCCGGGACACCATGAGACACATCCACAACAGGGCGCCAAGAAGGCCTCAGCCCCGAGCTCCTTCAGGCAGACGCATGCCTCCCAACCAGTCAGACAGGGCGTGCTCTTCGCTGACATCGCCGGCGGTCACTCTGGGAGTGACTCATCGGCAACACACACAGCTCCCAATGATCATTCCACCAGTGATCGGCGCGAGTCGGCGATTGCCGTGCTAGCGGCAGCAGTGCGTACAGCGCTGGAGTTCCTCCCACCCAGCTCCCCAGCCCACTCGCTGTGCGCGGCGGCTCTCGCCACACACCAGGCTCTGAACCAGCATGGCGAGTAGTCCACACCACCGCCCAAGGCCGCGCATCCTGCAATGGAATTGCCGTTCGCTTCGCCGCCGTCATGCTGAGCTAGCGGAGCACCGGTCTCTGCGCGACTTTGACATTCTTGCTCTGCAAGAGACACGCGCCCGCGCGGAGGACCTCTCGCTTCGTCGCTTCATCGGCTACAGCGGCCCGGCAGTATGCGCGGAGAACAGCTGTTCGGATGCGCCTTGCACGGATACCGATCACGCCCCCGGCGCCCCCCGAACTGGTTTGTATGTGCGCGCGTCCATTGCACACGCGTGCATCTCCTGCGAGCGGTTCTGTGACGACGACGTGGAGTGCGTGGCTGCGACGGTTCGCATGGGTGGTGTCGATACCTCGGTGGTATGTGTGTACGTCCGTCCGAACGTCAGCTGTGACTTTGCTTTCGTGCCACACCTTGCCGCGGCGCTATCAACTGACTGTGTCGTCTGTGGAGACTTCAACGCGCACCACAACAGCTGGGGCTCCGCGAAGGTAGACCTACGCGGCCGGTGCCTGTCGGACGCGATTGCCACTGCAGGCCTCGTTATTCTAAACACCGGCGAGCCAACTTTCGTCCGCCGCGGAAGCCGCCCTTCCTGCATCGACCTGGCACTGGTGTCACAGTGCTGCTCCTAGACGTGGACACGAGCCCATGACACCGCCGGGTCGGATCACTACCCCATCCTCCTCTCCCCCACTCATCCGAGTCGCGGGGCGACGCGAGTGTACGATGTGGTGAGGTGGGGTGTCTTCCGTGAGCTGTGTTCTTCCCGACAGCCCGCGAGTGACTACTACTCGCACGTAGCTGAGTGCGCCCGCATGGCCACTACGCGTTGTGTAGTTCCAGCCGGCTCCCCATGCCCTGACATTAAGCTTCTGAACCTTCGTGCTGCCCGTCGCCGCGCACAACGCCGTGCCATTCGCACCGATCGTGCAGAACACTGGACGGAACAAAACCGTATTGACGCTGTGTGCAGACGACAAGCGCGGCGCCTCAGGCGCAACAGCTGGTCGGGTGTCTGCTCGTCTCTGAGTGACCCCCGCCGCCGCAACCGCGGCTGGCCCATCATGAGGTCTCTCCTAAACCCTCGGGCCCCTCGCTGCCCCGTCCTTGCGATCGCGGTGGCGCGCGGCATCACCGAGCTCGCACTATCTGAACTACTGGCAGACGCCTTTGTTCCCCCAGCCCCCGATCCTACGCGCGTAAGCGCCGAGAATCTCAGAAGCCGCCGTCCAGTTCTGTCGCTTCCTGCGCCGTCTGACGCTGCCCTTTCGGAGCACCTAGCCTGCCTGTGCGACGCAGACTTTACAGAACACGAGCTTGCTCGTGTTTTGAACCGCAGACGTCACCGCAGCGCCCCGGGACCGGACGGAATCACGCGCAACATGCTCAGGAATCTCGATGACAGCCAGCGCCACCTCCTGCTCACTGCATTCAACGAGGTCTTTCGTAGCGGCTCCCTCCCGGATTGCTGGCGTACAGCGATGGTTGTCCCGGTGCTGAAGCGCGGTAAACCGCCGCGAGACCTGAAGTCATACCGGCCGATCTCTCTTATTATTATTATTATTATGGTTTTGTGGCGCAAAGGCTACAATGGCCATAGAGCGCCAAAGCAATGTAGCATGTAAATGCACCGGTTTGATCAATGAGTGTGAGTAAGTGTAACATGGCTGTAAAGGGCCTAAAGTGAAGTGCACTTAATATGTGTAAAGTATATATACATAATAAAATTATGACAATGACATGAAATATGTGCAAGGAATGTCAGGTGATAGTATGTTGGTATCGCGGGCAGTGATGATACAGTGCATGATAGATAAAATGTTGCATGTAGCACAACAGTAGCTGAGGGACTACAAACATATCTGGCGGCTTATACCAAGTGGCCCTACCGTGGTAGGGTCTGATAAGCCACCGATATCACCAGGAATAAAGGCTAGCCTTGCCCTCAGAGTTGAGGGCTGGGCTGCTACCTGTGTCGCCAGAATATACGTTGCAGAAAATGGACGTCGCTTAAAAAGTGTAAAAGTTTGTTAAAGGAGACCATGGGGCTGTCTGATAAAAACAGTGATGGATGAAGCGGGATATGTCTTTTAAAGATCTCCGGAAAGTGGCGCTTCCGCTCCATCTCCATTTCAGTACATTCGATAAGGACGTGTAAAACGGACAGGTTCTTCCCACATCTTTCGCATTTTGGTGCGTTTGAGCCATTTAAGAGATGGGAATGAGTGCTATGGGTGTGTCCTATACGGAGTCGGCATAGAACAACTTCTTTGTATCTATCACGACCGGGGAGAACTATGTTTTTAATACGAGGTTGCACTGTATGGAGCTTGTTGTTTATTTCGAGGTCCCATTGTTTCTGCCACCTCTCACGTAGATTGCGGTGGACAAGCGCTTTGAGATCTTGTATGGCACAGTGTCCACGTCAACACGGCTTTTTTGTGCGGCTACTGCTGCGCAGGCATCCGCTCTCTCGTTCCCATCTATGCCGACATGGCTAGGTACCCAACATACTGTAATCTCTGGGGTGCGCGGATATGCCGTAATTAATTGCCTTTCTAAGTCATTGAGGACTGGATTTTTGTTGGTTTGCCAGTGTTCAATGCACGAACAACGCTCAATGAATCAGTAAATACGACTGATTTCTTAATGTTACTATTAGTGATGTATTTTATGGCGGTTAATATGGCATAGGCTTCTGCGGTAAAAATACTAGTGTGCGTGTTCAGTCTTTGTGAAGAGGCGAATTCAGGCCCGATGGCAGCGGCAGATACAGATTGTCTAGTCTTTGACGCATCTGTGTAAAATTGCTGACAGCCACGATATTTGTATTGGAGTGATAGGAAATGCTGTTGTATAGCTGCACGAGGATGGCGCTGTTTATCTATGTGGCAAAAAGACATGTCACATTTTATGTGGGTTTTTTGCCACGGTGGGAGCCACTCTATGGAAGGTGCTTGAGTGACTTGTTGTAGCGGTATTTCGGCTTGAGCAGCTGTCGCGGTACAGGTAAGACTGAATGGCTTTGAAAGAGACGGTCGCTTTTCAAAAAACCTTAAAGCAGAAGTGTCCGCCACGAGTTTTGCACAGGGGTGTGTCGGAATGGAAGATAGCTTAAGGGTGTACATGAGGCTGCAGTATTCACGCTCGAGTTGCATGGGCCACTCGTTTGCCTCAACGTACAGACTACTTACGGGACTTGTGCGGAACGCACCGGTAGCAAGACGAATGCCTAAGTGGTACACCGGATCCAGCATTTTAAGTGCCGTTTTTGAGGCTGATTGGTACACTACGCAGCCATAGTTTAGTCGGCTTTTAACAAGACTGTTAAACAGCGATAACAGACATTTAGTGTCAGTTCCCCATGATGGGTGCGACAGCATTTTGAGCAAGTTCATCGTTTTCAGGCATTTCAACTTCAGCGCCTTGATGTGAGGAATGAAAGACATACGAACATCAAAAATTAGCCCAAGAAACTTATGTTCATTCTTAACACATATGGGTGAGCCATTGATTTTGATACAAGGGGCCGGCTGAACAGATCTGGATTTATTAAACAAGACACAAACAGTTTTGTCAACATTAACTGCGAAACCATTCTCATTTGCCCATTTCGAGACATGGTTCACGCCCAGCTGAATTTGCCGTTCGCAAATGGTCAAGTTACACGACCGAAAGCTTACTTGGATATCATCTACGTAAACAGAGTAGGATATCGTCGGTGGGAGAGCAGTGCGTAGAGAGTTCATCTTTACTATAAAAAGTGTGCAGCTGAGAACTCCCCCCTGCGGGACTCCGTTTTCTTGTATGTATGTTTTGGAGAGTGCTGTACCGACCCGTACTCGAAATTTCCTGTCAGTCAGGTAGCTGTGTATGACGTTGTATAGGTTGCCACATATGCCGTAGCTATCCAAGTCCCTTAGTATTCCATAGCGCCAGGCTGTATCGTATGCCTTTTCAAGGTCAAAGAAAACAGAGAGGCAATACTGCTTGTGTACAAATGCTTCCCTAATATACGATTCTAGCAGTACTAAGTTATCTGTCGTACACCTGCTTACGCGAAAGCCGGCTTGGTGCGGATCTAGGATTCCGTTAAATTCCAGAAAATACATTAGACGCCGGTTTATGATTTTTTCGAACAACTTGCATAAACAGCTAGTTAGGGCAATAGGCCTGTAATTTCTTACATCCGATGCATCCTTGCCTTGCTTCAGGATGGGGATTATTATGGCCTCCTTCCATGAATACGGCATGTGCCCTGTGGACAAGATTTTGTTATATAGGCCAAGTAAGCATTCCAGTGTTTCTCTGGGTAATCGCCTGATCATCTCGTATGTGATTTGATCTGCCCCCGGTGCTGAGTTTCCAGAGCTCTTAAGTGCAACATTAAGCTCGTGCATAGTAATGGGGCTGTTGTCCGGCCGATCTCTCTTACCTCAGTGCCGGGAAAGACCATGGAGGGGATGGCGCTTCATCGCCTCCAATGGATAGCCACTGCGCGCGCCACTTTCCCACCACAACAGTGCGGCTTTCGTGCCCTGCGCGCCACAGCCGACTGCATAGCCGCGGTCGTCGGCACGCTTGAGCAGGCACTGCACGACGGTGAGACAGCCCTGCTTCTTCTCCTCGACGTGCAGTCGGCCTTTGACTGCCTACCACACGCTGCTATCATCGACGCGGTTTGTGCGCTAGGAGTACAGGGCAAACCCCTCCGGTACATCAAGGCCTTCCTCACCGAACGCTCACTGACTGTCCGTGTGGGGAGGGTGTCCAGTACTCCACGCCCTGTCACCACCGGTGTGCCTCAAGGGAGTGTGCTGAGCCCCTTCCTATTTAACCTGGTCCTCGCACCTCTCATTGAATGCCTCCCGAAAGGTGATACGTTTGCTGTGCGCGCGGTGATATACGCGGACGACATTGCCCTGTATGTGCGCGGTCCCACCCGCTACACCAATACCGTCCGCCGGTGCCTCCAGAGTGCTCTCGTGGCCGTGGCCGGGTTCTTGGACGGCATTGGCCTGCGCATCTCGGCTGCGAAAACTGAGGCACTCCTTGTGCATCCGCGCGCCAGTGCTCGCCGCACCACTGCCCCCATCACACTGCACGGTGTCCCACTGCCGTGGAAAACACACGTGCGCTACCTTGGCCTCACCATCGACCACAGACTCCAGTGGAACAACGAGGTAGGCCGTGTACGCCGTGAAATGCGCCGTGTTGAGTGCTGTGTGCGTCGCATACTCGCGCGAGGCGACGGATGCCCCGCCTCCTTCGCGATGGCCATTTACGAGGCCATTGGGATGGCCAAGGTGCACTACGCGCTGCCCCTGTGCCCCCTGCGCCCCATCCAGTGGCATGCGATCGACGCCGACCACCGCCGAGTGCTCCGAATGTGCCACGGACTTCCGCGCAATTCGCGCATTGCGGACACACTCGCGGAGACCCGCGCCTGGCCGGCGTCACTCACAGGCGAAATGCGCGCGCTCTACCACCTGGAACGCCTCAACCGTGCACCGGATGGAGCAGCCATTATATCTCAGTTGCGCGCACTGCCCGACTCCCGTGTTGGCTTGCTACTCAGCACATTCGACGCCATCGTCGCGGACAGCGCTCCAAAGATTCCCCCGTGGCTTTCCCCTCATCTGCGAGTGCCTCTCTCCATCGGGTTCGAGCTCCCGGGGGTCCGCTCCAAGCGGAACACACCCGCCTGTGCCATCGCACAAGAAGCCGCTGCAAGAATGGAACATGACCTGGAAGGAAGAGTGCAGTTTTTCACTGACGGCTCCGTGCTCCAGGACCATTCTGCGGCCGCTGCTTGCGCGGCACCGCAGCTGGCATTGAAGCGCCAATGCCGGCTGGCCTACCTTGCCTCCTCCACCACGGCGGAGCTGGTAGGAATTCACCTCGCTGCTGACCTCATCCGTGAATCGGCGCACATCGATCGCGCCGCGATCTACACGGACTCGCGGTCGGCACTCCGCCAGCTCGCCAAAGAGGAGCGCCCCCCCCCCCCCCACTCGCACAGCGTGTAGCCCTTCAACTGCACGCACTGCGAGAACACGGTTGCGACGTGGCTCTTCAATGGATACCGTCACACGTTGGAATCGCGGGGAACGAAGCTGCTGACGACCTGGCGAGGACTGCACACGACCCCGCGGTTCCGCTGACAACGTACGCGGACTCCGCAGATTCAGCACGCCAGAACATCCGGCGAGAGCTCGCTCGCAACCACCCTGATGCGCGCGTAGCCTCCGGCTGCCCCCCGCGTTATCTACCGGAGGGAATGCTAAACCGAAAGGAGCGCTCCCTTCCGGCTCTCTCTGGCCCGCCGAGCGCCGGCACCGCCTTCGCGGTGCTCCCTCACCCCTATGCGGCGACTGCGGTGAGGAAGAAACACTCCAGCATCTCCTCATCTCCTGTACCGCCCTGGCTCCGCAACGGGAGCACCTCGCGCGCGCCTTCAGGAGGCAAGGGTTACCCTGCGCGACCATGAACGATGTGCTGCACCCGGCCGGAGCCATGGACCGTGTTCGCGGTGCCCTACGCGCGGTGCTCGAGTACATTGATGCCGCGCAACTCGCAGAGCGCCTCTAGGCCGTGCTTAGCGCCTGACCAGCAACGACAACGACGGATCTCCCCGCTTCCTCCGCCCCCAGCCCTCTACCTGTTGTGACCTTCCCTTTCCTTCCTCCATCTTCTCGTCCTTCCCTTTTACCCCCCTTCCCCTAAAGTGACGCGGTTGTGGTGTCCTCGACTGAGACAGTTACTGTGTCACTCCCCCACCTTTCTATTTTCCTTTTCCTCTTTCCATCAAGAACCTCTTCTCTCTGTACAGTCGCCATTTGTCCAGCGATTCATGATGACCTCACCCTCCCCCGCCCCCCCTTTTTTTCTTCCTTTCTTTCCTTTTATTTTTTCTCTCTCTTTCCTGCCTTCCGGTGACGGGCTAGCAGACGCACGCGCGTAGGGGTCTTTCCTTTCTGTCTAGCCTCGCACGCCACCGGAGGGCTCACATTGTTGTGCAAATAAAAATTATTATTATTATTATTTGAACATAGAGCTATGGATTGGCTAGACTTGGCGCAGTGTGAGTCTGTAACCTCCATTATAAAAGACGAGTGCAGTATTATATATTTTTATATAATTACTATTTACCATACTAAGTTAAAAATAACCAAATATGTTTGATTATTTTATTACAAATACGTTTGCAAAATGTATGCGCGACACCACGATTTGAAACTGCCTCTCAAACCTTTCCGATGACGTAGGAGTTGTTGTTTGGAGGAGCACGTGTGGCGCACGTTGGAACGAGTGCTTGTGCCGTGTTATGGTCTCTGCTGGTACCGCTTGTGCGTTGCTTCGAGTTCGGTCGTTCGGTGTGAGCCTCAGTTAGAGATAGCACAACATGAGCCATATATTAGTTAAATGGGTGTCGTCGTCACAGTGGGATGTGTACAACGTCCGAGCCATTGTGGACACCAGTGTAAGCCTGCAACTGCTGATGGACGCAAATGCCATTGTAAATTTGCGCGGCACCGTAGTAGCCGTAAATTGGAACGAGGGCGAGCCGGCGGCAGACGCCGAGTTGCTGGACTTCGGTAAGTAACGCCACTATTCATGAGTTCTCGCTGTAAAGTATTTTCTGTTGCCTGAAGACTGTTTAATGTAGGGTTAGAAAGGACAATGGAGCGCCGGCGAACAAGGCTGGTGCGGTTGGCGAGCACGGCTTTGGACAGTGCCAAGGAGGTGCCTTCAGAGGAGAATGCGCCGTACGAGGTGAATTCTGTGTTAACACTTTAATTGCCGTGCGGGCCAAGCACGACCAGCGCATCGAGTTGAGTTGTGTGTGTGTGCCCGACATACAGCGCGAACTGCGCCGTCTGTCAGTCATTTCCGCAGACAGGCGTACACAGCGCTAGTTGAAATGGCTCACATCACTATCTGCGGCTTCTTGTTTGCCTTTTGATCGAGTTTAGTGCCGAATGCACTGCACCCGCATCTCGCCGCTTTCAAGGAAACATTTGCCGATACCATGGTACACTCATTGTGCCAAACAGTACAGAAAAATGCAGTTGCTAGAAAGACTCCACTATATAGGTTTGAGGGAATGTAAATGTGTTGGTGCACGTCACTAAAAACATTGCGCATTTCTTTCCAAAGTAAATTTCCCCGGTTGATGCAATTGTTACGGTGTTTATTGGACAGCAGTATTTAGTTTACAACTGTACTTTAGTGACTTACGAGGGCGAGGGGCTCGTTAAGTCACAAAGGGCCTTGAAAAAAATCTTTTTGCAATTATGGTGAGCGTACTAAATTGGTCTAAATGTTTGTTGTATGAGCCAATATTTTCTGCTCTAGTTTCTGCATCACATTTTTATTAAAATATCCTTGTTTCAAATCCTTACAAACAGTTTATTGTAAATCGAGACTGAAAATGCTACATATAAAATAACTGTGATCTGCCAATGTTCCATAATATATCGTAATAACTTTTTTTAGCGCAAATTGACACACGGACGAAGAGAAGGGGGACGACACCAGCGCTAACTATCAACTGAATGCTTTATTCAACAAGGAAAACACATATATATACCTCCCCCGTCACCCACTGCCCATGCGCACCGTCGTAGGTGCAATGTCCAAGGCTATCGCACCGTATCTGCTTGTACCCCTTTCTCTCAGAAGCAACACTTCTTTTTCGGAAATAGTTAATGACGGGTGGCTGATACAAGATGACTCCCTGATGTGGATGTGGTATGCCTCTGCGAGCTCACGCGTGGTGCAATCACTGTGCTTAAACAGACTGGTTGTATCCGAGAAGCGTGCTTCACACCTACACTGCGCACAGTGTATCGCAAAATGCGTCAGCGGCCTTCCTTTCATAGACGAGTGGTGCTGCCTTAGGCGTATGTTTAGGCAGCGACCAGTCTGCCCCACATACTCTCGTCCACGGGTTAAAGGAATACAGTAGACTAGGTTAGATGAACATGCAACGAAACTAACCTTGTGTTTAACGTTGCATGTTCCGTGTGCTTCGTCCTCCTACAGAATCCAGCTTATTTCCAACCATGGAACACAGCTTGGCCAGTTTATTTTTGGCTGTAAAAACAACATTCAGCCCATACCTATGGGCGGTCCTTTTAATTCGGTGTGACAGCGCATGAACGTTACGGTATCACCGCTACTCGGCCTCGTTCCCGCTGCTGCTGGCGGTGTTGGCTGCCTTTTATATGCTTAACTAGGCGCCTGCAAATTACCTGCAAAACAGACTCGGGGTAGCCGGCATGTTTTAGCCTTAGTACCTGCTCCCTAAAGCTCTCCTGTGCCAAATGATGACACAACCTGGTGATGGCGGAGGAGAGCTTTAGGCACCGCAACCTTGATCGTCCGCAGACACTAACGACTAGGTAGCTAGTGCTTGTTAGGCCTAGCGTGCGGGAGTTTGTCCCAGACAACACGGATATCGGGCGTAGAAGACGTTGCAATTCCGGTCCGCGATCGGGAAAGTCACGCCAACTATCCTGAAAGAGTCTTCCAAGCTTGTAAGACCACCTGCTGGCGGCAAAGGCAGAAGCTCGGTCGTGTCTTAAAACATTATCACTTGCTGAGGAATAAAGGTCGCACGCACAATATCTCGCTCTACGATGAGATTATTTTCCCGACAAAAAACCGAAGAGCCAAACAGCAGTTACGTGCACTTCATGCAGACACGGGTGGCCCTTCAGAGCGCATCACACACACAACAAGCAGCCAGAGCAAAGGGAGCAAAGGTTTTTCTGTTGCCTAGGCAATCACTCCCCCTCCTCACACCATGATGCCCCCCTTGTTTTTCTTTTTTTTTATTCTAGTGTTTCCCGTTCATTCCCTCTGCATCTCATCCTCCATAACGCTGTGGTTCTTCTCCCCCAGGCTGATCCGAAGCGCACTCGCTCCGTGTCTCTGAGAATTTTGCGGCAGCCGCCTTATAGGCCTGGTGCTCTGCAGCTTTGAACCGAACAGGCAGCGCCACCAGACGCCCGCGGCGGATAAGTTGGGATTGTCGTTTGTTGCTCCCGGGCGCAGTCACGGTAGAAACGCAGGGCTCTTCGCCGAAAGGACGTAAAAACTTCACAGTAGTCCGGTACTCTTTCGTACTTCTGCGTGCATGGCTGGCACAACAGCTGTAGAAACACCGTTCGGAAGAAACTAGCTTTAAAACAGTCGCAGCGCCCCCCACGAAACTGCGGCTAGCGCATGTGCTATAGCAGAACATTATCTGGACGCGCTCTCCTTCGCGGCGGGCGGACAGTGTCAACACCTTATTTTTTTACACCGTGGTTGCGACGCATGCCTTGACCTCCTCCCCCTCCCCCTTTATTTCCGTTTCCAACGAAGCGTATATACTTGTGCACGTAGAAAATAAACACTCAAGTTGTTAGCCAGCGCCAAGTGAACGGCCAAGTCCTGTCAGTCTCTCTTGTCTCGTGTATCTGCGCTGTGCCCTGCTATGAAGCCAAGGGAACAAGCTCAAGTTTACACCCTTTTCTAGTTAAATAGCCCAGCACAGAAGTTTAGCTTCGCCATTTCTTCGGGAGTGTGGGTGAAGGAGAAAGACCTCGGTGGTGGAGCAAGGGTCGTGGTGAAGCCGTACAACTGTACATTGTGTCATAAGAAGAGGCCGCCGGTATTTATTCCAGCTGCCTAAGGTTCGCCGCAACCCCTCCGCACGTGGACGCGTTCGGAGGAGGACTAGCAACCCCTCTCCCGCTGCAGGTGGAAACAGGCTTGAAGACCAACAAAGTGGCTTACAGATCGCGAGACTGAAGGCCAAGATATATAGCTTAGAGACCGACAGCCTGTGGCATTTTTTGACTGGGAATGCACTTTCTCGCGCACCTGGAATAATAACAGCCTTATAGGGGGTTGAAGAAAATCTGTCTTCTCTCCTACTAAGCATGCTGTCACAGACCAGGGATAAAGGGAGCCATGTCAGCGTCCCAAACAAGCTTGCGGTTTTTCTTCTCAAAATGAAGCAAGGTATGCCATTTAGTGTCATAGCTGCACTGTTCCCGACTCATGAGACGACTGTGTTAAGAATTTTCCAAATTGCCTTGGGCACACTGGCAAGCGCCACAAGTGGATCTATAAGCCACATTTGTGTGTGATTCGTGACACAATGCTGGAGTACCTGAAGCTTAATTACCCAGAATGTACTCTCACTGTCGACTGCACAGAGGTGCGAACTGAAACTCCATCAGATGTGAGGCAGCTACATGCCTTGTACTCCTCCTACAAGAATGACTTTATGCTAAAATTTTTAGTAGCCACAGCTCCCTCTGGCTTGATTGTTTACAAGTCGAAGTCTTACAAAGGATGTAGTTCTAACCTCAGACTTCTTAGCTATAATTGAAGAGGGTGATATGATCCTTGCGGACAAGATATTCCCGGGCATACGAGCAGGTGTAGCAGGGAAAAGTGCAGCGCTGGTTATGCCACCCTTTTCAAAAGGCAACCAGCCATTTTTTAGAGAAGAGCTGCAGCAAAAGCATGACATTGCTCAAGTCCCCAATCACGTTGAGCGCATGATACTAATAATAGGAGATCGTTTCTTCGCAGCTACAGGCGGCACAGAAGCGTCTCCTCAGCTCGCGATATTCCTGACGTCCCCCCCGTTTGCCCCTTTCAGTGCGCCAAGACAAGAACTTTACAATGCGCTAGATAAACTTGACAGTCGCCCTTTGTCGGAACAAAGGGTTTTGGGACCCTGGCCGAGTCCATCGTCCACACAGAAGGCTTTAAAAGCATTATTGCGCTTCTTGCGGACAACTGGTCTTAGAGACAGACTCTAAGTAGTGCCATATCCTCGTTTCCTTTTTTCCCCCTCCCTTTTTCTTTTTCCTTTTCTTGCTCTTTTTTTGTAACATCTCTCTTCTATCATCTTTTATCCCCCTTACCCCTTCCCCTAGCACAGGGTAGCCAGCCGGCCTAAGAACTGGCTAACCTCCCTGTCTTTCCGCTTGTTTCTTCCTTCTTCTTCATACTAATAATAAAGACACATGAAGTTTTGCACCATCGCATACCAATTACCTTAATCCCTGCGATCAGCAGCATATTTCACATGTTTGCGCATTGGCAAATCTACAGACTCCCATCATTCAATGCAAGAAAAAATAAACTCACAAATTCACAACTCAAGGTTGAAGATCTGCATGACGTTTATTCACTAGTGAAGCCCTCATCCTATGCACATAAAATAAAGCTTCCTTTGTAGTTTTGTTTGATGTTTTTGTGTTGGCTATGATTTGCTACACCAATGATAAAAGGTCGATTCCACGAAAGATCGAAAAAGGGTGTATATTTGATGTTTCCGATTTTCCTGATAATTTTGTATGTTGTGCACATATGATTGCACAGCACGAAATCGCAGTTCGTTTTCAAATAAAAATTTTTTTCAACGCAGCAAAATTCGACAAGTGTCGCCGGTTGACGACGACCATTTTACGAAGAATGCGTTTTCGTAACTTCGGAACCATGCTGGCAGCTACTCAAGCTATATATTACAAATATCTTTCTTTTTGGCGGAAGTAGAAGTAAAGAGGAAATAGCTCTTATCATTTCATGGAATTCTGAGCAAATTATGTATTTTTAAAAATTCACGAAAAACGCTGCGTTTTTGAAAATCAGTCAAATTTGGGACGCTATGGCTACTTCTGTGAACATCTTAGCTTGTTCATATTTGCAGTATGAATAGGTCTTTATGTGAATAATGAACCTCTGCATTTGTATTTCTCTAATAATTTTCAAAGTGGTAAATTTTCATGCTCGAAACACCAAAAAGAGAAAAGTGCTCCTCCATTCAAAAATCTATAATAAAAAAAACCCAATCTCAATTTTGTTCAAAGTCCCCCAAAATGTTCTCAAAGGACTGCAGAATGATATTATGAAAAAACATGTTGCATCATTTTTATTAGAACAAAAGCAGAAAATGTCAAACATTGTGTTTCCAGAGCGTGGTGGCCACTGCGTAAAGGACATCCCTAGTAACAAGAAAATACAGTAACACGTCTTTTTTCTTCTCTGAGCTTCGCTAAACAGCAGTAATGATCTATTGTTGGAAAGTGGCAACTGTTTTGTAAAGAAAAAAAAAAGATCGTTCCAATTAAATGCA
This sequence comes from Rhipicephalus sanguineus, assembly GCF_013339695.2. NCBI lineage: Eukaryota > Metazoa > Arthropoda > Arachnida > Ixodida > Ixodidae > Rhipicephalus > Rhipicephalus sanguineus. Next base: position 75,770,707 of record NC_051178.1, on the reverse strand, counting down.
TTTGCGACACCACTTACATTCCTCGTCGACGGGCAGCACGGACATTTTCATTCCTCTGGATAATTTTTTTTTAGTAAATGCGCTTATATAAAAGTAACGAAGCTAAACGCGAAATATGTGTAGCTGAGTCGATCATGCATTGTAAGAATGTGAGAAATCGCAAATGGCGGCAGTGGTGAACGGCGAGTACCGCAGTGCAACCTAAACACAGCAGCCACACATTGTATGCCAGGCTTTGTCGCTATGCACGAGAAAAAGCTGGGGTGTCGATTGCGTTGGTTACACGATACATTTTTCACCGCTCGTCGCTCTCCCGCCCGGTCTCTGGATCCGCACCGTGCGGATCGTGTGGCCCGCGCTACAAGCACTCGTGTAAACGGAGTAGCATGCGTTAGGCGGACAGGTGCAAAGGGCGGCGCGATGGACGCCCGCCTGAGCAGACGACAGCAACGAGTACGGCTGTGCCAGTCAGCCAAACACCACCTGAGATAGAAGTTAAGCTTCCGAATTGTGCTTCACTTTGATGCGATCACTATCCTACGCTCTGAAGGTGGCTATGGGTAGGCGTTGTAGCCATGGCCGAGATTTTGTACGGACTGGCTCATGGTGCACAAAAAGAAAATTCCGCTGCAGCAGAATTTTCGTTACGTAGAAGATATCGGATCGAGACTCTTTTGCGGAGGGTCATGAAGCAGGATGCGCGCTCAATTCAAGAGGGAAACCAGATCTGCCAGTACTCCTTCAAGAGAAAGAAGGATATGCAAAACAAAGCAGATGCAATGCAAACAAAACGTGTTTTGTCCGTGGCCAGAACTGCTGCCACCAATCTTCACGTAATCGATTCTTTTTAAACTCTGCATTGATAACATAAGGTTTGACAACGTACACATTTGGGCCAACAAAAACCACACCTCTTGGCGACCGCTCTCCAGAAATTCATTTCCATTCATGAAGAGACCTTGGCTTTTATACCAATCTCTCAATTCAGGCACAGCACATCATCATAAGAGATGCATGGAGGGAATGCGTTCTTTAGCACTCAAGATATGAATTATACTCAACTGAAATAGATGAAAGAAAAGGAGGCTACAACTGAAAGTGCATACTGTGGACTGAGGGATGTCTAACACTGGCGTGAAGTCGCAAACCACGCGAATGCATTTAAATGGAACGGTCTTTTTCTTTACAAAACAGTTCCCAATTTCCGACCATAGATCATTACTGTTCTTTAGCGAAGCTCAGGAAAGAAAAAAAGACGTGTTATTGTATTTTCTTGTTACTAGAGATGTCATTTGCGCAGTAGCCACCACGCTCTGGAAACACAATGTTTGACATTTTCTGTTTTTGTTGTAATAAAAATGATGCAACATGTTTTTTCATAATATCATTCTGCAGTCCTTTGAGAACATTTTGACGGACTTTGAACAAAATTGAGATTGGGTTTTTTTTATTATAGATTTTTGAATGGAGGAGCACTTTTCTCTTTTTGGTGTTTCGAGCATGAAAATTTACTACTTTGAAAATTATTAGAGAAATACAAATGCAGAGGTTCATTATTCACATAAAGGCCTATTCATACTGCAAATATGAACAAGCTAAGATGTTCACAGAAGTAGCCATAGCGTCCCAAATTTGACTGATTTTCGAAAACGCAGCGTTTTTCGTGAATTTTTAAAAATATATAATTTACTCGGAATTCCATGAAATGATAAGAGCTATTTCCTCTTTACTTCTACTTCCGCCAAAAAGAAAGATATTTGTAATATATAGCTTGAGTAGCTGCCAGCATGGTTCCGAAGTTACGAAAACGCATTCTTCGTAAAATGGTCGTCGTCAACCGGCGACACTTGTCGAATTTTCCTGTGTTGAAAAAAATTTTTATTTGAAAACGAACTGCGATTTCGTGCTGTGCAGTCATGTTATTATTATTATTATTATTATGGTTTTGTGGCGCAAAGGCTACAATGGCCATAGAGCGCCAAAGCAATGTAGCATGTAAATGCACCGGTTTGATCAATGAGTGTGAGTAAGTGTAACATGGCTGTAAAGGGCCTAAAATGAAGTGCACTTAATATGTGTAAAGTATATATACATAATAAAATTATGACAATGACATGAAATATGTGCAAGGAATGTCAGGTGATAGTATGTTGGTATCGCGGGTAGTGATGATACAGTGCATGATAGATAAAATGTTGCATGTAGCACAACAGTAGCTGAGGGACTACAAACATATCTGGCGGCTTATACCAAGTGGCCCTACCGTGGTAGGGTCTGATAAGCCACCGATATCACCAGGAATAAAGGCTAGCCTTGCCCTCAGAGTTGAGGGCTGGGCTGCTACCTGTGTCGCCAGAATATACGTTGCAGAAAATGGACGTCGCTTAAAAAGTGTAAAAGTTTGTTAAAGGAGACCATGGGGCTGTCTGATAAAAACAGTGATGGATGAAGCGGGATATGTCTTTTAAAGATCTCCGGAAAGTGGCGCTTCCGCTCCATCTCCATTTCAGTACATTCGATAAGGACGTGTAAAACGGACAGGTTCTTCCCACATCTTTCGCATTTTGGTGCGTTTGAGCCATTTAAGAGATGGGAATGAGTGCTATGGGTGTGTCCTATACGGAGTCGGCATAGAACAACTTCTTTGTATCTATCACGACCGGGGAGAACTATGTTTTTAATACGAGGTTGCACTGTATGGAGCTTGTTGTTTATTTCGAGGTCCCATTGTTTCTGCCACCTCTCACGTAGATTGCGGTGGACAAGCGCTTTGAGATCTTTGTATGGCACAGTGTCCACGTCAACACGGCTTTTTTGTGCGGCTACTGCTGCGCAGGCATCCGCTCTCTCGTTCCCATCTATGCCGACATGGCTAGGTACCCAACATACTGTAATCTCTGGGGTGCGCGGATATGCCGTAATTAATTGCCTTTCTAAGTCATTGAGGACTGGATTTTTGTTTGGTTTGCCAGTGTTCAATGCACGAACAACGCTCAATGAATCAGTAAATACGACTGATTTCTTAATGTTACTATTAGTGATGTATTTTATGGCGGTTAATATGGCATAGGCTTCTGCGGTAAAAATACTAGTGTGCGTGTTCAGTCTTTGTGAAGAGGCGAATTCAGGCCCGATGGCAGCGGCAGATACAGATTGTCTAGTCTTTGACGCATCTGTGTAAAATTGCTGACAGCCACGATATTTGTATTGGAGTGATAGGAAATGCTGTTGTATAGCTGCACGAGGATGGCGCTGTTTATCTATGTGGCAAAAAGACATGTCACATTTTATGTGGGTTTTTTGCCACGGTGGGAGCCACTCTATGGAAGGTGCTTGAGTGACTTGTTGTAGCGGTATTTCGGCTTGAGCAGCTGTCGCGGTACAGGTAAGACTGAATGGCTTTGAAAGAGACGGTCGCTTTTCAAAAAACCTTAAAGCAGAAGTGTCCGCCACGAGTTTTGCACAGGGGTGTGTCGGAATGGAAGATAGCTTAAGGGTGTACATGAGGCTGCAGTATTCACGCTCGAGTTGCATGGGCCACTCGTTTGCCTCAACGTACAGACTACTTACGGGACTTGTGCGGAACGCACCGGTAGCAAGACGAATGCCTAAGTGGTACACCGGATCCAGCATTTTAAGTGCCGTTTTTGAGGCTGATTGGTACACTACGCAGCCATAGTTTAGTCGGCTTTTAACAAGACTGTTAAACAGCGATAACAGACATTTAGTGTCAGTTCCCCATGATGGGTGCGACAGCATTTTGAGCAAGTTCATCGTTTTCAGGCATTTCAACTTCAGCGCCTTGATGTGAGGAATGAAAGACATACGAACATCAAAAATTAGCCCAAGAAACTTATGTTCATTCTTAACACATATGGGTGAGCCATTGATTTTGATACAAGGGGCCGGCTGAACAGATCTGGATTTATTAAACAAGACACAAACAGTTTTGTCAACATTAACTGCGAAACCATTCTCATTTGCCCATTTCGAGACATGGTTCACGCCCAGCTGAATTTGCCGTTCGCAAATGGTCAAGTTACACGACCGAAAGCTTACTTGGATATCATCTACGTAAACAGAGTAGGATATCGTCGGTGGGAGAGCAGTGCGTAGAGAGTTCATCTTTACTATAAAAAGTGTGCAGCTGAGAACTCCCCCCTGCGGGACTCCGTTTTCTTGTATGTATGTTTTGGAGAGTGCTGTACCGACCCGTACTCGAAATTTCCTGTCAGTCAGGTAGCTGTGTATGACGTTGTATAGGTTTCCACATATGCCGTAGCTATCCAAGTCCCTTAGTATTCCATAGCGCCAGGCTGTATCGTATGCCTTTTCAAGGTCAAAGAAAACAGAGAGGCAATACTGCTTGTGCACAAATGCTTCCCTAATATACGATTCTAGCAGTACTAAGTTATCTGTCGTACACCTGCTTACGCGAAAGCCGGCTTGGTGCGGATCTAGGATTCCGTTAAATTCCAGAAAATACATTAGACGGCGGTTTATGATTTTTTCGAACAACTTGCATAAACAGCTAGTTAGGGCAATAGGCCTGTAATTTCTTACATCCGATGCATCCTTGCCTTGCTTCAGGATGGGGATTATTATGGCCTCCTTCCATGAATACGGCATGTGCCCTGTGGACAAGATTTTGTTATATAGGCCAAGTAAGCATTCCAGTGTTTCTCTGGGTAATCGCCTGATCATCTCGTATGTGATTTGATCTGCCCCCGGTGCTGAGTTTCCAGAGCTCTTAAGTGCAACATTAAGCTCGTGCATAGTAATGGGGCTGTTGTACCCTCCCTCAGTGGGTTTCTGTGGGCGAAAATGGCAAGACTCCACCGTTGTCTTATGGCTCAGAAACGACCTTGAGTAGTGCTCCGAGCTCGATATGTGCTGGAAGTGCTCTCCTAGCCGGTCAGCCTGACTTTCAAGTGTGGTTCCAAGACTGCTTACTAATGGAAGAGGGCTAGCGGGTTGCGCCTTCAGTATCCTAGCCCTGTGATAGACTTTTCTCGAGTCTGCGTAGGAATTAATTGAGGAGAGGTATTTCACCCAACTCTCCCTCTTTGCTATACGTCGGATGCGCCTTCCATTTGCTTTACAATGCTTGAATTCTATTAAGTTTTCAGCTGTAGGATAGCGAGACAGCATGCCCCATGCTTTGTTCTGATCCTTTTTTGCCTTTTCGCATTCCTCATTCCACCATGGCTTAGCATTGGCCCTTCTGCCCGGTCCTTTGGGAATCGATTCATTTGCGGCAGATATGATGTATTTTGTTATGAACGCTGCCATACCCTCAACATCAAGGTGTTTTATGGTGTTATATAGCAGCGATGATAGCGCATAGAATAGTTCCCAATTCGCTTTAGACAGCTTCCATCGTTTAGGAAATGTAGGGCCCTCCTGCTTACCAGTAGCTTGCAAGGCCACCGGGAAGTGATCACTATTATAGGGATTGTTGATCACATTCCACTCTAGATACGGCATGAGCGAAGGAGAGGAGATCGAGAGGTCGATTGATGAGTATGTCTTATGTGCCGCGCTATAAAATGTAGGTTGTCCCTTGTTAAGCAAACATGCACCCGACGATAGCAAGTACTGTTCTATTATGCGCCCCCTCGCATCACAGCGCGGATCGCCCCAAAGCTGATTATGAGCGTTTAGATCTCCAACCAATATAAAAGGTTCTGGCAGTTGGTCTAGTAGGTCTTCGAGCTCTGTTTTTGAGAGTCTATAGTCAGGTGAGATGTATATAGAACATATAGTTATTAAGGAGTTAAGCAGTATGGCTCGAATAGCGACCGCCTCAAGAGGAGTATTGAGCGCCAAATGTTGGCTGGCTATCGAGCTTTCTGCTAATATAGCAACTCCACCGGCGGCGGAAAGACCGCTATCGCGATCCTTTCGGTATATAACGTATTGTTTTAAAAAGTTATCGTTCGTCGATTTTAAATGGGTTTCCTGGACGCAAAAGACCTTGGGTTTATATTCGGACAGCAATTCCTTAATGTCGTCAAGGTTGCGTAAGAGTCCGCGAGCATTCCAATGGAGTACTTGAACTGCCATTATGCTATCATAGAGTAATGCTTCTGCATCGCAGAAGACCCCACCCAAGGTCAAGTAATCGTTTCAGTGTTCTGCTCACCTCTTGAGCTTGCCTCTCGGCAAGCGCTCAAGAGAGTTCTGGCGGCCTTTCGGCGGTAGTGCCGAAGGGCCTTGTGTTGTATCCATTGTCTCGTCAGAGACGCTGGATGAACGCGCGCTGCGCGTCTGGGCATTAGGTTTAGGCCTCTCCTCGGAAGGGGAGGTCTTTTGGACCGTTGAGCCACTGGCCTGCTGGTCCTTCTTAGGTGGCGGGGTGGAACTAGCCACACCCGCCGTGGGGGCAGGTGGCAACATCGTCGCCCCAATGTCTGGGGTCCTGACGGCCACCGGAAGCTGCTGCCGCACTGCCCCCTTGAGTGCAGCATCAGCGTAAGTCCTGTGACTTACGATTGAAAAACGTCTCCGTGCTTCTTTGAAAGAAATGTTTTCCCTGACTTTGAGTGATATAATGTCTTTCTCACGTTTCCATGCAGGGCAGGCCCGGGAGTAGGAAGGGTGCCCTCCATCACAGTTGATACAGTGGGGTGTGTTGCTGCATTCATCTGCAGGGTGATCATGAGAGCTGCATTTAGCACACGTGAGCCGCCCACGGCAGCTTTGAGATCCGTGGCCATACCTCTGGCATTTAAAGCAGCGCCGGGGATTGGGTATGTAAGGTCTGACATGCATTCGGATGTAGCCTGTTTCTATGTGATCTGGTAATGTACTGCTGCCAAATGTCAGGATCAAGTGCTTGGTGGGTATTTCTTTATCGTCACGTCGGATTTTGATTCTTTGGACATTGATTACATTGTGGTCACTCCAGCCCTCGAGCAGTTCAGTTTCACTGAGTTCAATCAGGTCATCGTCGGACACTACGCCGCGGACAGTGTTCATGGATTTGTGCTTTGTGACTGTGACAGGAACGTCGCCGAATGTCTGAATGGTATTCAGTTTGTCATACTGGGTTTTACTACACACTTCAAGAAGCAGGTCTCCGCTTGCCATTTTTGTTACTTTGAAACCAGGTCCAAGCTTATCCGTGAGGGATCTTGACACAAGAAAGGGTGAGAGATTTCTGGCTGTTCTTTCTGGCTGCTGACAATGCACGACATGAAATCGGGGAAAGGCATCATTTATTTGAGGTGGGAGCTTCAAGGTTACTTCGGTGCGCACTCTTTTGTGAGCGCGATCATGTAAAGGTGGAAAGGAGTTTGCCATCAAATAGTCTTCCTCTTCGGCAGCGGTGCTAGCCGCCCACCAGCGAGCCCAACAAGGGGACGTTGCAGGTTTCAAAGACCTGCAGACGTCAGCTATACACTGCAGCTATAACCCAATATATATGCCCAAGACTGGACATAGTACACAAGGTTAACCCTTGCCGCCTAGAAAAACGGAAGTGAATTGAAAAGAGGAGAAGACAGGAAAGATTTAAAGTGAGAGAGAAAGACGAAGCTGAGAGGGGAGAGAGACAGGAAAAGGCGACTGCCGATTTCCCCTGGGTGGGTCACAGGGGTGCCGTCTACGTGAAGCTGGGGCCAAAGGGGTGTGTTGCGTCTGCCGGGGGGCCTTAAAGGTCCAATCACCCGGCGTCGGCTCAACCCCCAGGATCCCCTTTTCCCCGGACACGGCAAAGCCACGCACGGCTAGGCGTGGGAGGGGTCGAAACCCCCCGTTAGCTCGGGTCCGTGGTGTCGCTACACACCAAACGCCTACTTGCGCAGACGCCCCTGCGGGGGCAGTCATATGTGCACAACATACAAAATTATCAGGAAAATCGGAAACATCAAATATACACCCTTTTTCGATCTTTTGTGGAATCGACCAAAAGCATTTACAGCTTGATCCTTTATGGAACGAATTTTTTTTTCCTCATAACTACGCCACAGACAGTCACAGACGCGATACGGATGCTCAAACTCCAGAGACAGAAACTCGCGCTAAAAGCAAGCGTTCGCACCTCCCATAGATATATGGGTACGTCGCCGTTCGCATGGGGCTTCCATCACTTCGAGGTCTTTTCGCAGCCGTTGCCTGTGCCGTTCCCTAGTATTTCTCGTGGTACGTACCTCTGATGCACTCCGTACAGATGCTTCAGTGAAGCTGCAACCCGCGGCCACGGTGTTTATCGCTAAGTTCGGAGAGTTTCGGCACTTGGTCTTTGTCGGCTACTTCGAGGAGTAGGTCACCACTACACATTTTGGAAGCTTTGTACGTGCGCTCAATTTTTTTCTTTCAGGCACTTGGCCACCAAAAATGACGATAGCTTTCTTACTGGTGTGTGTCTTCGCTCTGGATTACATAGTATTTAGGGAATGATGCTTTGGACTGCGTAGAAAAGTGAAAACTTGTCTCGGTGCGGCCTCTTTTTCGAGACCGACCAATGACGATAGAAGCTTGTGAAGCCATAAAAAGATAAATATGTTAGGCAACATCGCTGATCGCCCACCACGGAGGCCAACAAGGGTACGCGGCTGGACTTGTCAACAAGCCTGCACGACGCCTGCCGTATGCTGTCCCTATAACCAAATATAACGACCAGAAGTTGGGTAACTACACACCAGGAAAACTAGAAAAAGAAGAGAGCAGAGGGCAGGAAAGATTAAAAGTGAGAGAGAAGGACGAAGATGAGGGGGAGAGACAGGAAAAGCAGACTGCCGATTTCTCCTGGATGGGCCAGCCCAGGGGTGCCGCCTACGTGAAGCCAGGGCCGAAGGGGCGTGTTGCCTCCGCCGGGGGGCCTGAAAGGTCCTAGAACCCGGCGTCAGCTCAACCCCCCAGATCTATTTTTCCCTGGACATGGCAAAGCCACGCACGGCTAGGCGTGAGAAGGGGTCGAAAGCGCCCCCCCCCCCCCGTTGGCTCGGGTTCGTGGTGACACCACTCACCAAACGCCTGCTTGCGCAGACGCCCCTGCGGGGATCAGGCCTACATCTTGACTATAGGCAAGTCACATGGTCAATGCATTTACGGTTGCCAACCCGATATGAAACCTTTTTGTAAAGGTTCCACCAGGCAAAGAATGTCTCAAGTGCCACGCTATAATGAAGCTATTCTACGAATCGCGACGAATTCAAAGGGGCACTCGGATGTCTTCGTGACATACGAAAAGGAACGTTGAGCGCTGAAAAGCGTCAAGTGTACTGGTGTTGCTAAACCTGGCGTACAAGAGCCTTCAGTAGCCGTCAGTTTCATGCTAAAACTAAAACACGGTGCGAAACGCACAGCAGATGAAAGAGGCTAACGCCGGATTCATAGTGCGGAGATGCATTCTTACAGTGTGGTTGCGAAAACGGGCTTCGTGGCCGTTATAAACGCTGCTATGGCCGAGTACGTTGTGCCGTCACGGACGTTTTCCACGGCAATAATTTAGGAGCTCATCACCCCTGACACATTGGCACCCTAAAGTCTTTTAGACAAGGGGATATCTCCCGGAAAGGCGTCGGGGCGCAGTGACACGACAAAGGAGTAACGCCCTTACGGCAAAGATCATTTTCGGAAAAGCACATCCCGCATATTTTCGGGCAGGAAGGGAGTACTCACGCATACAGTGTGCATAATTTATCAATAAAATAAAACATGCCGCAACACTGCGGTGCCCTGCGAGTATTTTTCTAAGCTGAGAAAGTGTTTTTTCAATATCAGTAGTAATGAGATTTGTTGAAAAGTCAAGGTTTACACTCTACATATACTCTCAAACGCCCGTATCACGTCACTAGCACCGCCATGTTAGTGTTGGCAGCGGCAGTTACTGTATCGGCGACGTAGGAACAATAGAGTCGGCTCAACAGAAGCCATCAACAAATTCCCAGAAAAAACCGCGCGTCCAGTGGACCGAAAATGCGACCCGGGCTCTTATAAAGCTTTGGGAGGACCACTTGGACGCCCTGCGAGGGCATAAGTACAACGGTGGGGTGTACCAAGCGATTGCCGAGAGCCTAACCGACGCCGGTATTCCCCGTACACGGGCGCAAGTTCCCAGCAAAATTGACAACTTGACACAGGCATTCAGTAAGACAGTCATTTAATCATGCTGTGTGTTGTCGCACGCGTCCCGCTTGTGTGTTTAGTATATGTTGTTACGATCGGGCCTGTAAAACCCGACATGAATGGACACCTCGCATATCGAGGAACGCGGGACTCCAACGGCGCCTGCGAGTGCGCAGCAAGAGACGCTCACAAAAGAGGAGAGTTCGCGAAATCTGGTCAGGAAGCACGACACGACTACGTAACCAACTAGGGCTCTCACCAAACGGAAGAGGATGCAAGCGCGAAAGAAAAAAGTTATCCACCAAACGGAGTTGTTTTTACAAAATAATAATTATACGCCCAAATTTAGTGTGTTCTTTATACACAAAAACAATTTATTCAACACACCTTACGTGGTTATTTTTCTTCAGCCGTACTGTCATAAACACCATCTACGATTCGCGTACCAGCCATACCGCCATACCAGCGACAAGCCCATGCATGACTTGTCAAAATGTACTTTTGGGCTAGTTGGTTCATAATCGTAGTAGAACAGCGCCGGCGACAACAACAGACCAGACGAGGAGAAGGACACGTAACACAGCGAGCGTAACACATGACAGCGAGATTTCGTCAACGTCGGCTGCGTCGGTGTTTTCGGGTGAGACAACAGGGGAGGCACGTTTTCGAGCGAAGCTTGTAGAATGACATGTTGTTGGGCTAGTTGGGTCATTTATTCAGAGAAAGGTTACAACTGAGCGAATAAGACACCATGTAAGGAACAGAAACACGCACACACACTTGCGCTTCGTGTGTGCACGCGTTTCTGTTTCTTACGTGGTGTCTTCATTCGCGCAGTTGTAACCTTTTTCTGAAGCTTGTAAGGACGGCAAGGTTCGCTAAAAAAGCAGTTTGCGGCTCTATGCGGCGGCTGGACGTGAACACTGTGCAACGTATGCAGTATTGCAAAGGGGAGGGGGGGGGCACGGCGTCTAGCTGAGGCGACGCGTGCTGCGTCTGTGCGCTGAGCTAGGTGCGAAACATTGAGGAGCGTTCACTGGGCCTCGCATGCTTCACGACGCGTTTCCCGAAGACTCGGACCACGAAGAAATCCTGGTGTGCCGGAGACAAATCCGGACCAGCCAAGTGGCCATCATCTTCGCTTCCTCGCTAGCCCTGCGCCACTAGTGCAAGCTGCCCACAATTTTTAGATGCGAAGCAGCTCTTTGACTCACGTGTGTAACGCCGTACGTTACGTGCGTCCGTATGAATGCGCCGCAACGCGTTCCCTCGCCGTAGGTGTTGGAGCGTTGCCAAGTGGGTCACGCCACAGCTTTGCGTTGACGTCACGCTCCCCTCGCACGCTTCCCTCGCAGGTGCGCGCTGACGTCACTCTCTCGCTCACCCGCAGCATGCTCGCCGTAGCGCCCGCAGCTACCGGCTGCTCCGCCCGCTCGCAACACCTCTGAACGTGTCACTTCTCTCTCGCTTCACCCGTGGTAGTCAAGGCGAAACGCGCGCCTGCTCCGGTCCAGCGCCCGTGTCTTGACCCTGAAGAAACAACGACTACTAAGTCTTGCCAAACGCTTTAATGAAACTTACACGAAACCCAACCCGCCTCCCGTGTCATTGCGTTTCAAACAAACGTTTACTCGAGTAAACGCTACACCGAGTTTCGCTTCAAACCGTTCTTCCAGCACCCGCGTCGACAGCCGTTTCAACCGTGTCAACGCCGTGCGCACCGCTGCTGCTTCGCATCCCATCAGGGTTCCCTTCGGGGAGATGGTCCAAGTTTTTTTTTTTTCACGTTTTGAATATATTTTTACCGCGCTAATTTGAACTCCTATTTTTCCTCCCAATGTACTGCTTATACTGCGTACGTACGAAGGTGTTCTAAAGTTCCCAGGCCGCGAAACATTGCATTATACATGGGATAGCGGCCTGGAAACTTTTGAACACCTTTCTACGTGGTATAACATCTATCTTTAAGTCTGACTTTTATGGGTCAGAGATCAGAATGTGTCAGTGGTCTTGTATTGTGCATCGATTCGCTAATCATTCAAAGGGGTTTCCTGGTACAGTTAAGATGTGCATATATCTTTTTGGTAATTTCACAGCGAAGCATGGACTGACTGACATTTTCAGACCGTGCTGATGCCACGCCGTCCGGCGGTCCAAGCTACGGCAGCTACTGCTGTGTCGTGGTGCTTGAACGATGGCAGAACCCACAAGAAGCCATGGAGGGACGAGTTTCTTCCGCATACCACGGGACGGTAGGTGTGTCAAAGCTTTCGTATGGTTTGCATGTCTTCAAGCTTACTGTTCGTACTTGCTCAGCGAGGGTAACAATAAAAAATCACTATTTAAGCATTTCCTCTTTCAGCTGATAGTTCATTGCCAATGCAGGATGAGAGCATGGATGCAGTATGATGGACGAGATGATCTCCTGAGTAAGCCGGCCAGCCTACTGTACGCAACGTACAGGCTTGCAGCGACCATTTTACTGCTGAAAGTTTCACGGACCCTAGGCACACAAGGCTTACGAGAATGGCGGTTCTCAGTGTTCGACCAGCTGCACCATTTATGTCATTGACAGAAACTCAATAATATGCAATAGCGGCCGCTTGTTTTGAAACAGTGGCGACAATGAACCTCGAAGATATTTCTAGCCGATGGAGAAACCTCGCTGTAGAAGTAACACTTCGTAAGTCTTGAATTTTGTGGATTGTGGGCTATTACCTTCCCAACAGCATTACATTGCTGTAGCACTGCTGTTGACCTGTGCAACTCGTTTTGAAAGACCTTGAAAGGCTATTTCACGTTAACTTGAAGCCTGCGTGCACATGTACATATACCTCATATCAATGAAAGCTGGCACTGTTGATAATTACACAAACTACAAATTGCTTGTTTCTCAGTTGGTGCCTTCTCTTCTCTTCCACCTGCCAAGTTATGCGTTTGAAAAGGCTGTTTAAATTTCCTTATGCTACAAGCTTTGTAACTTGTACCAACTACACATGTATGCAGGTTCTCTGAGCGTCGCTTCAACTAGTGAGTGCGACATGACTGCAGAAGCTGCACTGCAAGGTGCGGATGAGCTTCAATTTTTGTTATTTTAAGCCTGTTACTGACAAATTTTCGTTGTTTCATTTCTTCGGGATCTGCGGTAGAGGCTTCGATAAGCGAATCCCACAAATTGTGGTGCCCCAATGAGCAGGGTGTGTTCAATGTCGAGCTTCTTTTTTTTCACGCTAAACTGACTGTTGACCAAACCTCTAAGTGGCAGCTCCCTTGTAGCTGGTGAAGGAGTTCCTGCTGACTTCCTCTTGCTGGAGGAAACCTTCACCAGTCACTCAGTTGTCACAAAACGAACTTGTGTGACAGCTGAGTTCTATGCTTACTTCAACGCCAGACTGTATTGATATAGATACTTCCGCAGGCTGCTCGCAAGATTGTTCCGATAGCAGTGTCTGAGGCAATGAACAAGCTTCACAAGACTCTCCAAAAGACGTGTCCGCCAAAAGCTCCACGCCTGAGTGCCCTACAGCAAATGGTGACTATGCTTTTATTGCAGCTGTTTTTAATATCCTATTTTATGTTTAGGACATTCTGAGCAAACTATCCTCAAAAGGACACGACGTGTGCACCAACAAAATGTCAGGATGGGCTCTCATTGATTCTCATTTTTTTTGTGCCATTGTGAGCATAGTGAATGGTGTGCTTTCAGTTTGTGGTATAGAAAACTTCGCACCACAGAAAGTTGGGCACCTTGGGTCTTTAAAAAAGCGAGAAAAGTGCTCGTACGGGATTAGTTGCTGTTCGCTTTTGCAGGTATTTTTTTGTTTATTTCAGTGCTTTTCGGTGTGCCAGCGACAAGGTCTCCATCAAAGAAGTACAAACAAACTATTCAACGTCTGGAAGCCAAAGTAGCAGCACAGCGGAAAACTATCAAAAGACTGCTGAGACAGCCTCATAAAGCACCGTCATCGACTTCAAAGGCCCTTGGCATTATCCGACCGCATGTCACCGGGGAGGTTTTTGAACCTTTTTCTGCACATGTTCGCTTGAGGCCCAACGGCAAGGACAAGCGATTTCCCGTGTGGTTCAAGAAATTCGTGTGGTCCGCGAGCATACCGATTTCTGGCTCCATATTTTTCTTTGCCCTCCCGGCATTCATAAGGAGGCAGCTAGCCAATGTAAAGATGACTCCAGGCACGATTCCAGGAATCATTCCTTCCATTGCAAGAAATATTCAAGCTTGGAATGAACGGGACCGAGTGTGTGCTTTAGTTTTCGATGAAATAGCACTCAAAAAGAATTTGTATTATGACGCTGCACGGGACATTGTCCAGGGTTTTACAGATGATGGCACACATCGCACTTCAACCAATGCTGATGTCCAGGGTTTTACAGATTATGGCACTCATCGCACTTCAACCATTGCTAATTGAGCAATAGTTGTTCTTGTTGGTGTTTCCAAAAACTGGGTTCAACCGGTTGCTTTTACTATAGGGCACACATCAACACCATCATCTGTTATGCATAACCTGCTGGTGTCACTCATTGTGGAGCTTAGAAGCATTAACACTGCAGCGAAAGCAGCCATTTGTGACCAAGACAGTTCAAATGTAAGTTTCACTAACCAACTAAGAGTGACTATAGCCAAGCCTTTTTTTGAAATTGAAGGTGAGCGGGTATATTTCATCTTTGATGTTCCACATTTAACGAAAACAACGCGCAATAATGTCCAAGCACACAAGCTATAGATTGGGGATGACATCGTTGACTGGTCACACATTGTAAGCCTTTACCAATCCTCACATGATTTGCGGTTGCCATTGGCTCCAAAGTTGACTGAACGGCACATTCATCAGAAACATTTTTCTGATATGGAGGTAAGCAGAGCAACGCAGGTCCGGAGTGCATCAGGTTAGTTTCGATTGCTATCACGGCATTTGTGTATGCGAACGTACTGCCTGCCTCGGCGATCACTACAGCGCAATTTCGTGATCGTATGGACAGGATTTTCGACGCCTTGAACAGCTCGAGTAAAAAAAAAATAGCTTCGTGGAAGCTACAGTATGCAATCATAAAAGAGGATTCAGAGCTGATTAACTTCCTTCGAGGCGAGCTTCCCTGTATTGCATCATGGAAGTTTGATGGCAGACGTCGTTGGTCGGCAAATTACAATTCAGGCTATTTGTCAGCTGAGGGACGACCTTTCCAAAAATTACAACTTTGAATACCTGCTGACGCGCAGACTTCAACAGGATCCTCTGGAGAACATATTTGTCCACATTAGGCAAGAAGAAGGTTGCAACACCAACCCCAATGTAGGACAATTTATTTGTGGCCTGACGCACATCTGCCTAAGAAAACTCTTCAAGCTGTCAGAATACGGAAATGTCGAGGATGATGAATGTGACCTCCTTCAGGAGCTCTCGCCATGCTCCCTCGCCAGTGCGTCTCTCGTGGATAATGAGGAGTGTGCACAGCCACAGCCTGACGGCTTTCCCGCTCTAGACGATCTCTCTGAACTTGCGACCAACATTCACTCCCATATCATTAATGACTGCGCTGCATATTATGTAGCTGGTTTTCTCATCAAATACTTTCTTCGGAATGCACGTGACACTTGCAGTTGCCCACAGTTACTGAAAGATGACAGCGAGACACTAAAGAGTACACACCAGCATTTCACAATGCTCAAGGCATACCACGTCCCCAGCAAACTTTTCGGGAATCTGACTGTGCCATCGGAAGCAGCTTTTGCATACGTACAACAACTTGAATCTCACTTTATTGCCATGATTGAGGCCCCTGCACATCACCTGACAGTGTGCGATGTTTTGTATCACCATCTGTCAAGTGTTGGCAATTTTCATTGGTGCTCTGCTGGGTGTCGCGAGAAGTTTCTCAAAATGTTTTGCCGGGTTCGTTTATGTTGGCATGCGCGTTTTGTGAACCGAAACTTAGATGGGGTTAGGTTTCAAGCCTTTCAATCTAAGGCATACAGCTTGACAAGTTCAAGGGTTACCAATTAGCGGCGGCTTTACACAACAGTATTCGAGTTGAACCGAATCCTGCAATTGCTTTGTTATAGTCATTACTTCGTTACAACAGACTTCTGTGACCACTTGGCAAATGGATACGTCAGACACGTGGTCCCACTTGGGAAGTGGAACAGTGGTTCCACTTCAAATGCAGGTTCAATAATCCACTTCAAGTGGTTCCACTTGGAGAAAATTTTCGCCTGGGAAGGTATCAGAATCTCACAGCGTCCGGGATCAGGCCTCGGCGAAACATAAAAAGAGTAAACAGTATTTCGACAAACGGAAAAGTGCGCAGCAAACACGCATAAAGGTCGCAGACTTGTTTAAAGTAAGGTCCCATAAGAAAGGATTTGTTAAGTATATAAGACCCTTACAGTGCAGGCTCAGGTTGCGCCGTCCGCTTTCGTGCTCAGCGATGGAAAAACGTGGAACGCATCCAAACTAACATTAGTCCCTAGGGATTCCTTTGAGAATGCTGCATTTTTTAGAACTTTTGTACTCTTGCTCCAACTTAGACATTTGTGGCAGTCAGTCCTCTAGTTCACCTGTGCTGGATGGCGCCGCCCCCAGTTTTCAGAGATTGATCCGTCAGAGCTCTCTTTCAGTGCCAGGTCTGAATCAGTTATTCCTCCGGAAACGTTCGAATGCAAGGGGGACCCTTTTCAAATAATAAACTAGATCTCACCTCAGGGGAGGGAGAAAATGAAGGGGCATCTGGGTCTTCAAAGTCAACCGATATGGGTCGCACTAATTCTCGGGAAAATGAAGGGGCCTCCGGGTCTTTAAAGTCGTCCAATATAGGTCGCACTACATCTAGGAAAAAAATGAGGGCGAATGGGTCTTCGAAGTCGACCGAAAGTGGTCGCACTATGTCAAGTTCAACCGCGACTTCGCGTCCGCGCCGTAAGGTAAAGCGCCCTGAGTGGTTTAAAGACTTTGTACCTTAGGGTTCGGACATACAATTTCCTTTAATGCCGTGGCTCTTGGGCGCCGCCGCGACATCGCAGGAAATGTCTGTGTTTTCTAGAGTGTCTTCTTTTTACAAGGATGTTTTGTATCCTTTTGTGTTCAGCGCAATTTTAAGAGTGCACGAACTAATCTTTAATCCCCGCTGCTCGTTGTTGCGTGATCCAAGTGCTTCAGTGCCGACCTTGAGACTGTGATATTGCTGATCTTGATTAAAGGGGGGGGGGGTGATGTGTCGCTGGCGCCATCCATTGAGCGCATGCGCACTGTACTCACTCACTCACTGCTCGTTCCTGTCGCCGGGCCCTTGTCCTCGGCTACCGCCCGTGGACACAACAGAGTGTGCTTTTCTCTAAAGTTTGTGTATAAAGCAAGAAATTCCTTGAATTTAGAAGACCAAGTTGCGGTCGTCCAGCGATCTGACGTGCACTTGACTAACCTACTAACCTAGCACAAATTCTCGAAAAACCAATCAAGGAAAGGACGTAAGTAGAAAGTGTCAAGGCCACGAACCTACGACTGAATGATGGAAAGCTATTTTACGTGGAAGAAGAGAGAGCGCTGTCAACAAGACTGATTTATTATTTTCTTCTTTTGACGACGACGACGTGTGATGTTCGCATAGCGCCGCATTTCCTCATAACCCCTCGCAAAGAGCGGTCCACCGGTTGAAACCGTTGGCAAATAAAATTAAGATAACCGCTAAATTGTGCCTCTTCTCTTCTCAAGTACGCTTCGCCCATTGAAAAAAACTTTAGTTTTACAACAATGGCTGCCATCCATCCCGCTTCTGAGCGGTTGTGTGTGCGTTTCCCGCGCGTGCTGATAAGCTGTGCCATCATCGGAGACTCGGCGATCATGTACGTACACGAAGCGTTCAATCCCCTGGAACCCGGGACTCACGCGTTCGTTTCGTACCGTGGAGCACGCTTCAATGACGTCCCCGCCCTGCTCCACTGTTTGCCACCGACACTGCTGAGGCTGGTGATGAATGTGGGAACTCTGTAACATGCAAACCATGGTAGCGCGCAGGCCCTAGCGGACTTAAAACAACTCATTGAGAGAATTCATGAGGTGCGACCGAACCTGGAACTCTGCGTCAGCCCGCCACTACCCAGAGCCTGGAACCGCCGATGCCAAGGAACGAACAAAAAGCTCGTACACTGGTTCAATACAGAGCATCCCACTTCGCAAACCAAGCACGCCGCCTCTGCCATCGGAGGTGTGGTGTCGGTGGCGCTCTCTATTGAGCGAATGCGCACTGTCTGTGCGCCTCACTTCAGTGAAGAGTAACAGATGACGTTGTGTATTGACACACGTGATTGTAAATGTGATCAGCCCCGTGTGCACGCGTGTCCCTTGTGTGTTGTGTGAATAAACGGCCGCCTCGCCGGCTCTGTCATTGTTTGGGCTTCGGCAGATCCGGACTCACTCACTCACTGCTCGTGTCGTCGGGCCGTTACGGCGCCCTTCGCGTCTCGCTTCAGTCGCCGCGCCCTTGTCGGCGGGCGCCGACACAACAGGAGGGAACTGGGTGACGGTGTCTTCGTCTATCCCGGCTAAGCCATCCATGAGATGCCGCCTTAGAGGGTCTTCATTCCAGCTTCGAAGGCATGATGATGCTGGCGGTCCACTACCAAGGACTGCTCTCGCCACTAGGACCAGCCGCTGGCACAAACAGAACTTACAGCCGGCCAGGAACGCTGCCCTCGCAGGTTCCGCCTCTCCAGTGCCTGCCGAAAACACGACCTCCGCTTACTCTGGCTCATCGCACACGCCCGTCCCACCGGCTCAGAAGCCCGTCACTGCTCCAACAACGCTGACAGGGGCGTAGGCAGAAATTTTTTATCCGAGGGGGGGGGGGGGCACTTCATTGATCTGAAGTGGGGGCCGGTCAGGCAGATGTGGTCGAGTGTCATACTGTGCATTGTATGCAATGGCAAAAAGATTTTTGGAGGGGGGGAGGGGGGGACGAGTCCGGTGTGCCACCCCCTGGCTACGCCACAAATCGCCGACGACAGCCTGTAACTTCCTTAGTTATTCCGAAGCCGCTCAACTACCGGCGCAGCCGAAAATGGACTGCGAAGCAGTTCAAGTCTGGTACGTTCCCTCAAACCGCGTCACGCTTATTTCAGAAAATTAGTAAGACAATTGAGAAATGCGTGAAGTACGATATCCACTATTCGACGATGCAGTCATATTTACAATCTAATTCGGTACCGAAAGGCTTGTCTCCTCAAACTGAGTCAGGCAATGACATTAAATCGAGAACAAGCACAATGGGAGAAAACACTTGAGGATGCATCGCTGCAGCTCATGCAGATCATTATTCACCACAGTGAACGCAAATCTCGCGAGCTTAAAGAGGCTGTGCTCCAGTGCCGAAGACAGGACCACTGCGGATCTGTTCGGCAGTGGAAGATCCACCGTTAATACTGTTCTCAGATAATTTTGTAAAACAGTGATAGACCGCCTCGAAGACGAATGAATACGGATGGTGGGACCAAGGCAGTTGAAAAAGCACATCAGGAGTGCTCTTCCGTGAATGGTTTCCCGCAGGCTGTGGGTGCCCTCGATGGCTGTCATTTCGCCGCATCCCCGCCAAAGGAGCATGCAGCTGACTACTATAACTACAAACGATGGTAAGTGCTGTCTTGCTTGTTAAAATTGAACATTTACGTTGTTATTCGCTTCACTTGTGCCTGTTATGTAAAATATGGGCCTCCAGCGAGGTCACGCGTTCAACTTTATTCTTGGCTGTGCAGTAGTGTGTGTCGCAGTGTAGTTTTACAGAACTGCCACAGTTTAGCAGTTGGGATGATGTGTGAAGCATGCTTAAGAGGTAACTGCACAGTATATTTTTCTTCTTACTATTACAAGTGGCAACACCTTGCCCTGATAAACAGAGGTTACAGAGTGTGTTCGTGCTTTATTTTTTACAGGTACAGCGTAATACTCCTGACTGTTGTCGACCACCGCTACTGCTTCAGATACATGAACGCGGGGGCTCCTGGTAGACGTCATGATGCTTATGTGTACGGACGATCATGGCTGTGTCAGAAAATAGAGCGTGGTCTTCTGTCATTTCCCGTGGCCATTATTGAACACTACCCGGTGAAAACTATCATATTATGCGGCCAGGCCTTCCCCCTCACAGAAAATTTGCTCAAGCCGTTCCCATCTGTTTGACCTGGGTCCACTGAGGCTATCTAATTAATTACAATTTGTCCAAAACAAGGAGAATTGTGGAGAATGCCTTCGGTAGGCTGAAGGCACGTTTCCGTTTCACGATGAAGAGGATGGAATGTAAACTGGCCAATGCTCAACAGGCTATCAAAACAGCCTTGTATACTGCATCCTTTAGGGATGCTGTTGAACAGCACTGGGAACAAGATGCACAAACTTTTCAGGCATTGTACAAGCAACCTTGCCATACCACCACGGTTTCAACAGGACAGGGTGAAGTACGACAAGCCCTTGATAAATACTTTTGGAACCGTGCTCGGCGAAACACGCTGCCATCATGACACATTTTGTGCAGAGTGCAGTGACCCTATATAATACAGTATTTATGAGGGGCAAGTGTGGATGTATGCAACAAAGCACGAAAGCATTGTAAATTCTTGTGATTCTGTTAATAAGGTCGATGCAAAACTGACCTGTCGGTACGAGGAAATCACAACAAAAGTGAGTCAAGGATTTATTCTGAAATGGGCTAAATGTAAAAATTTATAGCTTTTATTGTGAGGTCTCCTAGCACCGGACTCTCCCAGGCGGCAGCGCTAAGTGCGGACACACGCACATCGCGCTCCGCTGCGAATGCCAATTCTGACCGGTCAAAGGCCTCGAATCTTGCTGAGCTGAACGGATTCTCATGCGCGAAGTTCACCAACATTTCGACACCCGATTCACCAAGGTGGGCTCGTCTTTCATCATTTTAGAGGCCTTATCGCTGCACCGGCGAGCTAAGCCTAGGCGAGGTTAGGCCTAGCCTTCCCGCCTACGGCGCTTGCTCGCCGGCTGCGAGATGCCGCAGCAGATTGCCATGGAAGGGGACGACGTCACCCCTGAGGAATTCTGAAGGTTCTCCGTTCTCAAAACACGGAAAGACTCGCGAGAGAAATCACACGCAGCCCGCCAGTAGGGAGCGCAACGAGGCGGGAAAGCGAAGCGTAACGCTACTCTACGACACGTCGCAGCTGCGAGCCGGCTGCCGGCGATGCTACGCGCTCACAATCGAGTCATCGTACAACCGGGCGGCGGCCTCAACGCGCAAGCCTGCAGCCCGCACGGGATTCTCGCCGCACTAACCATGGCAGCTCAGCTAGCGCCGTCGGGAACGGAGGAGGACACTTTTTGTCCCAACTCAATGCAAAGCATTTTTGTCGTCAATATGCCCAGCGCTATAATGCAGCAGCGTACAGTCGAGTAACCGAAATCATCTTCACCGACCAGAGACACCACCTCAGGGCCTACCTCTCACCCGCCGGTATCACAAGCCGAGGGATGATTCGCGGCGTCGACACTGACTTCGACGACGCCGCACTAAACCGCATGATAATCCAACCGCGCAACCCAAGCCTACCGGGAGCGCGCCGCATCAAGAACACTGCAACGGTGATTCTGGTCTTCAACGGGCTGAAAGTACCCAACTACGTCTACTGCGGCCAGGTCATCTACCGCTGCACGTTGTACAAGCGTCTAATAGTAGACACCTGCGGCCACGTGGGCCACCGAGAAGACGTGTGCCCCACTCCTTCAACCAAGGTATGCGACCAATGCGGACACTTACCAACGGACAACCCACACGTGTGCCTTATGCGGCGAAGCACACCGCACGGGCGACCGCGAATGCCGACATCGCTACCAGCTGCCTTACCTGGTGCGCCGCCGTCGTCAGCGCCGTCGCCGACGAAAGCAAACCCAGCAGCAAACACTTACCCCAGGACTCAACCCGGTTCCTCCCAAGAGTACCGATCCCCAAGGACCTCTTCCAGGCCCACGAACTCCTACCCCCCAATGACAAGCCTACCTGGGCCGACAAGGTGGCAGGCGAAGGTGAGACCCGCGCAGCGCAGCGACACTTGCCACATCAACCTGACCCAGAACTAGCACAGCTAAAACGCATGTATGCGGAGAAGGCTAAAGAAATCCAGTCGCTTAAAGAAGAGCTAGCAAAACGCCCCGGAATCGCGCGACGGTAGCGTTAGCAGCGGCCAAGTCTCGATACACGGCGCTAAGAAACGAGCAGGCCCGACGCCTCAGGCCGAAGAGCAATCCGAGTTTGAACGGTCTACAGCCAACATATACGCGACACTAGAACAGTACCGCGCGGAGACCATGGCCGAGTATAGCGCTTTCAACGCTAAACTCGAGAGCATGCAGAAACAACTTATCGAGCTGGCTGCATGGCCAGCACAAATGGACGCGAGGACTAGGGTGTTGGAGGAGCACCTGGCACGCAGAAACCGCGCTGGGCTAATACCTAGGCCTTAAAATGGCGTCGTCACAGTCATTCACAATTTGGCCAAGGTAAATGCAACTGGTAGCGAAGCTTCCATAGAAGCCCATACGTTCTGAAAATGGCTGCTCATCGGCTGCTCATGGGGCTTAGCGTCATCTGTGTAAGGAGGGAACACTTCCGGCGGAACAAAAGGTTTTTCGTAATAATTAAACACTGTCATACATTCTTGGCACATTGCACCTACATAACATTGTTCGGGAAATAAATGTAATTTGTAAAACAAAGATTGCTTTACCTTTGATTCAAAACCTGATTTTTCGCTATTAGTGTTTGTTCCCTTCAAACATAGTCGCGCTTCAATCGCAACACCCATAACTCAGCACTGTCGAAATATGGGCATGTTGGTGCATTGTGACGACTGAAAGTAGCGCTAAGAAACGGGGACACAAGAAGAGGACACACGACACAGGCGCAAACTTCCAACATAATGTTTATTACCACAAAGTGGCAATAAACATTATGTGGTAATAAACGTTATGTTGGAAGTTAGCGCCTGTGTCGTGTGTCCTCTTCTTGTGTCCCCGTTTCTTAGCGCTATTTTCAGTCGTCACAACGCACCAACAAGCCAAAATTTCGACAGTGCTGAACTTTATTTCTCGTACAACGGGCTCTTCTTTATGTTCATTTTCAAACCCATGTGCCACAGTCGCCTACATCGCTCATGCATCCTGTCAAGCTCGGTCCCTTGCTTTTTGCATTCGCCACGGGATAATGCTTCAGGAAGTCAAGCGCCTTTTCGGCAACGTTGCACCCTCAGTTGGTCATGGGCTTAAGGTGTGCAAAATCTTGAAGACAGAATGGTATAGACAAGCACGTCTACATAAACAATACTTGTCCGCCCTTCTTTTTGATCGTCTCGGAAGATACTGTGGCCATGCGGCAGCTTCGACAATTTCAGCGCCTCGCCGACCAAAGCACGGATTTCCTCTGGGCTCTACAATTGCCGGTGCTACGCACAGGCGTCGCCAAAAAAGTAACCGATCCAAAGCCGGCAGTTCACGTGCCTGAACAGTTCACCGTGCCTCCCGACATCCTCCGTACTTTAAGCCTCGGGCCCAAGTTTGCGGTAGAACCAAAGACGTCTCCACCGGAACTTCTAGCCATGGTGCGACAAGTTTCGCGCCATGTACCCGAACAAGAGCAACCACACTCCATCTCAGAAGGCGTCGACACCGTTTCGCGCTACAGACCAGCTGGATCCAAAATTCCTCTGAGGAGAGTTGAGGCCTTTCTCAAGGAGCACTCTCTTACCGTCCTTCCCGCTGATAAGGAAGGAGGCTTCGCCATCCTGACTCTGGGACTGTTTGGTTCTAAGGCTCACACTGCCGTAAGCTCTGTTTTCTCCTCTCGCGGGGACGTCCGCATTGATAAAGTTAAATCGGAAGCAAAAAAGCTATGCAAAGACCTTAACCTCTCACGTGTTGTCGGTGGCATCACGAATAGTAAGCATGACTTTTTTTAACGCAAAGACTCACAAGAGCAATATGCCATTTAGGGTAATTGTTTCAGAATGTGATAAATGGCAAAAATCAATTGCTACATTTTAGCAACAGTTGAACCGGCTTGACGTTGATGATCCTTTCATAGTAAAAAGTTCTGATCAAGTCATAGATTTTGTGAAAACTTGTGTCGATGAGCATGTTTATGGTTTTTCAGTCGACGTGACTGATTTGTATTATTCTATTCCCCATGATCAGTTGCTTCCTGCGGTTGAAGAGTGCTTAGATTTGTTTGGCTCTGTTAGATTTCAAACCGAGTGTGGTGTTCCTGTCAGTCGGTTTTTAGAACTTTTATCATTTTACCTCAAGTCGACCTACATTTCATGGGATGACAAGCATTTTATTCAAAAGGACGGGATCTGTATCGGGTCTTGCATAGCGCCCATTTTAAGCGACATATTTTTAAGTAGAAGTGACAGATCGATTAACCTACATCTTGATAATTTGAACATAAAAAAAGTGTTCCGGTATGTCGATGACTATCTTGTTTTGTTAACTAACGACACGGTAACTAACTATAGCTATAGAAATAACTATTTCGCTTTAGCATTTCTTGCTTGCTCGCTTGTGTTTTGCCCTGGTATTTTTTTTATTTTTTTTTTTGTCGTTGCAGCCTCACGTCGACGGGCTCCTGCAGTTGATGGAGCTGCACTCTTGGCTGATTCACGTATCCTTGAATCGTTATAGACTGTGAAGGGACTGACGACTGGCCAGAATGTGTTATTAGATTCTGGTGGGAGTGGAAAGACCGCGATTTATAGTGACAGATTCAAGCAATCATTTTGCAGTCTCATTAGGATTCATATTTTTAAATCGCACTTCGGAGTTAAGGAGCCATTCACTTTGCTCTATGCAGTCTGGTGCTTTCATGTGCACCGTAATTAGTTCTCAAAATTACAGTATGCATATTATGATCCATCCTCATTCTGTGCTGCTTACGGGGTAAAAGGAGTTGCACGCTGAGAAGTGGCACTGCCTTCGTGGCAACTAGTCAAGCATGTTCAGCTGCGGTGCATGTGTGCGGAAAACCGCTGTGCACAAGCACGAACCACTCTAGCAGTGAGCCATTTTGATTATATATGTTTCACAGCGTTTTCTGCATTACTATTCTGTGATCAGAGACTCTGACTGGTAAGCTTTCCATTGCGCTAAAGAAAACAGGTACCTTAAAAAGTGGTTGTTGGTCCCTTTAAGTATGGTCTGTTGGTGCTATGTTAACATCATTTCTGTACTTTTGCCAACGGCTGGAAATACCACACCATGCAATGGCACTCTTGGCAGAACCTGCCTGCTAGAGAGCGCGGTCCCCAGGTGGCGGATAGGGGGCCTGCTGTTGCGTTTCAGCGACAGCAGTGGTGTTTGCACCTCGCGGACCAACAGGGATTTTTTTCCTCCCATTTATTTTAGGTAGCCCAGCCTCAGTTTGGACAGATCGAGAACAAGGGCATGTTGTGCAGCTGAATAAGCGTTATAAAATTATGTTCCCCCATCCAATGGCAACCACGTTGCGACTTTGTACACACTGTAAAATTCAATAAAACTGTCTGGTCTTATCACTGTTGAGTGGGGTCTCTTTATTATACACCAGTGGTCGTCGGCATAGTACTTGTGACTCGATCACGACTTTGTGCCGCTGTGTGCAGCAGTACATGCTTGTATAGCTATGCTTGCTAGGAAGATGAGATATCAAAAGCTGTATTTGATTAGGTGTTGATGTGCGTCAAGTTGTGGATTGGTGCAGCCTTTCCCTGCAGCCTGCTAGCTTGATGCGGGTGTACAGAGACAACTCTCTGTGTACACTCACACCATGTCTGGTCCTCTAAGACAAAAGAAAAGTATTATGGCCATATTAAGACCCTACATCTGCACTAGCCTCGGCTGGAAACTGTCCGTGGGGTTGGTTTCGAGTTCGACACTGAAAGCAAGGTGAATTTTACAAGTGTTCATCCCTTGGAAACTCTTAGGCATCTTTTCGGTGGCTGGTACAAAATACATACACTCGCAATGTTTTTTGCGCCAGTATAAGTTCCGTTGACCAAGTCAAACTCTAAATTATATTACTCCGTAGTGCCTGCATGCTTGTGCTCACTTAATGACATGTTTGGCTTTTAGCTTGCTGCGACAGTGTAATTCCTGTGCACAGATGTGCCTCTCACACGTGCCGATTGCTGCGTGAAATAAATTTTGGCCGCAGAATGAAGGACAAATACACCACATCTGTTTAAAAATTTGATCGAGGTTTTTTATTGAGCAGATATTGTGCAAGTGGACTATTGGACTATTGCGTGACAGGCAAAGTTCACTGCGAGGCAGCAGAGTCGCCCATTGATTGATTGATTAGTGATTGAAGGAAGAATGAGACGCCTAATTTCTGCAGCCCAATAGGGAGCACGGCGCAGCGTCTTATAGGGGGGGGGGGGGGGGAGATGGGAGAAAAGGCCATACGTCAGTCCCGAAACGCGGCGCTCGCTCTCTCCGGTGGAAGTCACGTGAGGGAAAGGACAAATGAAAGATGTTCAGGGCAAGGCATTGCTAAAACGGCTGACGCGCGCGAATTCCAGATCCCTAGCTGATCATGGTGGCAGCAGAAGACACGCGGCTCCGCGGATGTGTCGTTGGCGACAGCCAACTGAAATTTCTAAACCATACGAGGCTTTATTTAGGCCATAACATCCACACATGCACCTACAGCTTTGGCGGCGCCAAGGCAGCTCGAATAGGGCAGGCCGTGAGGCAGTTACGGCCAGGGCTAAATTTCCTCGCGCTTTATGTCGGCGGCAACGACCTATGCACAAGCCAAAGTGGAGAACAAATTGCTGAAGATATAAAGGTAGGTGGATGTTATTGTGGTGGTTTCCTGAAATAATTATCATACGTTAATGATTACGTGCGTGAATTTTAGCCGCCGTGCTTGCGTGTCGCAACGGATGCAAACAATGCACGTGTTTGCATGCGTCAACACGCACCCAACAAAAGACGGCGTAGCGCTTTATTATGCCGATTGCGGCTTTTGCTTTGTCCCTCTCTATTAAGTAGGATTTTTAACCTCAGCTGGAGCGTTCACTCAGAGGAACTCAGAGGGGGGGGGGGAGAAGGTAGGAGGGTCAACCCCCCCCCCCCTGCAATAAGAAATTGGTCCAAAATTCTAAAAAATCAGGGAAATGAGATATTTGTTCGATGCCTTCATAACTACTTCTGCAGCAGCAGGCATCTCAATATGGCGAAAGAGATCCTTTAGGACGGTAATTTATAAAGTTAAATTAATTAAGTTTTGAATTGGTGGAGTTATGTGTTTAGGTCAAATAGGAGAATTCAAGTTATTCATGCGAAGAATCCATTGCAACTTTGAGATTCCGAAAAAGCGGCGTCTAGTAATAATTGCTAAGTAATGAATTTCACCCACATTTATCGGCGAAACCGAAACGCGGAATAGTGCAACTGCCATATTCTTCCAAGGCATCCAGAATGAGTGAGCGTCGTGATATGAACAATCAACAAACTTCTTTGTGTGGGTGTGCAGGGTTGTGCTTGCAACAATGGCACACATGATGCACATACGTTAACCAACGCGGAAAAACTACACTTCTGTAATCGTCGTCTGGAACAGTGACGTCATTCTGGTCATCTGCTTGTTGCGCTCAACGGTGCTTCTGTTTCGGTTTCACCGTTGCATTTGGTTGAATTTCATTACACCACAGTAATTACTAGAGACCGCTTCTTCTATATCTCAAAGCTGCGATGGGTTCTTTGCATGGAGAACTTCAATTCTCTTATATGACGTAACTGCCTAACTCCACTAATTAAAAAGTTAATTTAGCTTTCTTAATTGTCATCCTAAATTATCTCTTTAGCCGTATTGAGATACCTGCTGCTACAGAAGTAATGGTGAAGGCATCTATAAAAGAAATCTCATTTCCCTGATTTTTGAGAATTTTGGACACATTTCTTGAAACACCCGGTATATACAGGCACACATACGCACAAACATAGATATGCTATGGTTGAACCTACCCTCCGAAAAAAATTTCTTGCTACGTTACTGCGGTAGTACACTGCTTTTTGGAGCTAAAATTGGGAACGGGCACTGCTGTGAAGGGACGTGACAAATTTAATAGCAGTTATTTACAGCTGTCTTCGACGTTGACGTGGCCCTGATAAAATAGTGTGCTATTTTTACATTTGTCACGCATCCCTCCCTCCTTCACCAAAGTCCCGAATTTCATGGTCCGGAGGTAGGCAGGTGTGCATTCGTGTACTCATGTTGTAAAAAGTGATCTTTTGTGTTTTGCAGCGTGTCCTGAACTGTGCTTCGACAATGGCCAAAAAGGTCCTGTGGTATGCTATACCGCCACGCCTTCATGAGCTGACAGCACAAAAGAAGAAAAGACAATGTGTCAACAGGATTATGAAGGCATACATTGCCTCAGTCATTGATGATTAGTGGGGCTTTTTGGCGCAAGGGCCATGGGTGGCCAAAGAGCGCCATGTCTGTTATGTGGTGTTGGCGATGACCAATGATTACGATGACAGGGTGTATTGTGGCTGTATAAAGGCCTAAAATCACGCGCTATAAAGAAGCGTAAAAATGTGTATACAGTATAAAATTATGGCAGTGACAAGTGGTGTGATCTATGGGTGTGGGATAAATGACGAGTGAGCATGGTATTTACATGTGAGAGGCGGGATAACAGCACGAGTGCCTCCTCAAGGCCTTTGATCCCAAAGGCCGAGAGGCAGGTGCTTCCTTTGATGGAAACCGTAGCAGCAGCCTCAATCATGAGGCCGCGCTACGGAGCGCCTGGAAAAATAACGTTAAAATTGTGTACATCTTTTAGGAATGCAAACAGGGACTGATATTTAAAATGGGGTTCTCTGCCAATGAACATAAAAGGATGGAGTGGGTACTGTAGGTATATGGGTGAAAAATGCTTTTTTCTGAGAGCGTCCAGTTCCGTGCATTGCAGTAAGGTGTGGAGTACAGTTAGTGGATCGCCACAGTGATCACACAGAGGTGGATCGCCTCCGGACAAAAGATATGAGTGGGTACTATGTGTGTGGCCAATCCTAAGTCTGCAAAGTGTAACTTCTGTGTAGCGTGACTTCGATACCGGCGGCCAATTACCTAGATGTGGTTTGATAACGTGTAGCTTATTTCTTGTCTGCATATCCCATGTGGTCTGCCAAAAGGCCCTGAGCTTTCTTTTGAGGAAGGGTTTTAAGTCTAGTGGGGGAATAGCTATGAGTGTATTGGGACTGTTTTCGTGGGCAGATACTGCTAGGTGATCCGCCAACACGTTGCCTGCAATCTCGCGGTGCCCTGGCACCCAGCACACTACGACACGTTGTTCGAGTGTGTAGATCGTGCATAAAAGAGAGTATAGCGAGACAAGGACAGGGTTTTTGTGTTTTTTCAGAGTTTTTAAAGCTTTTACCACGCTTAGGGAATCCGTGTAAATAACTGCCTTTTGTAGTTTTGAGTGTCTTATGTGTTTAACAGCCGCAAGTATCGCGTAAGCTTCCGCTGTGAAGATACTTGAGTTTGGGTGCAGAATACCGGAATCGGAAAAGAATGGACCAACCGCTGCGTACGACACAGAAGTATTGGACTTTGAGGCATCTGTGAAGAATTCTGGACACGTGTATTTGTGCTGGAGTTCGAGGAAGTGTGTGCGGATATGTGCAAGTGGCGCGTGCTTGGTAACTTCCACGAAAGAAACATCACAATCTATAAGCTGCCACTGCCACGGCGGGAGACGTGGAGCGGGAGCCATTAGAGAGTGTTCGAGAATTCGCACACCCATTTCTTCAGCTAGAGCCCTCACACGAAGTGAGTACGGCTGTCTCACCGAAGAACGGTTGTCGAAAAGGGCAGAACTGGACAAATCATTGATTGTGGAGTGTGAGGGGTGTTCCTTGTTTGCGTTCACCTTCAGAAAATATACAAAAGATAGGTAAGATCTCTGTAGGTGTAGCGACCACTCGTCCGATTCGACGTAGAGGCTTTCCACGGGGCTGGTGCGAAAGGCGCCCGTAGAAAGGCGAATGCCTAGATGGTGGACAGGGTCAAGCATCTTCAAGGCGCTTGCTGTCGTCGACTGATAGATTATTGCACCGTAGTCTAGGCGAGTGCGTATGAGGCTTTTGTACAGATTCAACAGACACTTTTTGTCACTACCCACGTAGTGTGTGACAACACTTTTAGAACATTCATTGTTTTTAGGCATTTGTTTTTTAAATATTTAATGTGCGATACGAACGTAAGCTTACTATCGAGAATTAGGCCTAAGAATTTGTGCTCCGTCTTCACGGAGAGATGTTGACCATGCAGGTCAATATCTGGATCAGGATGAAGGCCTCTCTTTCGAGGAGAACAGGACACAGGTGCTTTTTTGAGGATTAAGGCTGAAACCATTCTCGTCCGCCCATTTGGAGATCTTGTTCAGCCCTAGCTGGACCTGACGCTCACAGATCGAAAGGTTGCACGACTTAAAACCGACCTGTACATCGTCGACATATGTGCAATAAAACATATTTCGCGGTATGCAGAGGCGCAAGGAATTCATTTTGATAATAAAGAGTGTGCAACTAAGTACACCACCCTGTGGCACTCCCGTTTCTTGAAGAAATGGTCTTGATAGAACATTTCCTACCCGGACTCGAAACGTGCGATCTGACAAGTAGCTCTCTATTATATCTAGCATTCTACCACGTACACCAAGGTGGGACAGGTCTCTTAGTATTCCAAAGCGCCATGTTGTGTCGTAAGCCTTTTCCATATCGAGGAACACAGACAGAAAGAACTGCCTGTGGACGAATGCGTCACGGATTTGTGCCTCGATACGTAACAGGTGGTCAATGGTGGATCTGCCCTCGCAAAATCCGCACTGGTACGGGTCAAGTAGATTGTTCATTTCCAGGAAATGTATAAGTCGACGGTTTATCATCTTTTCGAAAAGTTTGCACAGACAGCTTGTTAGCGCGATGGGCCTGTAACTCGTAACAGAGGATGGATCTTTGCCCTGTTTAAGAATAGGAATGACAATCGCCTCTTTCCATGACGATGGGATCTCGCCGGAAAACCAGATGGCGTTATACAGGGAAAGTAAGGTTTTTTTCGTTTCGGCAGGTAGGTTTTTCAACATGTCATATACCACACGGTCAGATCCTGGGGCGGAATTACTGCAGCAGCTTAGTGATACCTGTAGCTCAGCTAAGCTGAAAGGTTGGTTATATGCCTCGTGCTTTGTGCTTTTCCGCTCTAGTTTCTGTTTTTCTATTCTTGTTTTGTACCGTTGGAATACTTCAGAGTAATGCGCGGAACTGGACACTTGTTCGAAGTGTGCGCCTAGGTAGTTCGCCTGGTCTTCCAAGCTCTCACCTTCTGTGCTTACTAGAGGAAGTGAATACGCTTGTCTTCCTACTACCCTAGTTACCCTGTTCCAGACTTTACCCTCGTGTGTATATGAACTAATGCCTGATAAAAACTTCTGCCAACTTTCTCTTCTATCCTGTCGGCGCGTCCTTCTGCCTTGGGACTTTATGTTCTTAAAGTTGATAAGGTTCTCAGCTGTCGGAGAATCGCGAAGCAACCTCCATGCCTTGTTTTGCTTGTTTCGCGCAATTCGACAGTCATTATTCCACCATGGGACACGTTGTTTTCGAGACCGTCCGCTTGTTTGTGGGATGCATTTGCTTGCAGCATCGATCAAAAAGGCTACAAAGTAGTCCACAGCAGCTTCTATACTTAAGGTACACATGTCAGTCCAGCTTAAGACGGTAAGTTTTCGAAACTGTTCCCAATCGGCTCTTTCAGTCTGCCATTTGGGAACCTGTGGAGGACATTGATTTGTTATTGCTGCGCTTAGAACTATTGGGAAATGGTCACTTCCATAGGGATTCCCAATAACTTTCCAATTAAGGACTGGAAGAAGGCATGGAGATGTAATGCTGAGGTCTATTGACGAGTAGGAATTGTTGGCGAGATTATAATATGTTGGCTCTTTCCGATTCAACAGACACGCGCCGGAAGAAAAGAGAAAATTTTCGATCAGACGACCTCGCGCATCGCAGCGAGAGTCACCCCATAGATCGCTATGCGCATTCAAGTCCCCAAGGACCAGATAAGGCTCGGGCAGTTCATCCACCAAGGACTGGAATTCTTGTTTTTGTAGGTTGTATTGTGGCGGTATGTATAGAGAGCAAATGGTGATGAGTTATCTAGAAGAACTGCTCGAACAGCCACTGCTTCCAGGGACGTCTGTAGTGGTAAATGTGTACATGCTACTGATTGGTTGACTATAATGGCTACACCGCCGGATGATACCGTGGCATCATCTCGGTCCTTTCGAAAAATGAGGTAGTTTCGTAGAAAGTTTGTGTGTTGTGCTTTTAAATGTGTTTCTTGCACACACAGCACTTTTGGATTGAGTTCGTGAAGGAGTTCTTGAATGTCATCGAGGTTTCGAAGAAGGCCTCGGATGTTCCATTGTAATATTTGTGTGTACATATTAATCATACAACGGTGCTGTGTGCACAATAAGGAACTGTGGAGTGTTCAAGTGAAATACTGTTTCAGGAGGCAGGACGGTCGTCCGGCCCCGTAATTGGCTTTTTTGTTTTCTTGGCGCGGTCCAGAGAACTGCGCCGGTGTTTCGGCACCAGTGGTGCCGATACCGTGTCCATTGCCTCCTCGGAGCCTCAGTCAACAACTTTCTCTACATAAACTTAGAGGTATGGGAACATTTGTATGTTGTAACATGGATAGCAAAAATGCTTGAACTATGTTTTCGTATCGGAGTGAAATTTCTTGTTCAGCCCTAGCCAAGCCTTAACTATACGCTCAACAGAATGAACTTTGTACCCATTTCCTTCCACAATATCATAAAATGTGAACAACATTTGCAGTAACCACTCATGAAAGCATCACATCAAATGCATCATGCACTAATGCGAATACACGTTAGGATACTTACGCAAAAACATGCATTTGTTTCCAGTTTCATTGAAAAAACATCTCCGTACAAGTGATGTTAGGCTTCAATTAGAGTTTGCATGATCCTGGGGACACTCAACAAACTAGAAGCCGTAAAAACCA
This sequence comes from Rhipicephalus sanguineus, assembly GCF_013339695.2. NCBI lineage: Eukaryota > Metazoa > Arthropoda > Arachnida > Ixodida > Ixodidae > Rhipicephalus > Rhipicephalus sanguineus. Next base: position 75,737,518 of record NC_051178.1, on the reverse strand, counting down.
CACCACACATTTGTTGATGCCGATCTAGTGCCACTGAAATGAAGCACAATCTACCATAATGTAAACCTAGCTTCATTTGACATGTTTCTCACCTAAGGCTCTTTCACAAGCTTTACTACCACCACCCTTATCTTCATTCTCGCTTGATAAGACTGCCTTCATTTTTTTTTTCACTTTGTGTGAACCACAAATACGAAGTACATGTCCCACATTGTGGTACTGTTGCATGCATTCATTCCACGCAGTAGTAATAATTAGAACCACCTTCCATTGTCCCTTAAAAGCGCTGCTCACCATTATCATTTTTACTCTACAAAATTATCAAAAAGATGTTAAACCCAGCTTTTCTCCTCACTTCAAGAAATTGTAAGACGCAAACCACCAAGGAAAACAGGCGAAAGAAAGAGCGTCACTAGCAACTACATTCTTGAAAGAACGTTGCAATATATACAAGGCCACACACACGCAACAACATATTACGCTTCATATCACAACAATCTGCCACCCTCAATGCTTGTGCTAGTTCAAAAAACCTTTGAAAATTTTTAAGCTCAGCTGATCACAGCACAACCGACGTATCACTAATACAGATATCCTTTTTTTCTTCATACTACATAAGAGAAAAAAATATCTATATTAGCGATACGTCGGTTGTGCTGTGATCAGCTGAGCTTGAGATTTTTTAAAAGTTTTTTGAACTAACAAGAGCACCGAGTGTGGCAGATTGATGTGATGCAACACATGGTATGTTGTTGCACATGTGTGGCTTGGTGTATATGGCAATGGTCTTTCGAGAATAAAGTTAGTTGCAAGTGACGCTCTTTGTTTCCCATCTTTTCTTCGAGGTTTGCGTCTTACAACTACTTGAAGCGTGCAATAACTAGTTGTACGGAAGTATTTCTCTGCTCACTTTTCAATCCTGCCAGGCTCTTCAACTTCTGCGACAATGTTTTATCATTATGTGCTGCAGTTATTTGCTCTAAATACTACAAATATCTTAGGCAGTGACATTAACATTGGTGTTTCATTTGAATGTGTGATGGGTTGATTACCATGTTCTTTGTATTTTTCCACTCCCAATATATCGTTTTCATTTTTCAGTCTGTGTTCATGTCATTTGTCTTTATCCTTACTGCACTGACTTGCTGTCTGTGCCCTCGCTCATTAGTGCAGAAAGCCTGAGGGTCCCAAATAAATCAAATGATAATGCATGACAGTACTATGTATGTACAATTATAAAGGAACAGGATTGCAGCAGGGTTACCACTTGTGCAAGTAGCGCACTTTGAATCTACTATAATACAAACATGCCGTCAAATATTTGTTCCATAAAACTGAGTATTTCAGCTCTCTAATTCACAGCATTCCATGAGACAGACTAGAGGTAACATTATAATGGGCCAAAAAATGAAAACTCAGATTAATGGCAGTGGTTCATTGTGAGTCATGTTTATCACTGCAGGACAGGTTCCTGGCAAGACTGCAGACTCCAAAACCAGCATTTTATGCCATAGATGGATACCACGTCTCGAGAGGGCAAGGTGTCAAGGCTATTGCGAAAGCCCTAAGCCTGGCTGTTCGTACCGCTTTCCCCAATTGGAGCCCACGTGGACAGGGAGCCAGTGTCCAGATATGGAAAATTCTCCAATGCGCAACATGCCAGGCGAAAGGGCACAACAAGCAAGAGTGTGTAGATTTTCTGCTAAGGCAGCCCTAGAAGAGTTTGACGTTGGCAAGTTGATGTATAGCTTAATAAAATATTTGTGGCACAGCTGCGACAAGCAAAGAAACAAGAGAAGACAGGATATGGCGCCAGACATTCAACTGTAGTCGGGTACAACTTTAGAAGGCAGGAGAGGCCCCGCCCAGATATCTGAAGCGCAGCTGCCATGGTTGCCTCCATGACTAAAGAGATAGTCCCGCTCTTTGTTAGGCATGTTCTCTGTCGGCCGACAGAATGAGTGAGACTCATTAATGAAAGCCTGGCACATTTGGTTGCTACATCATACTCTTGACAACTGTACTCATCACTGCAATGCGAGTGTCTTGGTAGCTTAGCAGGCAAAGTGTCACACTGCCAAGTTTGAGGAAACTAGTTTGATTGCTGGTGATGGCGGCTGCATTTCGGTGGGGGCAGAGTTCAAGAGCAGCAGTGTATTATCGTGAGCAGTATGAGTACAAAAGATTTCAAAGAGGCTAGGCCTTTCTCATATATGGGTCATTTCTGAATTACTGAAGGGGATTTGGCATCAGAGGATCGAACAACATATTGATACCGATCTGTATATAGAGTTTTTGTTGCACTGCATGGTGTGCCTTATGAAAAAAAAAACTTTTGAGGCCAGTCACGTCTGCATAGCCATACCCGAACAAAGCGTTACTAATCGCAATAGATGAGAAAACAATGCGATTGCAATTTAGCGAAGTCACAAAAATTCAGTCACAAGTCATAAAAAATATGGGACAAAGACAGTCACGTGCGGGCCACTACAAGGTCTGCGGGCCGCAGCCCACGTGTTTGAAACCCATGGTTTAGAGGAACCATGGCGCCTTTTCCACATTGTTTCCATCAGCTGCCGCTATGAATCGCCCAACAGCGGGTTCAAGGCTATTTGCCACGCGCTCATGTGGCAAATAGCGTGTTTCCTGTCACAGTGCTCACGATAGTCTATTAATATAGTGCTTATGTTTAATTTAGGTGAATGTTAAAGAACCCCAAAGAATTGATCCAGGCTACCCCAACAGTATGCGTTATAATCATTATTGCGGCTTTTGCACGTAAAGTCTCAGAACATATCTTGCTTTGCTAGGCTCACATTTACCCAATAAAGACTTCATTTATACTTTACCGTAGTAAAATGCTTAGCTTGGCGCGTTGGTTCATATAGTCTAGAATAGATTTGAGTGCAAAAGGATGAGACACAAGAAGACAAGACGACAAAACGAGCGCCCACTACCAACTCATTTAGTCATCTTGTCTTCTTGTGTCTCTTCCCTATGTGCTCACATCTATTCTAGACTATACTTTACCGGTTTGGCTGCTGCATTGTTCACAGTCGCAACCTCATGACGATATAAAATTTTCGTGAAACTACAATCTAGCTGGCACTCCCCATATGACTTGTGATTATCTGAACACACTGGCACTCCCCTATGACTGTGATTATCTGAACACACCTTACTCTGTTCTCAAAACAAATAAGTGTGCACCAAGTTGCCCGGCAATTTGAATGACTGATTTTGATGCTTACACACATGTAGCCTTCTACGAGAACACGAAGATATGTAAAACATTAAAATTAACTACACAGTCCTCACAAAATATGTGCTTATCTGTCATCTGCTCTCACAAATGCCTGCACTAACCACCTGCACATTTAGGCACGTGCAAGAACAAAGGAGTTGTGATTCTCTAGTGTGCGAACCGTTCGGGTCTGAACACAAAACCACACACTTTGTTTAGTCATGAATATCTTGCGGTTCAAACTAACATCCCCGTAACAAAAATGAAGGACACCCAAAATTCCCATTAAAAACACCTCCTACGGGTCGTGTCCAGACCTATCAGCACATGTCCAGACCTATCACCTCATTAAAAGATGTACCCGAAGAAGTGCACAAGTAACTTTTCAGGCAGACAGTAAGTGTGAGAAGCAGATAAATTCATGTGATAAGCAGATAAATTGAGCTTTTATAGTTTGACACACAGGAACACGTGACTGATTGCTTGCATGGTTCACTTCGTAACACAAACACACTGCACGATGCACAACACATAAAACAATTAGCACCTAGAACCGCTCCAACACTGCAGATACACATCTAAGGACACCATTGTTCGCTCGAACGCTACACGGTCACCACAGAGCACAACAAACGGCAAAACAGCTCAGACGCAATAGAACACGTACGACGGCGATGAAGAGGCAATGAAAATTGTAGCTACTGAGTGCATCATCACTCTCGCCCTTGCAGTTCGCTGCGAACACAGGACACACACAAATGGCATGTGCTGGATGCAGTGAGTGAACACTTTTCATGTTTGTGTACGATGAGCATGTGCCATATGCAATTTACACCTGCATGGAATTACCTGCAAAGCGAACGATGGCATGAAACACACGCAATCGACAGCACCCAACATCACTTCACATATTTTCATTGGCAATCGCACACATTGATTAGATCTGGAAGCTAGCCCCACCTTGTTACCTTTCAATGAATATTTCGACGGATGCTGATTAACACTGGTACTAATCACAATAACATCCAAATAAACTCCTTTTATGCAGCTGGCGACTAGGCCACTGCTCCCACTTCGTCACTTCATGCAGGTGTCATGTTTACATCGAACAGACATGAAGACGTCAAATTGTCACTGCCTTTCTTTCAGCCAACCAGTGACAGATACGTGTAACAGCACTAACGAAATAGCTCACGTGAATGTTTTGCTGGTACGAGTCGTTTTAAGACACATTATGCAGCACCAGCTGCAGACAGAATTGGTGATCAAAGAGTACCTAAAGGAGCGTCTAGGCAGACTAATTGGGTAATACGTGTCAATTTTGTTTGCATTAAAATGAAGGATCATGGAAAATAGGTATGCCACAAACGATAGAATGAACGAAGGCAGATCTGCAAAGTAGTGGAAAGCTTTGATTTGGGCGACTGCTAGCTTTTGTAACATGACCGCAGCTAGCCTGTGAGGGCAAACTGTCAGCAAAGTTTCGAGCACGTTAGGGTGCCAGTTGTACGTCATCGGATTCTACATCGAACTCACAATTTTCGTTACAGTATTGCTTTACCGCTCTTACATGCATAGGGCTTTTGATTATAAAATGGAAATTTGTAGATAACTAAAGCATTTCTCCTCCACATGACCATCAGTAAACAGTCTCTGTGGTTGGACACCAGCAAGAAGTCGCTCGCATCACGACTTGCTTTATCTGAAATTTTGTTTGCATAATTTCCACATGATAGAAATGAAGGCTACCTGAAGTTGTCATTCATGACTCAGCATTCTCGGGCATATCTAACGCAGCACTCTATGAAAGCAGAATGTTCAAAGTGCACAAAGAACTTTAAACAAACTATACGCGAGCTAAACAGCAAATTCAAGTTTGATGGAGCTTCTGTATCGAGATGGCTGATACACAAGAAAACTGCACTGGCAGCGCACATGTACGGCACACTTCAGAGCACACACACGCCGCAAAGAACACTTTTACGTCTAGCACCGCTGCAGCAAATCGCAGGCTCATACCTCGACTTGTATCTTGTGAGCAGACTTCGTCAACTGAGGACACGATCGAGCGCTTCGGACGCGACGCGACGCGCTCACCACAGCGCATCGCAAGCGGCAAAGCAGCGCACTCGTAGCAGAACATGTGCAATGACGGCAATAAAAATTATCGCTATTGAGTGTTTCATCACTCCGTACTTCACACAGGACTGGCCGTTCACCCAAAGCACCAGCATGCACGCAATACACGTACGCATTTCGCGGGAATGAACCCCGAACACGGAGCACATACAAATCGCATACGCTGTTTGCGGCGATCGAACACTTTTGACGTTCTTGTACGATGAGCATGTGACACACAGATTACGCCTCCATATGATGACATTCTAGTTCCCAAAGCAAAGCGAACAACGGCACGAAAGACACGAAATCAGTGGCCTCCCATCCTCGCGTAAACATAAGCACACTCCGTCGGTTTCCGTCGGCGATCGCAGGCACAGAGGAGGGCAGGAAGGTAGCTACCTTTCGGCTTGCTACCTTTCGATGAATATCTCCGTGGATGACGATTAACTTTAGCACTAATCACAATGACACCCAAATGAACTTTGTTTACGCGGCTGCTAGGCCTCGGTTCTCGCTTCGTCGCTTCACCCGGGCGCCATGTTTCTCGACGAGCAGGCAGTGAAGACGTCATAGGTCACCGTTTTTTTTTTCTGCCAATCAGCGACCGAGAAAGCGAGCGGGACCGGAGAGTTTGGCCGGTACGAAAAACGGCCGCCGCCTCCGCACTGCGCGAGAGGCGGAACGGAACACGAAAAACGGAACGGAAACGGACGTGCGGTGGCAGCGCGGTGAGGCATTTAAGCATTCTAGCATCCACTCAAAGAAACGTAGACAAGCACATCCACTGGTTCCTGGGCATGAAGGCCTCAACGTTCAACCAGAGGTCCCCAATGGTAATGAGCTGGCCCATAACCTCACGCGATGGGACAGTCGCTCTGCTATTTGAGACGTTTCTTTTTTAACTTGTTTCGCAAGTGACCGCAGAAGGTACCGGGTCGGGACCTGCTCTTCCAGGGATGCACACCTCACTGCAAGAAATTGCCTGCCGCCCAAGCAGATGAACAATGTTCCCATGCGACCTACAAAGGCGTGTCGCCGAAGCGGCCTTATCCTTTACAGCGTAGTTGTTACGCTTTTCGTTAGGCCGTGCATAGTGAAAATAAACTATCATCATCATGAACCGCCTCTCTACCCTGTATGGCAACTCGCGTCGCCTAGCACCTAGCACAGGTGCGCCCTGCGCGTGCAATGCAATAAGTTACGCATGATCGAAGCTAATTAAACCAAGACTAATTTAAGTCAAAATAAGTCTAGTTAACCTATATTGAGCACGGCCAAGTTGAGCTTAGTTTAGCCTAGTTGAGCCAATTTAAGCGTGGCCAAGCCTAGTTATGTTAAAGGGGTCATGAACCACTTTTCCAAGTAATGATCTAATGGCCTCAGTATCGGAGTGTACTGCCTCCCGAATCGATTGCCGCAAAAATTTCTCGAATCCGTCAAGAATCAGCGGAGTTACGGGGGTTTGGCGCATGCTCCCAGCGCTTTCTCTCTTTTCTCGTGCCGACGAGCGCACTGGAAGCTAGACAGGGAGGGACGGCATGGGGGAAAGAAGTTACGCCAGCGCGCGTCATGAAACGCGATCGCTCTCCCGCTGTGATTCGCTTGCGCGAGTGCGGCTACCGTGTACTGAGGAGTGCGGCGCCGGCAAGTGACGGCACCCCGCGGCAAGAAGCGCATCTGATCCGAACGCCGCTCTCGATTTACGTCGGCTATCGGCCAATAAGCGTGCTATGTCTCTGCGACGTACAGCGGATAGACGCCCCGCCCACCGACGAGAGTGAGAACCGGCCTCTGTTTGAAAAGAGGGTGCCTGGGGAAACGGCAACTTCGCGCTCCGCTTGTGGCCATTACGCGGCGCGCACGACTGTAATATTTGGCAGAGCAGTTCATAGCCGTGTCAGCTTTCCGCAGGATGTGTTTTTTCAATCAGCCCAAGGGGTGCTTTATGACCCCTTTAAGCGTAACTAAAAATGATTAATTAAGCCTAATGACTAAGCTAATACAGATTAAGATGAGCTTGCCTAGTCAGGTCGAGATTTTTTTTTTTTTTCGAAATTCAATTTTCGTTCAGAACACCAAGGAATGACGTGTGCTCTGTCGCCCTGAAAAAATGCGCATGAAATGAAAACTCGTGGAGATGCTTTGCGGAAGCAGTGTATTGTGACAGAGCAACGTGTGCACAGGTTGAAGTAGAACGCTTCTTATTCCCTGCTACGTCAGAAGAGGGAAGACTTCAAAACTTTCTCATTTGGTCAGCAGAATCAAGCGCTCCCCAAAGTTTCGGACCAGGAAGCTTACTAAGCCGCCAGCTGCATCAATACCACCTCTGCGTGGTAGAAAACGAGGTGAATGGATCAATGGCTAAAGAAGCAGTGTATTCCTACACGTAGAGTGAAGATGAAGGCTCCAATTTGCCAGAGCGGTTCTTCATAATGCACTTTGAATTTAGTGCTTTAAAGGACAACTCCGGCGATTTTTTGGCCACGTCAAAGTAAAGGTGCTTTTATGTTCCTGAGACGCTCCTGTTACGGGCCCGATAGCAGAAATACTCGCCAAATTGGAGAATAATATTAAATAAGCAAAAAAGCGCAACACCAAAACCGAAACCCAACCGAGTGTACTGCCTACGTATGACGTAGAAGTTGTTATGAACGAACAGGAAGTCGTGCAAGACATGCCGGTCACGCCGGCGCGGAGTATGAAAACTGTGACAGCCGGGACGAGCAGGCGCACAGTGGAGAGGTGAGCACGCCGCGCATCAGCTGTAATGTCTACGACTGACAATGCCGCGTCTGATACTGACAGTGTCTCGGAGCTGTCGGACAGCTGTCATTCAGTCATATGACGCAGTTGATTCTTCATTCTTGTTTGACCCGCCGCCACGACGGCCAGTCGCCGAACGTCAAGCCATGGGGTTGCAATATCGCGACGAGGGATAAGTGTTCGCTGTGGATAATTAGCCCTGTTTTGTTATTTACATGGGGAATCATGATGCTGTTACACAGGTGCACTTGTGGCGAATGTCGGCCGGCGCACAGAGACGAAAATGTGTGTTGCCGCCAGATCCCGGCTGTTCGGGGCCTACTGAATGGATTGGATAGCAACTGCATCACGCACCACACGCTTTTCCCACTCCTTTGCTTGGTCGGCGATTTATTAGAAATAAACAGGCGGCAACTGGAGTTCTACAACCCCACTTATCTCGAGCAGGCCGACAGGAATAGGTGAGTAATTAGAATTATTGGGTTGGATATACGGCACGATAATACGACACCGTAACAAGGCGTGCTGCCGGCTTCTGGGCTACCACACTGCCGAGCGCCGACACATGTTGCTGCCATACGTACACTTCCGAGCCAGATTTCATTCTAACCGGCTCCACTCGATCGCGACCGCAAGATTTCGGTGAGCTCAGTCATCTCGATCCGGCTAGTTCGACCGTGTGGCAGTCCTTGTTTTCGACTGTGCCCGGTAATTCCAGTAAAGGTACAGCTTCACTACGATCGAGACGTTTTGAGTGACACCGCAGCGAGTTGTACAATAACACCACACACTCGTACGCATCCCTCTAGCATCGTTTGTGCACGATATCGGCACTTTCCTAGACAATCTGCTACGATTTGATATGTACTACAGTGTTCTATATGTACAGAGACGTTCAAAATGTTCTTTCACGTACCTCCGCTTTCCTTTTGATGGCTTTTCCTCGTGCTGCTGGCTGCCGGATCACCCCTTTGAACACTGTCGGCACGGCGTCCGCCTTCAAGCGCCTATAAAAGTGTTGCTGAGACAACCCAAAAGCTTCCATCAAGTGAACGCTATCCTTATAGGACTCCGGCGAGAAATGATCGGAACACACGCGTGCCCATTTGCTCGGTAACCAGTTGTCCCGCCTGATCGCACTGATCCACTTCTCACGGAGAGCACTGTCACTTGTAAAGTTGTGATAGCAAATTCTCTGCGTTTTTGCTGAGTGGTTTGTGCAACCCACAGCGCAACACCAATTACCACCCATCGCATGACCCTCCACAGGGAACAGAAAATCGCACGCCAAACCAGCGAAGCGCCGGCCAAACCAACGCTAGGAGCCTTGTGGCCAGCACAGCAGACGCTCGCTGTAGCGGCTGAAGTTAGCGGTGCCCTCGTCTGCGTCACTTCCGCCGCCTTCCCAAGATTGACGTCACAGACGCTATGTTGCCAATAATTGTGGGAAGCCAGGAGGGCATTTGCAGACAATCTTTAAAATTCATTTGCAAACAATCTGCGCATGTCTCAAGCCTGTAATTTGGCATAAATGACGGAAACGTGCAAAGGAACGTACCCAGCGAATTTCATTGAGATCCACCGACCTCGAAAAATCACCGGAGTTGGCCTTTAAGCTCTAAATTCGAGGGAATCAAGGAGACGGGGTTAGTAGCGGGTGGATGTGCTGGACAAAACAAAAACAGTACTGTGCTTTGCATGCTTCTTTGGTGGCTCCGGAATGAGGCTCCATCAGGAGTATCAGAAGTTTTCATTGTGTTTCCAGTCACAGGGCACAGCTAGCTTTCTACCCCCACAAAGAGTACTTGGCCGCACTGAGAGAGAAATACACGAAGAGATCCTGAATCCGCAAACATACCAAATATTTTTATTGCGATAGCAATTATATGGACAGTCTCGGCTGGATTTTGCCGTCGTCATGCACCGTATATGTATAAGTGTATATATATATATATATATATATATATATATAAAATCCCCAAAGAAAAATAATTCAGAAAAATGCTTCCGAAGCGCGGAATCAAACCAGGGACCTCTTGCTCCGCAGCGAGTGGCGCTAACCACTACGCCACGAAACGCAGATCCTCCACGTAGCTAACGGCGAGCGTTATATACACGCCCTTTACCACTGGACGGACTCAGAGACGGCAGGTGCATAAAAGCGTTTCTTGATTACCAGCGAGATGGCGCTAGGAGCGCGACGGGCGCATTTAGATTTAGATAGAAAATGAGCCACCTTAATCGCGCTTAGGTAGCTTCGCAACACTACATTGTGTGTGTTTAGATACATATACTGCTGCTGCTGACATGTGTGCCAATACTTTAAACGATTGCTTGTGTATTTGGAATGCAGAGCTTACGAAAAAATTAAGTAAGGCTTTAGACTTTGTCCTTTCCGCCGTAAGGAAGAGGATTGGTTTTCAACATAGCAGAGTCTACGTCTGCCTCTAGCGCATAACACATGCACAGGCCGTCAGCTTACATGAAAAACATGCTTCCTTAATAAACATTTAGGCAACAACAGCAATAAAAGCTGCCCAAGCTTCAAAAAGAAAAGAAAAAGAGAAAGCTCACTAGCGTGCACTTATTTCCGGACGTATCCGCGCACCGCAAGCGCTTTGTGTAGCGCGTTTCGCATGCTGTCGAGCTGCGGCAGGATTCGCAATGGCGGCCGTCGTAGCAGACGACGCGCCTGTCCTCACCCTCAGCGGAGCGCGCGGGCAGCAAGGCACCCTAGACGGGCGGATTTAAAAGTTGTCGGCGAGCTCGGTCGCTTCTTCTTAAATTTGCGCAGGGAGAACCTTGCCCTTCCGCTGTCTGCTCGCGCGGTTTTCTCGTGGTGAGGGGAAGAGGCATGTTTCGAGCTTTCACCGTGATGTCCGCGCTGATGTTACGGAGCGTACGAAGGTCATTCGAGCTCAAGGGACGCCGCTAAGCGAACAAGCAGAAGATGAGCGCGAACTATCAAGTGTCACAGCTCGACACTTGAAGCATGCTAGTTTCCTTCGCTGCTTCGGCTGCCTTTGCAACAGGAGTGCTGTTCAAACTGAGAGTATCCATTGGCGAGCCTCACTTCTTATAGCATTAGTTTCTTGCTATCGCATTCATTGCTTCGCCCTTGCGGCGAAACTGTGACTTTTTTTTTTTTAAATCACAGCACTGTGCCATGATTTGGGAAAATCGGGTCACAGGGCCGTGATTTTACAAGCTCACGCACTGAGCTTGGAAAACATTGTGATGTGCATAACGGGTACAGCAGTGATGAAGTCAATATCCAGCTTGCCGTTCAAGATAACAGAAAAGAAGTTCTACATTTAAAAAAACGCAGCTGGTAAGAGTCCTCAAATTACAGCAGAACCCCACTATAACGTTTCTGTATCAAATGTCATGCCAGTCCTAAAGAAGGGACAGTCCATCGCACAAGCACCCAGGCAACGTGCACTGTACACCCACCAAATCAACGAAATGAAACAGAGGTGTGACCAGCCTTCTAGTGGAGCATTTAGGAAACTGACAATGAAGAGCTTGCTAATTTCGTGAATGTCTTCAGGCGTGCCCAAGAAAATGATCCTGCGGAAGAATTCGAAGAGAGCTGCTTGTGCTGCGAAGAAGACTCACCTGCTCTTCGTGTATAGTTCTAGTGCTCTTGAAGCCCCTATTGCCTATGTTTAATTACTTTTCCACCAAAACTCCATCGTACCATTCTTGAAAGTCCATTTAATAACGTTTTCGAATTCGTAGGAGAGCAACAGCCCTTTCAGACTTTTTTGCAACCATGAACATTTCAAGCCGCGGCTTGCATCCCAAGAGCTATCAGGGTCATATGGATATGAAAGAGCAAGCATGCAGTGATACGGCAAGAGAATGAGACCGCAAGTGTAGTGCGGATAAAGAAGTTGTATGAGAACTTTGGCAACCCGCCAGGAAATATCGACGTGATTTTTGACGGAACCTGGCTTATGTGCGGCCGCATTTCGCACGTCGCTGTTGGCTGCATCATCGAGATGTGCAGTGGGCTTTTCGTGGACCACATAGTGCTGTCAAACTTTTTGCTTAGGCTGTTCACATGGTCCTAAGCCCAGTAAGCAGAGGTATGCAGCTTGGCATGCAAAACAAGCACCTGATTGCTAAAAAAAACATAGACTGCCATAGACTACCAGTGCAAGCTGCACTATGCATTTTTCAGATTGCTTCAGAAGCACAGGCTGCGATACACAACAATGCTGCCAGACGGGGACAGAACTTTGCATGCTTTGACAGAAGAATCTGTGTATGGATTTGTCAAAATGGAGAAGAAAGACTGCATAAATCATGTCCACAAGCGCATGGGGCCATGCCTTGCGTGCTCTTGCTGACAGAAACCCCAAGGCGAACCACTCGGCGGAAAAGGGCGTCTCACGCCAGGACAAAATCAAGAAAATAACAAATTACAAAGGTCGTGGCCTCCGGTGCCATAAGAACGATGTGCCAGGCATGCAAGGCATGAAGAGGGGAGCTAAGGCTACACTTCGGCACATGTCCTCAAGTGATGATGCAAGACTGATAGTTGGGCTAGTTGGTGATACATTATGGGCGGTAACAGCGCACACACTCACGGGACGGATAGAAGGGAACACAAACAAGCGCTGACTCTCAATTGAGGTTTATTGCAACAAACAAATAATTTGAACACTTGCGATACACATATAGAACATGCGCAGAGGCGCCAGCGAGGGACCTTGTCTACGTCATTAACAGACTTAAGGCTGCGAGTGACTGCGCAGGCACGACAAAAATGGTTGTCAAACAAACATGCCACTGATTAATATTTCTTCTTTTTCATGCAATGATACCGATGTTTGACTAACGCAGGACTCCCCTTCTTTTTTGATATAGTAGGCTTCTACCAGTTCTCTTGTCATCTGATCACTATGTTTGAAGAGCACTGTCGTTTCATTGTACAAAGGCGTACACCCACACGTGTTGCAGTGCGAAGGCAGATTCGCGTACGTGCAGGACTTGAAGGATCCGGAGTGTTCTTTTAATCATGTATAGAGACAGCGCCCCGTCTGCCCGATATACGCTTTTTTACATGTTAAGGGAATTCTGTACACTACCCCTAGTGCACAGGGTATTGAAGCGTCCCTGTGTTTCACACCGCACTTATTTTGGCTAGAGCTTTTTCTGTCAAGTTTTTTGTTCACCATCGGGCACAAATTTCCTAATTTGTTTCCTGCTGAGAATAGTACCTGTACGTCGTACCTTGATGCCACATTTTTTAGTCCGTGGGCTAATCTATGCTTGTAGGGCATGGTAGCACATTTCTTTGACCTCTCTTGTTTTTCAACGCTTTTTTCTCCCTTCTTGATCTGACGTATCAGACCTTCGCAAACAGAAGTGATGACAGGTGTCGGGAAGCCGGGTGCCTGAAGGCGACACACCTGTTCAGAGAAGCTTTGTTCCACTTGGTGCCTGCACGATTTCTGAATCGCCGCCCCGAGGGTAGACGTAGCGATGCCCTTCTTCACTATTTTTGAATGACCAGATTTGTAACTAAGCAATGGCTTAACTGATCTAGGGTTATACGCCCAACAAGGGTGATGGTTGGCGAAAGTTATCTTTATGTCTAGGAACTGTAAGACATGCTGTGAAGGCATTTCGCTCGTGAATTTTAGCCCCATCCCCGTTTCTTGAAAAACGTGCAGGGCCTTTTCAACACTCATGAGCTCTTCATTTTTGGACACAACTATTAGGTAATCGTCCACGTAACGGGCGACACGAACCACATTCCCCTCCAACTTCTTTTCTAGTTGGGAATCAACTTTCCCGAGAAAAATGTCGCTGAGAACTGGTGCCACCCTAGACCCAATAAAGACCCCCGCTTTTTGGACCATCGTTTTCCCTTCCCAAACAATGAAGGTTGATTGCAAATAGAACATCAATAATTCTAGAAACGTGTCCACCTTCAAACCGCATTCGTTTTGGAACTTTTGCTCGTCGTTATCCTCTGTGAGTTCTGCGTGGAACCGAGGCTCAGCGCGGTGGAAAAGGTAGCCTTAGCAAGGAATGTTTCTAAGCATGTTACGGACGATGAGAAGACTAGGTGTGTGTCTGAATGTGCAGATGTTATTATGCGTAGTCAAAAAGAGACACAGAAGAAAAGTATACGGTTACTACCTCTTGCCGAATCCTTGAAAGAAAGAAATTTAAAGTTGTTAACCGCGGATAAGGAAGGGTTTTTTGTACTGATGAATGAGGGACAGTTTTCTGAAAAAGCGTCTGTAGCCCTAATGAAAAACTTCCGGGTGGTAAAAGGAGACCCAAAAAAAGTTAAGGAAAGCGCAAAGAACCTCCTGCAGGAAATGAACCTGGAACGTTTGTCTAGGAGCGTAGCAAAAGTTCAGGGGTTACATCTGGAACCTTTCTTTACGATAAAAACACATAAACCGGAGCAGCCTTTTCGCACTATAGTTTCAGAAAGAGGCACGTGGCAATTGAATGTTTCAGCCTTTTTGCAGAAGCAACTACAAAAACTAAAAGTGCAGGATCCATTCCTAATAAAGAATTCGCACGTAATCGTTGATGAATTACGTTGTGCAAAGTTAGATGGATGCACGGCATTCAGTGTAGACGTAGTAGATCTATATTATTCCCTTCCACAGCGAGAGTTAATGAAGTGTGTCAAGGAATGTATCACAGAGGATAACGACGAGCAAAAGTTCCAAAACGAATGCGGTTTGAAGGTGGACACGTTTCTAGAGTTATTGATGTTCTATTTGCAATCAACCTTCATTGTTTGGGAAGGGAAAACGATGGTCCAAAAAGCGGGGGTCTGTATTGGGTCTAGGGTGGCACCAGTTCTCAGCGACATTTTTCTCGGGAAAGTTGATTCCCAACTAGAAAAGAAGTTGGAGGGGAATGTGGTTCGTGTCGCCCGTTACGTGGACGATTACCTAATAGTTGTGTCCAAAAATGAAGAGCTCATGAGTGTTGAAAAGGCCTGCACGTTTTTCAAGAAACGGGGATGGGGCTAAAATCACGAGCGAAATGCCTTCACAGCATGTCTTACAGTTCCTAGACATAAAGATAACTTTCGCCAACCATCACCCTTGTTGGGCGTATAACCCTAGATCAGTTAAGCCATTGCTTAGTTACAAATCTGGTCATTCAAAAATAGTGAAGAAGGGCATCGCTACGTCTACCCTCGGGGCGGCGATTCAGAAATCGTGCAGGCACCAAGTGGAACAAAGCTTCTCTGAACAGGTGTGTCGCCTTCAGGCACCCGGCTTCCCGACACCTGTCATCACTTCTGTTTGCGAAGGTCTGATACGTCAGATCAAGAAGGGAGAAAAAAGTGTTGAAAAACAAGAGAGGTCAAAGAAATGTGCCACCATGCCCTACAAGCATAGATTAGCCCATGGACTAAAAAATGTGGCATCAAGGTACGACGTACAGGTACTATTCTCAGCAGGAAACAAATTAGGAAATTTGTGCCCGATGGTGAACAAAAAACTTGACAGAAAAAGCTCTAGCCAAAATAAGTGCGGTGTGAAACACAGGGACGCTTCAATACCCTGTGCACTAGGGGTAGTGTACAGAATTCCCTTAACATGTAAAAAAGCGTATATCGGGCAGACGGGGCGCTGTCTCTATACACGATTAAAAGAACACTCCGGATCCTTCAAGTCCTGTACGTATGCGTCGCACTGCAACACGTGTGGGTGTACGCCTTTGTACAATGAAACGACAGTGCTCTTCAAACATAGTGATCAGATGACAAGAGAACTGGTAGAAGCCTACTATATCAAAAAAGAAGGGGAGTCCTGCGTTAGTCAAACATCGGTATCATTGCATGAAAAAGAAGAAATATTAATCAGTGGCATGTTTGCTTGACAACCATTTTTGTCGCGCCTGCGCAGTCACTCGCAGCCTTAAAGGCCAACTCCGGCGATTTTTCTAGGTCGATGGATCTTAGTGAAATTCGCTGGGTACGTTCCTTTGCACGTTTCCGTCATTTATGCCAAATTACAGGCTTGAGACAAGCGCAGATTGTTTGCAAATGAATTTTAAAGATTGTCTGCAAACGCCCTCCTGGCTTCCCACAATTATTGGCAACATTGCATCTGTGACGACAGTGTTGGCAAGGCGGCGGAAGTGACGCAGCCGAGGGCACCGCTAACTTCGGCGCTTCGGCCGCTACAGCGAGCGTCTGCTGTGCACAAGGCGACAGACAGCGTTGGTTTGGCCGGCGCTTCGCTGGTCGTCCCGGCTGTCGCAGTTTTCATACTCCGCGCCGGCGTGACCGGTATGCCTTGCACGACTTCCGGTTCATTCGTAACAACGTCTACGTCATACGTAGACAGTACACTCGGTTGGGTTTCGGTTTCGGTGTTGCGCTTTTTTGCTTATTTAAAATTATTCTCCAATTTGCCGAGTATTTCTGCTATCGGGCCCGTAACAGGAGCGTCTCAGGAACATAAAAGCACCATTACTTTGACATGGCCAAAAAATCGCCGGAGTTGGCCTTTAAGTCTGTTAATGACGTAGACAAGGTCCCTCGCTGGCCCCTCTGCACATGTTCTATATGTGTATCGCAAGTGTTCAAATTATTTGTTTGTTGCAATAAACCTCAGTTGAGAGTCAGCGCTTGTTTGTGTTCCCTTCTATCCGTCCCGTGAGTGTGTGCGCTGTTACCACCCATAGTGATGATGCCTCGAAACATGACCTTTGCCCCGAAGGGGCAAAATCTTGGTGCGGTTACAACCGCGCTGTGGCAAAGGGCGAGAAACCTCCACCGCACAAAAACAGCCGGCCCGATTTCGTCTGTGACGCACTGGAGCCCGAATTCAAGAGGCTAAGAAGAAGCCCTCTTGGACTGGTGCAAGATAGCATGACGCAAAACGCCAATGAGAGCCTCCATTCAATCATCTGGGATCAAGTGCCCAAGGGGAAACATACCTCACTGCAGTGTTCAGAGAGGGCGGTTGCTGAAGCAATCAGCAGATTCAATCAAGGCCAAACAGTGCAGTAGCCGAGAAGATGGGTTATTGTCCGGGAAGCCATTTGGTACGACTAACATTGCAAAGGACTGCCGAAGGTTTTACATGTGCAACAAAGACTATGCAGACAGAAATGTCATGAAAAACAAGCCCGTGAAGAGGAAAAACCCAGCAATGAACACTGCCTACAGTGCCGGTCAGCTGTAAGGTGTACTTCAAGCCCATGTCATTGCGAGAATCCAAAAAATGTATTTCTTTTTTTTATTTTGTGACTCTGAATCTGGTGCGAAGTGCGAACGCGCGGATCACAAAGACTTGCCATTTTTATGTGTAGTGCACACCTATAAGCTGAAAAATGAATGTGAAGTGTTTGGTAGCAGCTTTTTCGCACGATTTTCTAGGACTATGCATGGTGATGTGGAAAATTTTTTATGGTTCTGCTTTTATTCTTGTAACATATATGACATGACCTTGTTGCTGAAGAGCAAAGCTACACAATGATGCTATTTATACAATTATGCTGCAATAGCACGCAAATTTATGGGAAGCAAACTTCAGATGCATTTTTCTCAGTTTCATGTTTTCCGTCATAACTAGAGAGCGGATTTTAGGCAAATGCCTATTATATTGTTCCTTGTGCTCCTATCGCTGCACTCTGATATATGAGCATGGAGCATGAATGAGAGGTTAAGAAGGGCTTCCATGGTGTTTTATAGTGCCTATAAACGCCTATTATTGGCGCTGGCGCCTATATGCCTATTTTCAAAATCTGGGTTTATATGACAACTATTTAGCCTTAAGTTTCGCTTTCGAGTGCAGTTTGAGACCGTAATTTATTTTACCGGGCATCATTCACTGTTCGGAACTCTATGGGGTTCAACCTAGTCCTCTAGTTCAGCCAACTTCCAGAAAATAACTGCTATAACAGCAGAGAAATGGGACGCGCCGGCCAGCATATGCCGCCACGGTGACATGGCGCGAGCGGTTGGCGAATATGAAACCGCAAAGAGAGCAAAGGAAGAAAACAAAAATGTGGTGTTCACACAGCTTTTGCTTTGTTTGTAATTTACTTTTTAAGGTGTTCACCGACACGGGAGAAATTGTCCCTACGTGATTCGACCCGGCCACTACGAGGCATCCTTCCATTCTGGTTTTTTAGCGGTCTGGCTATCTGCTCCTGTGCTGCACTTCTCAGCCATGCCGAAAAGAGACCCAGGAGTGTGTGGATTCGACAGTGGCCATTTGACTTATCGTGCTATAAAATAAAATGAAAGACCTTGGTCTGCGAACCGTGCGGACTACAAATGCATGACTACGTTCAGCTGTTGGCATTTTCGTGCCATCATAAACAGTAATATTTCTTGCTTTCCTGTTGCAGATACAGGTCGTGCACGTCTTTGTTTCGAAGTTATTTCCATTTATATAAAAAATTTATTGCGTCTATACTTAAGACATTGGAGGCCTAAAGCGTTGCTTTGTCTGCCTATTTCTGGCACCTAAAACGCGCTCTTTTAATGCCTAAAAATCCGGCCTATAGTCGTAACACATAGCCTAACGGAACATTTTCATATGTTGTCTTTTATACCCCCGTCACACGGGCACTTAAAAGTCATTAAAGCAAGCAGACCTCTTCCGAAAAGGAGTTCCTGACAGCAGACACACGGCAGAGACCAAACTCCTTTTCATAAGCGGTCTTTTTCGTAAATGGAGTTCGTCGATCTCTTTTGCGGCTCCGAATGAGTAGCCTCGAAACCAGTGGGCGCCAGCAATTTTCGAATGGTGGAAAAAAAAGAGCGAATCCTTATTTTTCTGTCACGAAGACTCTTCGTAAAAACAAATTTCATATCCCATAGAAGGTGTAATGAACCCTTTTAATGGTTATTTCCTTTTCTACTCTCGTGAACAGCTAGAACACGTCGGCCGCGTAGGGGGGCGATCTGTTCGTTCCGCTTGTTCATTCTCCTGGGGAAGAACAAGCGCGCTGATTGGCTGAAGCGGGAGATGCCACTCAAGGCCGGGGGGTGTCGCCATTTCTTTTTTTTGTTTGAGGTTTTCTTTTTTGGTGACGTCATGCCGGGTCATAATGAGAATTTCGTGTGCAACAACGAAACGCCGAGCGAGACCGTTCGCGCGGGGATCGCACACGCGCTCCGGCGCATAAAAGCGGCTTTGCACGCCGTAGATTGGATTGATACGGTGGCTTCGGCTGCCGCAACGGCGTAGTTTTTGAGAAAATGGCGCTCGCCGCAGGTGTTGTCGCAGCGTTGGTATGGTGGCTAGAATTGGGAGGTGACGCCAGCGCCCGCATATCCGCCGAGAGCGCGCGATCCTCTTCTTCAAGCGTCGCCGCGATGGCCACCGCGGCGCTGCTGTCGACATGGTGATGCGACCGCGCGGCTTGGAAGCTTGGAACGCGCGCTTTACGGCTCCATTTGCAGTTTCCCGCGTCGTCTGAGCAGTAGCGCTTTGGCTTCCACGTTGTTGTCTCGCTTATGGCAAAATATATTTACTTGCTGGCATATGAAAGCGTGAGTGCCGAGCTTAGCGGGACAGATGACCTCCAGTGCTACGAAAGCGAGGCAACGCCACTGCTTCGCTCCTGGCTGCACGAGCGGCTATGTGTCATCGAGGCAGCAGGGTGAGCGTGTCTCTCTTTTTTCGGTTCCCAAAGACCCTGCCCTCTTCGAAGCTTGGCGACGAGCCGTACCCCGTGCCGACAAGTCGTTGGACGCGAAGTCGGCGCTATGTGAACGTCATTTCGACGAACAGTTTATTGAGCGTTTTTACACGCACGTGATCAACGGCGAAACTGTACAGATTCCCCGAGGGAAACCGGTGCTGAAATTCGACGCGGTGCCAACCATATTCCCAAATGTTCCCGCCTATCTCTCAAAGAAAGTGCCGAAGAAAAGGATGTCGAGAACATCTACTTGCGGCCTGCCATCGAAAAGTCGGCGCCAGGAACCAAGTACGTCTGCTTGCGAGGAGGCAGGTGACAGCACAGAAAGCGATAGCCACCTAGTACGTGCTTTGAACGCGCCCGCAATTCCTGACGTTCGCAAGTGTGGTCTTCCCAGCGCTTACTGGGCTCGACATCTAATTGCTGGAGCCGACAACGTCACGGTGTTCACAGTTTGCGCACTAGATGGTGACAAGTTGACTTTCGACAAGTATGTGCTGATGTCATCAAATGAAAATAAACTTCAAGCGACAGTTTTTGTGCAAGCCACAAAAATTAAGACCCTTGACGTTACCAACATCGAAATGGCAGAAGAGTTGCTTCGTGACGTCGACTCTATGATTCCATGCAGAGGGTTTGGTAAAACTGGTGAATTTGGAGTAAATTCAAAGTATAAGGAGAAGACTTTTGGCGACAGAACCTTCAGCCCATCTTGCCGTGGGGTTGCTCCAGCGCCAGAAAAAGCCTGCCCACAGTGCAAGCACCTGAGGAGACTGCTCCAGAATCAAGAAACGTACAGGCGAAGAAAAGGCAAAAATGGGGCTCACTCCCAAAGGCTTTCATACAGGCTTAAGCTGCGAACAGCGCAAGCGAAAAGGAGTCGCCTGAGTGTCCTGCAGGCTAAATCACTCATGAAGCAAATGAAAGAAAAGAATGCACGGAATGATTCTGCAGCATTTGAAGAAGCGGTGAAAGCCCTACCCATGAAGCAACAGCAACAAGTCAAGGCGTGCTTTGCAGCGGCAAAGAGAAAATCCACGAAAGGAATGAAGTACGAAAGTGAATGGGCTCTAGAGTGCCTGATTATGTGCATGAAAAGCCCCCGCCTCTATGAGCACATACGCAAAAACAACATCATGGCGTTGCCATCTCGAACATCACTGCGTCGATATCTCAAGCGTTACAGGAGTGGGTTCGGCCTGAGCGAAAAAACGTTTGCTGCTGTAGCGGAAAAAACAAAATCTATGGACTTGTTCCAGCGCCATGGTGGACTGTTAATTGATGAGATTAAGCTATCCGAACACTTGAGCTTGGGACCCGATGCCACCATCGAAGGTTTTGTGGACCTTGGGAAGTTCACGCCAGAGAGTGAGCGCTCCGTAGCATGCGACCATGGCCTTGTAGTGTTGTTCGTGCCTTTTACAGGCACGTGGCACCAGATTATTGGTGTGTTCGCATCACGGAGCAATGTGAAGTCCGAGACGTTAGGAAAAATAATCCTCGAATCAGTGGTCATGTGCGAAAACGCCGGTCTGCACGTCGACTTTATCACCACTGATGGAGCTGCGTGGAACAGAAGTATGTGGCACTCATTCGGCATACACGGCACGAAAGAAAACACAGTCTGTAGAAGGCAACACCCTACAGACCCAGAACGTTTTCTGCACTTCATCTCGGACTTCCCACACCTTGTTAAATGTGTGAGGAATACTTTTGTTTGAACGGGCGTGAAACTGCCAGAAGGCCATGCCAGTGTTGACCCCATTGACTGCGCCCGGAAGCTTGATGAACAGCATGACACGACTCTCAAAGCCATGCCTCATATTAGCAAATCGGTCGTGCATCCCAATGGCTTTGAGAAAATGAGGGTAAATTTAGCAGTGCGGCTTTACAGTGATGAAGTCCTCAGAGGCCTTTTCTTGTACAATGCAATCATCGAAGAAAAGCATGGGAGCACGGCGGCGACTGTCAGCTTTGTGGAAAGAATGAGAAGGCTCATTGAGGCCATGACTTCAAGGTGCAGCTCAGGTGCACTTAAGCCTGGAGGGACGCAAGAGAAGTGCATTCAAAACTTCTTGGCTTACCTGGACGACTGGGAAACAGCTGCTGGCTCCGGAGGTTTCCTTAGCCGCAGTACAGCCGAGGGACTTCGTGTTACCTTGTCAAGCACGCTACACCTCCTCCGCTACCTGACGACGAAGTTGAACTTCAGTTATATGATGACATGCCGCTTGAGTCAGGACCCCCTAGAGAGGCTGTTTGGAATCGTCCGACAAATGTCTGGATGCAATGATCATCCGACTGCCTCCCAGTTCCTCATCTCGGTCAACACTTTGAGCTTCCAGAATTTGGCAAAGCCACCGAAAGGAAGCAATGTGTCCTCAGGACTGCTGAGAAGTCTGCTAGGAGCTGACAACGGAAAGGATCTCGCTCCTCAGAGGAAGTTAGATGAGCTTCTCGACGCAGGAAACCTCGCCGAAGCACATGAAGTACTCAGTGACTACGGCCACGGCACCGAGCATGCTGACATGGTCGTGCAAAGCAGCGATTCCAGACTCATATACTACATGGCTGGCTACGTGGCAAGAAAAAGCATTGCAAGCACCAAATGTGCAGAGTGCAGCCAGCAGCTCCTACAAGGCGAGAACGATTCATCTCCAGCTGCAGCATCCCTCACTGCTGCTGTTGACCGAGGAGGCCTGATGTACCCATCAGCCAAGCTCAACGCACTCGTGACCACTCTCGAGAACACTTTTACCCACTGCTTCAGTTTGAGAGAAGTCAAACCTGACAGCATCATGGACATGGTTTCCTTCTTGCAGTTAAGGAAGCTTACACTTGTTGGCTGCCCTGACCACTGTATGTCCCTCACGAACAAAATTATCAAGTTTTATGTGCTTTCTAGGCTCCACTTTCATGTCAAGGCCCAAAACAGCAAGCGAAACGCTAAACAGGAAAGAATAAAGTTGCTAAAGCTTAGACGCGTGCTCTGAGTTTGATATTGTACGTAACTCTAAGCTCGATTGATTTTTTTTTTACCTAGTGGAAAGTGATTGTATGTCTCTGATTACTTAGTGCCAAACGATGCACTGTCTGCGTGCAATGTTTCATTGTTTTTAACTACACACGAGCATATGTAAATGTGCGTATTTCTTTTTTCATTATTTTACCCTGTATTCCATGATGTGCAATAGCTCTTACTAACAACATGATGTGCAATAAATATTTACTATGTTTATTTTCCTCGTCCAGAAGTCCGGTAATATTTTATTTTTAAGTAAGCCGTCGCCTTGCACTACAGAACACTGCAGGGATACGCAAAAGAAAGCTTTTAGCTGCGCAGACTCAACGTCACAGAAGTCTTGCAGCGGCAACCAATCCCTTTTAATGCTTGAAATGGCGTTTTATCTGCCATCGTCACAGTCAGTTATCTAAATCATTACTTGCAACAGCATCTTTGAAAGGCCCGCGCGCTCAACGCGCGGCGCGCGTTGAGCGCGCGGGCATCACCATTCCGCCGACAGCGCCACCGCCGCGCTGCTCGAAACGAAGGAGCGGCTCTGAACTCCCGTTGGCGTCACCTCCCAATTCTAGCCACCATAGCGTTGGCGATTCTCGACGAAGAGGAAGAGGTGTTGGAGGTGCGGAATGCTTTTGACCTCAAACCTTACAAAACTTGTGTGGCGTTGAGTTCTAACGACACGGATCTCTTGCTGATTTGATCAGTGCGTGCACAGACAGAGTTGCAAGCAGGTTCTTAACAGGCCGGAGAGCGGCCCCTCGTGAACTATGATGGTTGGATTATAGCTCAGGGTTTTAACACTATTATTCTTTTGACAGAGAATGCATACGATCATTTAACCTTTGGATAATACACTTCACGTCAAAGATATCCCGAAGATGGAATCAGCAGTAAGGTCGAAATAATACAACCGGATTTCCACTGTGAACTCACTGAGAGTAGTTTTACTTCCAGTCGTCTTCAAACAACCATCAACCTGTGTTTAAGCTTACGTAAGGCCACTACATAATTTGCGGGGTATCATGCAGGCCGCAGTGAACACCTTCGGCTCTGAATTATTCGGTTCGTCATGTGCTGTTATAAAAATGATAAATGTGTGCCCTGTTGAGTGCTTCTCCTTATATCAACAATGCTTCGCTCGCCCCAAATTCGTGGATACCAGCGTGACAAAGGTATGCTCAGTTGGCCGAACATATGTGCATTACATGGGCGTATCCTGTCATTTCTGCCGCGAGCTGCACGCGTCCAGCGGAAGCAGCTTGTTCTAAGCTGTTCTAAGGCCGCCTGTGTTTGCATTGTAGGGGTCTGGGCCAGCCGCCGCGCAGAAACCCTCAGAGACGAGGACGAGACACTGAGAAACACGTCTTTATCATTCCAAGACACGGCCGCTACTCACTGCCAACGGCAACTGAGCGCGAGCCGCGAGCGTGCCCGTGTCATCTTTCGCGAGTGTGCCCGTTTCATTTTTTTTTTTTTTCGTCCCAAGAGTTATGTGCCTGCAGGTCACTCTCAAACACATTTTACAGTGTCCAAAGTGTGGCCACGTCATGGAGGTCTCCGCCATGGCAGATGCGCCATTTTTTGTTCTCTTAGACATACCATCGCATGTGCAAAAGCTAGTCAAAAACTGAGATTTACTTTACCTCATGAAACCACTTACATGGTCGAAGCCACTCAAAATGGTCGAGTCTACCAATCCAGCATGTGCCTTCGCGGCGACGAGACCCACAGTGAAGAGCACGAGGGAACAGGCTGAACGGCTCACTATGTTCAAAGGACGGTGTATAGCATCAACGAAACAGTCAACCAAGTACTGGAACGATCAACTGCACAAGTCTTGTGATGGTCGGCCACTTCAGGATTGTCAAAATGCTAAGGGATGCACCTCATGGCTGCGAGAGGGGACTACTTTTCTCAAAGGAAAAGAATTTATAGACCTTACCAAGTTTCACATTGGTGCAGTGCCTAACCTCACTCGACTTAAGCGAGGTCAGGAGGTGAGCAAAAAGTGCAGGGCCAGATGTGACTCAGAAGAATCACTGGGGCACATTCTTCAGCGCTGCCACCGTACTCACCATACCCGAATTGAGAGACACGACAACATCGTGAGATACCTCTCCAAAAGACTACAGGAGGCCGATTGGTCCGTTCAGGTGGAACCGAGGTTTAAGACCTCAGTCGGAGTTCGCATCCCAGATCTGGTGCTCAAGAGAGATCACCAGATTGTCATTTTGTACGTCCAAGTTGTGGGCACCAAGGTCGACCTGACGCATGCACATGAAACCAAAAGGAATAAGTATCTGATCCCTGACTGGCTGTTGTCCTTTGAGAGCTGGCCTATAGTGTCCACTGTGACCTTGTCCTACAGGGGCACGTGGGCAAGGCAATCGGCAAACATGTTGCTCGACATGGGCCTTATATATGGACGGTGTATATACACCGACATGGGCCTCCTTATATCAACAATGCTTCGCTCGCCCGAAATTCGTGGATACCAGCGTGACAAAGGTATGCTCAGTTGGCCGAACATATGTGCATTACATGGGCGTATCCTGTAATTTCTGCCGCGAGCTGCACGCGTCCAGTGGAAGCAGCTTGTTCTAAGCTGTTCTAAGGCCGCCTGTGTTTGCATTGTAGGGGTCTGGGCCAGCCGCCGCGCAGAAACCCTCAGAGACGAGGACGAGACACTGAGAAACACGTCTTTATCATTCCAAGACACGGCCGCTACTCACTGCCAACGGCAATGAGCGCGAGCCGCGAGCGTGCTCGTGTCATCTTTCGCGAGTGTGCCCGTTTCATTTTTTTTTTTTTCGTCCCAAGCGTTATGTGCCTGCAGGTCACTCTCAGTCAAACACATTTTACAGTGTCCAAAGTGTGGCCACGTCATGGAGGTCTCCGCCATGGCAGATGCGCCATTTTTTGTTCTCTTAGACATACCATCGCATGTGCAAAAGCTAGTCAAAAACTGAGATTTACTTTACCTCACGAAACCACTTACATGCCGCAACACCTTGTCTGACATAATAGACGGACAGTTGTGCCGCGACTTTGTAACCTCCACAGTTGGTTCTGGCAACAGGACCAGTTTTGTTTTAAATACTGATGGAGCATCTCGTTTTAGGTCTAGCGGGACTGCCATTTGGCCTGTGCAGCTTCCCATAAATGAGAATCCACCGGAAGAACGAATGAACAAACTTGTACTAGCAGCACTCTGTTTTGGAAAACAAAAGCCAGATATGGGATTATCTCAAGGCCCTTTTGTGGATGCACTGAATAAGCTTGGAGAAGATGGATTCTTGCTTGAACATGAAGGGGAAGAAAATGTGTTTAAAGATTTTTGTATCTGCTGTGCTGTAGACAGTTGCTAGAGCACCCATGCTGGGCGTAATGCAATTTAATGGTTATTATGGGTGTAACTGGTGTCCACAGTGAGGAGATAGAGTTGCAGGAGCTACGAAATATCCTGTGCAACAAAATGAACCAAATGAGCGCACAGAAGAGCAAATGCTCTATGATATGGAAATGATATGATAGTATTACTGGCATATCTTTATCAAGTGTTCTCTTCTATCCCTTCAGTTGTAGAAATGCTACAGGCGACGAGTGCCCCACAGCCTTGAGGAACACCGACAAGCGAAAGTGCCCCGCATCTCCAGAGAGCACAACAGTCCCCTGCAGGTAAAGTATGCTCAACTGCACGAACGTTAATGTCAAAAAACTTTCTTGCTGGTCAAAAAGCTGAACCCTCGGCCTTTTGACTAGATATTGTGAATTAAAGAGTTGTATCTTGATAACAGCCAAAGTGAATAGTTTGGCTTGTAGTTTTCTCTGTTGTGGGCGCAGATTTTGGGGAGAATGAGCATGATCACAATCACAACGAATGCGAATCTGAGCAATGGCGCCCAGCCCCCACAACAACGTCGCTGGCAGCACATGTGGACAAATCTACAGGAAACCTCCACAGCACATCCAAGCCTGCTACAGAGGCACTGCCCACAGCTAGATGCTCCAATACTTTGAATGCCATTGTGTCGATGCCATTATTTTTATGTAATTCTCAACTTATTCTTTCATTGACAGAGATTGGTGATGGCAAGGTAAGTGCACCACTGTGTCCTCTTCATTTCTTTGCTAATTATCTTGTTTTGACTAGCAGTATCATGTAAAAGATGGACACACCATCGGCAGAAAACAGGCCAAAAAAATATTGGGCCACAAGAAACCTTCCCTTGTGGTGAAAGACATGGGCCAAGCCATATGGGGCCGTGAAGGCTTGGCTGAAAGCAGCTATGGGGCAAGCTAGCCCCCCAAGGATTACAAAAATTCCACAGCAGTTGTGCGGAAACAGCTGAGCCCAGAGAAGGTCGCTGTGATTATTGGTAAGGTTGTCGCAGATTTGTGCTGCAGATAATTATGTCTGCTGTGACTGTTTCAATTTGCCTTCTTTGCAGACAATGACACATCGGGGGTCAACGGACAGCGTTCCTGTGAAAGAAACAGTGGAGAATTTGTCCACAATTTTGTCCCAGAAAATACAGGACATAAGGCGGACAAAGAAGAAAGACAATTAAATGCTCAAGAAATGTTTCCTTTTGATGCCACAAGCATTCTTGTTTTTTAAAATGTCATTCATGTAAATTAATAAATTATCGTAAAGACTAATTTCTGTGTCTAGTTTTCACTGAAGTGCTGAAGCGGTTCACGTGACCACTTGGCAAATGGATACGTCAGACAGGTGGTTCCACTTGTGAAGTGAAACCACTTGGAGGAAATTTTCGCCTGGGATCGAAACTATATAGATTATTTGGGTCTAGCTAACCCGGGCCAAGTTAGTTCAAAGAAAAACAGAAAAGAAAGGATAGGACGATGAGATAACGCGTGTACTTTTCGTTTGTGATTCCCCACGTACTTGGAGAAAATGACATTACTAATTACTCGCGTCAGGGTGTCGGAACGAAATGTTTTTCGTTTCGTTTTTAGTTTCGTTCTACCGCAGAAAGTTGCGTTCCGTTTCTGTTCCGGAACAAAAAAAAAATTTCCATAACGGTTTTTTTTTCTTTATAGGCAAAAATTTGAAGTTACGGTAATCATAAAAAACATTGGATTTGTGCTGTAGTTACTTGCCCTCCTCTTAAGAAAGTGGGACAAGTGTAAAACACGTTCTTCAGAGGAGCGGAAGTAACTGTACCACGAATTTCTATCAACTAGCACAAACCAGTATTATTTTCAAAGTCATAGTATTTATTTTCTCAAAAGGCAAATACGAATTTTTTTTAGCGGGCTCAATGCTTTGTGTCAAGGGAGTGAGCACGATCTCAGAAGCAGCGCGTCATTGAGTGTACTCTCTGATGTGCGAGACCGCAGTTCTGATAACAAAGATTGCCAGGCCTGCGCGGAACATGCAGCACAGTCACAGCGAAAGCTGGAAGAGCGGACTTTGTACAGCCCGTTGTAGAGTCTCTTGGAGCAACTGATACAAGTACACATGCAAGGTACCCACTACGCCATATATCATCGTAATTTTTCTGAAGTAGCGAAGTTCCCACTATGCCATTTTCCGTCATTCTTCGGAGAATTGTGGTACCCGCTGCACATCTGTAAGGCATTATGTGCACTTTGTGCTGTGGCTGATGATGATGAAGAATCATGGCTGAGCACTTTGCACTGGGTGCGAAGCAGTGTTGCGGAATGGGCGCCTCCATAACATTCCAATTCCATTCCGGGGAAACGGAACTTACCGCAATTGCATTCCTTTGAATTCTTTTATCAAGTAACGCCCCATAAAGCTGATGCCATCAGATGCATTAAGAACTGCAAAAGGCCAGTGGCCAGCAATTTTCTGTTCGCTGCAATAAATTATTTATTAATAAAAAGTGTTATGCTTATTTCCCGTCATGTGGTAGCGTATGCGAAATAAACACGGACGGCAGCGAAGCGCCTCTTGTGAAGGACGCTACTACTTTATCCGATGAACAGGCCTCTTCCGCGTAGCTATCGGCCTGTGAGCAACATGTTCCCGAGGTTACCGGTCGAAATGTCTCTTTTCTTTTTTCAAATGTACGCAGTGTAATGAACAAGCGAACTGACCTGTCCCCCCTTATCGACACGTGTAATGCTGATATAGTAGCGCTCACCGAAACGTGGCTTTCCCCAAGTGTTACTAACGACGAAATACTTGAATGTAACGTGGCCTTCAACATCTATCGTTGTGATCGCGATAATAGACAGGGAGGAGGTGTTTTAATCGCCGTTTCAGATCACTTGCACTCATACGTTGTACCTACCACGTGTTCCTTAGAGCTTATTTGTGTGTGCGTACGCATCAACCACCGTAACATTATTTTTTGCTGCTGCTACCAACCGCCTGTTTTTTCTTCCTCGTTTTGCACTGATTTGCATGACACATTGTCTTATGTTATTGCCCGATTCCCATATGCGCCTTTATTTTTGTTGGGGGATTTCAACTTTCCAAGCATTAAGTGGTCTTCGACAGGTGCTCTCCAAAGCAACTTATCCCGTGAATCCTCAGAATTCGTAAACTTGTGCCATGACTTTCATCTTTCACAAGTTATCACCGAACCAACCCGAAGAACTTCGACAAGCGCAAATATACTAGACCTCGTCTTAACCACTTTCCCCGATATGGTTCATGAACTATGCTTTTTACCCGGTTTAAGCGATCACTCTTTCGTATACTTTACCATTCACGGTAAAGTTAAACACCCTGTTCGCCAACCGAAGCTTATTAGAGATTACAACAGGGCAGATTTTGCTGCAATTAACCGCAAACTTAGTGTGTTCCTTGACGACTACATGCTAAAATTTGAAGAACGGTCTGTTGAAACCAACTGGAATATTTTTAAAGATAAAGTTGCAAGTCTGGTTGACAGGTACATCCCACTGCGTGCTATTTCAGGTAAACATCGGTCCCCTTGGTTTACTTCTTCATTAAATCGCCTGTTAATTAGGAAGAAGCGCGCATTTAAAAAAGCCAAACAGAGTAATGAATCAAGTCGATGGAGCGCTTATCGTGAATGTACCACGCAGTATAAGGAGGCAGTCGAGAAAGCCAAGGAAACGTTTTATAAAAACACACTTCCCTCGTTACTTGTAACGAACGCAAAAAAGTTTTGGAATGTCGTAGGTGGTCATAAACAGAATATAATATCTTTAAGTGACAGCAACGGCGTACCAATTCCGAGTTCTGAGTGTTGTTCTGTGCTCAATCATGTATTTTCTAAATCCTTTTTATCATCAGCTGTGTCTTTTCCCTGTATTGCTGAACATAACTTCCCCGTTATGGATCCTGTTGTTATTGATTTTGATGGTGTACAGAAGCTAATTCGTGGCATGAACTTGTCTTCGTCTTGCGGAGTGGACGGCATCACTCCAAAGTTTTTGAAAAGTACGGATGTTTATTCTTCAATGTTTTTGTCAAAACTGTTTTCCCGGTCCTTAGAATCCTGTTCTGTACCACGTGACTGGAAGGTGGGCAAGGTGGTACCATTATTTAAATCTGGTGATGCACAATCCCCTTTGAATTACCGACCGATATCCCTCACCAGCGTACCTTGTAAGCTTTTAGAACACATAGTTTATTCTCATCTCGTAACCTTTCTAGATACAAATTCATTCTTCTCTCCCAATCAACATGGCTTCCGTAAACATTTTTCATGTGAAACACAACTGGTTTCGTTTACACATGACCTTTTTGCGGCATTGGACAGTGGACTAATCATTGATTGTATATTCTTGGACTTCTCTAAAGCTATTGATCTTGTTTCTCACCAGTTACTCTGTTTTAAGCTAAGTAAATTAAGCATTGACCGCAATATATTAAGATGGATCGAATACTTTCTCGCTAACCGAACTCAGTTTGTCACCACCAACAATAACAATTCACAAGAGTCTCCTGTCACTTCTGGTGTGCCACAGGGGTCAGTTTTGGGCCCTCTTCTCTTTCTTGTTTATATCACGCCTGCTAATATTCTATCAATTAAATTATTTGCTGATGACTGTGTTATTTATAGAAATGCTTGCACTAATACTGACGCTAATTTCCTGCAACAAGATCTTAATGAAGTTTCTTCATGGTGCACTAGATGGAACATGCGACTTAACGCTAATAAATGCAACGTAATGCGAGTTTCTCGCACCTCTAGTTCTATTGATGTTCCCGAACACCTAATTAACGATAGTGTTTTAGAAAGTGTTTCATGCTACAAGTATCTTGGAGTAAAATTTACCTCTAATCTCTCATGGCACACTCATGTCACCCACGTAACTAACAATGCCAATCGCACTCTTGGCTACCTACGAAGGCACTTTTCAAGGGTACCTTCAGCCCTTAAACTCATACTATATAAAACCCTTGTTCGTCCTAAGCTCGAGTATGCAAGCGCTGTATGGGACCCAGGCACTAACACACTAGTTGAAACCTTAGAATCCGTCCAAAATCGGAGTGCACGTTTCATCCTCTCAGACTATGCACGCACATCTAGTGTATCATCTATGAAAACAGTTTTGGGCTTTCCACTTCTTTGTTCGCGCAGGAAAGTGTCTCGTCTTGTTCTTTTTTATAAAATTTACCACAATCCACAACTAAAACAACACCTTCTTTCCAAACCACACTACATGTCATATAGATGTGACCATCCCCACAAAGTACACATTCCTTTTTCACATACCGAGTTCTTTCACGATTCCTTTATTCCCACTACCTCGAACGAATGGAACCACCTACCCTCCTCTGTTGCCCAATTGACCGATGTCACTGCTTTTAAGGCTACTGTTGAATGCGATGTTTACTCTTAGCAGCATTTTTCTTTGTTCACTCTTATTTTTCTTATTACTATGTAATACTCTTACCCACTCCCTTCTGTAACGCCTTCGGGCCCTGAAGGTACTGAAATAAATAAATAAATAAATAAATGAAAAAACTTAGCCCATTCCCACTCCGGAAATGGCCGGGCAGTTCAATTCCATTCCTGTAATTCCTCAACGTAGGAAAGGCATCTTCACAGTTTTATCGAGTAACGCCCCATAAAGCTGATGCCATCAGATGCATTAAGAACTGCAAAAGTACGCAAAACACGTTACCAATGTCGAGGGAAAGTAGCTTGGTGACATATCTCATGCAGTACAACCACCCTACAAATTCCCATAGGATTCGCTAGTGGCGGGAAAGGTGCCTCCAATGAGCGTCTCCTACGGTTACAGATATCCACCGAAACTGGATCACTTGCCTCCTCTGAACCCCATGGAAGAACGACTGATCGGTCCTCGTTTGCCGTTCATGAGCATAAGGCGGTTGACGCACGGGAGCGGACAGTACGGCATCAAGGGGCAAGTTGTTAACGTTCCGATAAACGTCCCCAACAGGGTTCAATGCCTACCTCGGAACGTTCCGGACGACGTGGCCATCGACGTTCATCTCAAGTGCCAGCTCGTATGCAAACCGTCGTATAAAAAAGGTCTCTTTAAGAAACGTAACGTCCACGAGTGGCTCAAACATCTCGAGCATTCTCCCTTATACAAGTACCTCAAAATCAAAACTGATTGGAGCCGCCTCGCGAATGTGGAAGACGGTGACGTGGACGATGACAAGATCGAGCCGGTGCCGGAGGTTACCGACCTGGAAGATCCGATGCAGGCTGCGATTGCTCTCAGTACAATGGCGCATACCATGATCTTTGACGACGGAGCCTGCGTCATCACTAACTGCGTCAACAGCGGCGGTGACACAGCGGCGGCAGCAACGGGAAGGGCGGCGGCTGAATTAGGCCTAATTGAAGGTACACACAGTCTCCACGTGGCACCCGATAAAGGGCAGACTCCCATCTCTCTGCTCTTTGACGAGTATGCCGAAGAGTTGTCGTTTCCTCAAATATACCTCGGTATACCTCGTAGAATCACCGGACCCAGACCGAACCCCTTCACAAAGGCGAGTAGCGAGATTCGTCGTACAGACAGTCGCGGAGTGTGCCCCGATCACGTTTTGTACATGGCCATGAAGGTCATGCGTCACAACGTTGCCAGCAAGACCATGACGTTCAGGACCAACGCAATCACCAGTGCGATTACGCGGCAGCAACTTGACAGTGCAGATTTCATGAATGAAGTTCTCAACCGAGATCTCAGCTTCATGAGAGGCATACCAAACACCGTACAATACTGGCAAGATCGACGAAAGGAACTCTTCGCCATGATTCGCCAGTTGGGTAAGCCTCACGCATTTCTCACGCTCTCTGCCGCGGAACTGCACTGGGACAGACTCATCGAAACGTTGGAGCGCTTGCAAGTGGGTCCCGAAGGGGTGGCACGAGCTGTGGAAGAATTGAATTCCATGCAACGCGTCGAACTGGTCAACTACGACCAAGTTGCGTGTGCAATTTACACCCATCGAATCTTCAATGTGATTCTCAACATACTCAAAGATAAAAGATGCTGCCCGTTCAAGCCGTACGTTGTGGTAGACTTCTTCAAGCGGGTCGAATTCCAGCAGCGTGGTAGCGCACACATTCACACCATTCTGTGGCTCGATAACGTCCCCCAAGAGGAAGTGTCGGGCGACATGCCGCACACTTTTGAAATGGTCGAAGTGTTGCTCACGCTCGACACAGACCTTCTAAAGAGACCCAGGACCCAGGTGCACGTTCACACCCACACTTGCTATAAGCGGGGACGCACCAAATGCCGTTTCGGAGCAGCGTTCATGCCCAGTAATGACACTAGCATTGTAGTCCCCTTTCCTCCGACCGAGGACGAGGCCGAAACGAACATCGTCAGAAACTCAAGCAACGGTACGAAGAGATGCACGACGCTTTGGAGAGGGGATCGTTCGTCTCGTTGGAAGAGTTTCTTGCCACCTTCGATGTTCGGTCCGATGCAGAATACATGGACATTCTGAGAGCCGGATTTACGCGTCCCTGCGTTCTACATCGTCGCACCCCGGCGCAAAAATTTATCAATCCCTTCAACCCCTGGATCGCCAAGGTCCTAGATTCCAACATGGATCTTCAGGTGATCCTAGACCACTACGCCTGTGCCACCTATGTCGTCGATTACGTCAACAAGGCGGATCACGGCATGTCCAACCCACACAAGGCCGTAATGCAAATTCTAGAAGAAAAGCCAGAAATGGAATACTCTGCCATCGTACGCTCTCTGGGCATGACCATGCTGAAGGGAGTCGAAATGTCGGCGCAAGAGGCGGCCTGGTTCCTCTTGGGTCAGGAAATGTCGGAAAAGGGCCGTGAGGTCGTCTACATACCCACGTGCTACCCAGAGGAACGAGTGCGCGTACGCAAGACGAACGAGGAATTGGCAAAGATTGGCGCCTCGTCCACCGACGTCTGGAAGCTCGACGTCGTCCAGAGGTACGAGGGCAGGCCGCCCAAATGGAAGACGTTTGCCTTGCCGGCTTTGCAAGCAAGTACAAACGCGGATACGGTCTTCGCGAGCACCCCGTCATCATCCGCTACCGCCATTACAGTGCCGCAGATCAACCGGAGGATTACATGAGAGAGCAGGTCCTCCTTTACGTACAGTTCAGGAACGAGGCTGTCGACGTTCTCGATCATAAATACCTCGAGACGTTCGAGGCCAACAAGGACCTGATTGCTACCAAACATCGCCAATACAACATCGGCAACGACGGCGACATCGTGGCTCAGTTGATTAAAGAGCACAGGATACAGCAGCAACGAGAAGATGCCGGTGCCGTTCCCGCCGCAGACTCCGCCGCGCATTCCACCGCCGTCGCACTCGAAGAAGACGCCGACCTGGTGCCTAGCGATGACTTTATTCGTGTCGTCAGAGAGACGTGTGCCTGTCCTGCCGTACACAAGAGGCAAGATGTTATGGGCAGGGAGGAATATGCAAATTTAATGAAAATGACCAACGCAGAACAGTACAAGTTGATAAGAGAGATTGTGCGCAGGCAAACCACTGCCGGTTCACCCCTCTGCGGGTCTTCCTCACAGGACCTGCAGGGTAACGTTTGTTCTCAAGCCCATCATGGACGTGTACAACCGATACAATGGAGACGCACGACCGTACAACTCGTACGTCATTTGCGCCAGCACGGGCAAGGCGGCAGTTACGGTCGGAGGCACCACCGTACACTCTGCGTTCAAGCTTAACCGCAATAAGAAGGACATGGGTTTGGGTGACAGCGAACTCAACATGTTTCAAGTTGCCTTCCGTAACGTCAACCTCAATACCATCGATGTGCGCTTAACAACCTCAATGCCATCGATGTGCGCTTAAAGCAGATAACTCAGAGGCTCGACGAGCCCTTTGGAGGCCTCGATATCGTCATGTGCGGCGACTTACGTCAACTACCACCGGTCCGTGCTAACGAGGTCTACAAGAGGTGCAGAGATGTCGGTGGACTCTTTGGCTCCACCATAAAATGGCACTACCTGGATTACTTCCCCCTAGTTCAGGTAGTCAGGCAATCGAACGCCTCCTTCTCCGCTCTCCTTACCAAAATTGGAGACGGAAAGGCGCTTGATGAAGACGAGGTCCTCCTACTCGAGAGCCGGTTCATCACTGCCCAGGAAGCGTTGGTGTGTGCCTCGGCAGCCATAAGGATTTTCTACTCTAATCAAGAAGTGACTAAATTCAATACCTTCATTGCCCACCAAGGAGGAGAGGACGTTGTAGCGCTGCAAGCTGAAGACACCTACATTGGGTGCGCAAATCCAGATGGTCTGAGGAAGGCAATTGCGAAAGTGGAGAAAATGTCCCACACCGAGTTTGCTACCCTCCCCATGGAGATCCTAGTGGTTATCAGAAAACCGTACATGATAACCACAAACATTCACATCATTGACGGTCTCGTCAACGGGGCGGTTGGCATTCTCAAGGTGTGCGAGAAAAGCGTTGGCAATGAATTTCCGAAACGCTTGTGGTTGCACTTTGACGAGGCGGCTACCACGGGCAGTCTTGCTCGTCTGCGATCTAAGCAAATGCTCAACGAAGCCAGGCGAAGCGGTCACCACGTAGACGCGTCCTGGGTCCCCATCGAACCTAGAATCACTACGCTCACTCTGGACCGCAAGACCGGTGTCGCTTGCAAAAGAAAACAGTTCCCACTCGTTCAAGCTAGTGCCATTACAGTACATAAATCTCAGGGTGCAACGTACTCTTCCATTGTGTACGAGTATAATAAAACAAACCCACAAAAATTGGTTTACGTTGCACTCACCAGGTGCACGAATATAAATAACCTGTATCTCACGAATGCCAAGGGAGACCACAGATTCTACCACAAGGAGAACAACGAAGACAGGGCAATGTCGAACGAATTCTAACGGCTCGAGCAACACCGACTAACCACCGTCACGCAGCGGTACCTCCGAGCCCTGCAAGACGACGTCGATCCCGCCACCGAGTTCACATTTGCCCTCCTCAATGTTCGATCCCTGTGCGCACACGTAGATGACTTGGAACGGGATCCCATATTCACTGCAATCGACGTCCTCTGTCTCACCGAGACCTGGAATGCCAAAAGACTCTACATCAAAGGATATGTTCCTGTCGTATGCATCGATGGTGCAGATCGTCCTGCTGGTGGGGTCGCCGTGTACGTAAAGCAGACAGAAAAGGCTATCTGAAACTACTACCAACGATACAGAGCCACAACGGTGAATATGCTGCCATCGATTTGGATGGGGTCATCATCATGACCGTCTACCTTGCGCCCAATCTCTCCACTGGGGATGTCAAGGCGTTCATCGACGAGAAAATGCGCAAGTACGACAGGAACAGTCCATTTCTACTCGTCGGCGATTTCAACGTCGACGTTGCAGACAGAAGTAAGGACTGGTTGATGCAACACATGGCAATCAGATATGGACTCGGATGCATATCGTTAGACCACCCGAAAGCAACCACCATCAGGGGAACTTCCATCGATGTAATGTTTGCGAACTTCACGTTAACACCCATACAAGAACCACTTTCCCTGCATTTCACCGATCACAAAGCAGTGATAATGATGGGACCATGTAAACCAACAGTACAATAACAGTTTGATGTTTAATATATACACGGTGTTTCACACTCTTTATATGATGTACTGGGCGAATTTCACGGAAGAGTTTCACGGTTTACCGATGATTCCCTCCGGAGCTTCGCCCCGCTCATCATCATTCACCCTGTGGATATGCCGTAACCTCACACCATGTGCTAAACGTGGCTTTTTTTAGAGACTGGATTGCACCTTGAAGTGCACACTTAGTCAACAATACCTCTGATATGGCGTACTGCAAAGTCTGCTAGTGCAAGCTGAGGCCACACATGCAAGACTTTAAAGTGCACACAAGACAGAAGAACATAGATAACGTGCAGGCGACAAAGGAGGCAGCAGTGATCACACCTATTGACTCGTTGTTCAAGCCTGGGCCATCCAAGCCGACAACAACCAAGATGAAGCTGGCAGAGCTGCGGCTCGCCGCTGACATAGCCGTGCACAGTTCATTGTGTACTTCTGATCACCTGACTTCGGTTGTGAAAAACGCTTTTCGGGACTCCAGCGTAGCAGATGAGCGGACCCTAGAACGTACGAAATGCACCGCTCTCGTTACCTAGGTCCTCGGTCCCACATTTTTCGACATGCTGGTTGAAGACATTGGACAAGGACAATGTTCCCTTATTGTGGACGAAAGTACCGAAAAATCCTGCACTAAAGAGCTGGGTATTGTGCGATATTTTGCTCGCAAAAGTGACAGTTTTGCCACGCGATTCTCGGGACTTGTTCCTATAACCGATACACCCGCGAATGGGATCTTTTTGGCGCTGAA
The DNA here is from genome assembly GCF_013339695.2 of Rhipicephalus sanguineus. Taxonomy (NCBI): domain Eukaryota; kingdom Metazoa; phylum Arthropoda; class Arachnida; order Ixodida; family Ixodidae; genus Rhipicephalus; species Rhipicephalus sanguineus. The sequence goes on along the minus strand of NC_051178.1, from coordinate 75,699,900 downwards.
GTCCTTTCTGGACTCGTGCAATGTTGAGCATGTCACAGCGTGTTGGTATTAGTACTGATGGTGCCAGTGTTATGTGCGGTAAGCACCATTCCCTGTACTCGTTGATAAAGGCAGAGAACCCTCATCGAATTCACGCGAAGTGCACATGCCACTCACTGCACTTGGCTTGCAGTGAAGCGACCAGTGCTCTGCCATCGAATATTGAGTTTCTTGTACGTGAAATTTACAGCTGGTTTTCGAGCTCGCCTAAAAGACAGGAGCAATACCAATTGACTTATGTCGCAATTAATGACAGTAACCCACTCAAACTTGTCAGCATGTCCAACACTAGGTGGCTAAGTGTCGCGGCCTCCGTGAGTTGGATCCTTGAGCAGTGGAACGAGTCGAAACTGCACTTTGAAGTTTCAGATAGCTCATTCAACAGAGCGGTGCTATACAGCACGGCTGTTGCATGAGATGTTCCAGAATGAAAGAAACTACTTGTACATGCTTTTTGCTCAGCCGATAGTCGTGGAGTTTGACAGGGTCAACAGGCTCTTTCAGACCGAGAATCCGGACCCCGCTAAGCTCTTTGAAGATTCGGACCTTCTTGTACGGTCAATGCTGTTCAAGATAGTGCTTCGCGAGCACGCTTCACCAACCGCTGATTGGGAAGGACACTTGCTTCACCCACGTGTGTGTGCTCTTGGAACTGTGTTTTTGGATGCCTTCTACAAGAGCCCACTCGCGGATTCCGAAAAGGACAGCACGTTAGGCCGTTAACGAACACATGTTGAGGCATGCGTCAAATCCCTCATAAAGAGACTTCCCGAGGACTTGGAGCTGTTCCGAGAACTTCAAATACCTAAGCAAAAGCTATATCCGCGACAGGCCATTTTCAAGATTTCTAAAAGTTCTATCAGCTTCCAACCCAACAGGTGACAAATCTACAAATAAATTGGAGTACGGAGTTCTGCAGGCAAAGCTTCCGTCTTTCAGCGTTAGTGAAAATGCGGTGGAATTTTGGCGCACCGTTGAGAAAACAAAAAAACGCTGCTGGTGAGCCTCTCTTTCCTAACCTGTCCAAATCGGTTTTCGCCCTTCTTTGCCTGCCTGTGTCGAACGCTGCAGTACAGCGTGTTTTTAGCCAGGTTTCCGTGACTAAGACCGATCACAGGAATAGAATGACAAGGGAAACACTCCAAATGATTTAGCATGTGTGGTGGGGGCTCAAAGAGTGGTATGGATGTTGTGAGAACATCGAGCCTGATGATCGCTTCATGACCAAAATTAACACTGCAGCAATGTAAAGGCAGGAAAGGGAAAAACTAGCACGCATGTTCGGCGAGGATCTAGTGGTACTCTTTGATTACTGAAACAAAAGAGCAATGATCCGAATTAAGCAATATTACTTAAACCGGCATCACAAGTAATTGTACGATGCTGCTGATGTTCCCACGTCTAACCTAATGATTATTAATAAGCGAGGAGACGCTAGGTTACATGGCAGTCAGTCCTGGTAAATATTGTTGAGTAAACGTGGTTACAGAATCTTTTGGAGGAGTTATGTGTTTTGGGTTGCTGGATTTAGTTATCTTTTCTTTGCAAATTTACGTTCGGTGAATGCCTCATGGGCTGCCTAAATGACTTTCACCTAATTTGACACGAGCTGCTGACGCAGTGCGCCGTTTATAAGCCATTTCATACACTAGACCCTGCCTAATCGCTACGAGTAAATCATAGTCTCAACTGGTCAGTAGGCCCTTGCGCATGTCCCAAACACGTTACGGGTCGACCGTCATGGCGTCAAGATTCTTACGGATTGCGCAAAAAAAATAATAAAGATTGTCCTACTTGAATGTACGTACACAGAAAAAGCATTGAAAATAAAATTGGCTATTTTTCGCTACAAAGTTTTTGGCTGCTTTTTTGTCTTTGGCTACATTTTGGCTACAGTTCGCCTTGCTTTTGTCTACGCCGCCTCGTCCGACCTGGCAACACTGCTCTCCCGTTTCCTGCGTACTGCCTCAGGCACTGTACGCCGACACTTAAGCGGTCGTACAGTGGGGACAAGAGGGCTCGTGCCCCATCCAAGTGACCAGAGGCCTACGACAAGGTTGTCCCATGTCACCACTGCTCTTCATGCCCTATGTCGCAGGTATGAAGCAACGTCTGACGGAAAGTGGGCTGGGCTTTGACATAAGCTACATGGAGGAAGGTGCCCCTAACACATGACGCATTCCCGCACTGTTTTACACCGATGACATTGTCCTCCTGGCCAACAACTCTGATCAGCTGCAGGACCTCCTGAACTTATGCGATGAAGAGGGCACAAGGCTTGGCTTCACATTCAGTGCCAGAAAGTCAGCGGCAATGGCCTATGGACCAGCGGGCTCCAAAGAGATGTCGAGGCTTTCCATTCAAGGCAAACTCATAGCTTGTACCAATTAATATAAGTATCTGGGGATAACAATCACAACTGCCCCAAGCTACTTATAGAGCTATGAGGTAGACCTAACAGCTAAGGCGAGGACCCGGCGATCTTTCCTCGTCTCTAAGACATCTGTGGCTCTTCAGCCACTTTGAAGTATGCAGGGCTCTGTGGAAGGGAGTGGCTGTGCCGGGCCTCACTTTTGGAAATGCGGTGCTGTGCCTATCTTCAGGCACAAGGCAGGCTCTGGAGACCAGACAAAGAGAGACCAGCCGCTTGGCCCTCGGCGCACAGAGATGCATGCCAAACGAAGCAGTACATAGGGCGATGCTGGATGGTCCTCCTTTGAAGCGCGAGAGGCCGTGGCGAAAACCTCCTACGAGCGGCTAAGCGGAATGCCAGACGACTGGTGGGCCCGACAGATATACAAGTACATCCATCTGCGCTCTCTGAACACCAAATGGGTGACCCGGACTAAAGTCCTCACCGAACGGTTCGGCGTCGAAAATATCAGACTCACGACTGCCCTGCAAGATGGCCAAAGGCATGAAGTGAGGGAGCGCACCAAAGCCACTGAACTGGAAAAGTGGGACCGCCCCGCAAGATGGCCAAAGGCATGAAGTGAGGGAGCACGCCAAAGCCACTGAACTGGAAAAGTGTATGATGTCGGCCCAGAAAAAGTCGACGATGGCAGTGTACCGATCTTATAAACAAGACATTGAAAGGGAATGTTTCTACGACAACTCCAGGGGAAGAAGCCTCCTCGCTGACACCCGCGGCGGTGTACTTAGAATGCGCTCCCTACAGAACAAGTATACATCGAGCGCGTCTACGACCTGCCACTGACGCAGCGCGGCTGCGGAGACCATACAACATGTTGTGCTTGAGTGCACTGAGGGGGGCGATCGGAGATCTGTTCGTTCCGCGTTCATTCTGCGGGTAGCCGACGTCACAGGAGCGGGCGGTGTCGGCTTTCTCTCGCCGAAAGCCGCCGAGAGAAAGAGGAGAGCCAATCGTCAAGCGGCAAGCTTTCCGGAAGTAGACGCGCATCGTTTGGGGGACCGTATACTTGAAAACGAAGCGTTTCTCGACTTTTAATAAATGCGATTGTTATACTAAAAGGTATTGTTTTTCCTTCTCAAGCTCAAACACTTTGAAAGCAGCTGAAAACGCTGCTCAACGAGGCCGGCCCGGCGGAAAGGTCTGTCGGTCAGTGGTAGGCCTTCTGGTGGAAGGAGAGGTTCAACGCAGAACAGGAGCTCATCCGCCGGCGCGAACAGCAGAGGTGAGTGCAAGCACTGTCATATCTCAGCGGGTCATTTTACACTTCCTGTTTCTGCTTTACAGGGGCACCGGAGGCAGCTAGCTGACGGGCTACCGTGGTCGCATCTTCCAGCTGACCGGGACCTCACGGATCGACGGTGCAAGGGGCCCCGTCTTCGAGCGGTCGGAAGTGGTAATAAGCACTATTTTAAATATCACTGCGACAGCGCTGGGTTTCCGAGAAAGCGGTGCGCGCCCTAACTGGAAAGCGGTTGAAATAAAGCGACGGCTCAAGCACTGGTGGCGCATGAGAAATCAGCCAAGTGGCCCCGAGAGGGATGCGAAATAGGACTTGTTTCCTTCATGGACTTTATTTTTAGTTTGTTGTTTAGATTTTATAGGTCTGATCCAGGCTAAGCTGGCTGACCGCCCGTAGCAAAAAGCAAGGCCAAAGACATTATCATCATCATCAACGTGTGGTGCGCGTCGCCACCCGATCGGTCGAGTTTTGCAGTTGGTGTTTCTGTTGTTTGAAGTGTGCCTAAGCTCTGTGCTCGTCCTTTATGTTCTGCCAGTGCTGCTTATTACAGAGATGCACAGATACTCAAGGGGAGACCTCCAGCTTCATATCGTGGAGCACTCAAACTGAAACGGTATGTACCGCTATCACGTTGCTATGGTCAGCGCTTTGTTAACTCCAAGAGCGCGACAATAACGCCGTTAACTAAGCTTTTCTCAACTGGTTGACGATAAGTGAACATTTGTAAACGCAGTGAGCATATTTGTGTATATTGTTTCATCGGGATGAAGGCAAAGTTGTGTTATTTTAGGCGCAGGCAAACTTTTGAACACAGTTGTGGTGGCGCCCTCTCTGTCGGCAGTGGTGTTGGAAGGGTGCCCCGCTCGCGATGAACCACTATTTAGGTTTAATTATAGTTGGGTGAAGACGGCACCTGTTAGCTATAAGCGTCAGCCGTGTCTAAGGCGCGTATGGTTGGGCTTGTTGATAATTCCTGTGCACTTTATTTTTCGCACAAATAAATCAAGGACAGCAAACAACGACGTGGTGTCAATGTCATTCTTTTTCGTCCTTCTTCGCTCTGTGTGCAAGAACTACCGCGATACTTGGTTTGATGCGTGTGGGTCATTTTAACACAGCATACTAATTCGTGTTACATCTCGCGAAGCTCGCCAATATACAGTCCGTGTAATTAAATTCGTACCGACGTTTTAATTCATCCGCAACATAGGTTGCCTGATACTGCAGGCACCCGTGCGTGTGGAGTCGTTCGTTAAACTTCACTTGTGTTCGAACGGATCTTTCATGTTTATGTGTGGCCTAATTGCCTTACCTGAACTAGAGTGTAATAGAACAGGGGAGTGCTCGGAACGGCCGCAGCACCAATTTACTGAAAGTGAAGCCCAAACAGGGTCAATCCGCTTGTGGCGCTGCGATCGGTAGTCTGCAATGCGTCGTCGTTTAAGAGTTGCGCACGGCTCCGCCAGAGTGGTGCAGGCATGTTATAAGCCTTTATATTTGGATGGCACATGGTACAGAAACTGTTATGTACTGAAACAAATCAGTGAAGTCTGCGTACTGCTTCCAGACAATATGTTTTTGTTTTTTATCATGCAGGGAGAGAGCGTTCCAATGACACCTTCCATTATGTACGATGACCCCGATCTTCCCTACACAAGCAAGTTTTTCCTTCACGTGGACAAAGAACTGCTCTTCAGTGTGTCCAATGCTGAAGAAGGAGTAGCTGCACTCATGGCAGCACATTGGCTGTTAAATATCGAGTATCATCGCAAGGCGTTCAACGTCCTTGTTGCTGTTCAACGTCCTTGTTGCTTCTCGGCCAGCGGGTAACGACACTGAGGACACAAGTAGTAAAGCTTCTGAACATTCTCAAGAAAGCCTAGAAAATAGGCCTTAGCTTCTGCTTAAGGTATGTCGCCACCTGTGATAAACTCGAGTTCGTGCCAAAAAGTGCCAAAAAGTTATATTTTCATTTGGTAACGAGTAGTTACTTGTTTTTGATGATACAGAAAAGATTGCTATGGTGGTACTAGTACTTCATTTCAATTTTTTGTTCATTTTTATGTGACATTTTATTACAAGTCATTTTGCCTCTGCAGATTTCAACATGTTCTCGTAGGTCATTCCAATTTGTGGTTTTTGACTAAATTTTTATATTCAAAGCGCTTCGTGACTTTTTTTTTGCAGTACTGATAATAATTGTGATATTTTGGTATTGAAACTTTAGCTTAACAAAACTGCTAGTGCTTGTCAATGAAATCAGTGCATCGAATATTGTTTTGGAATTTACTTTTTAAGTCAGTATGCAACTATTTCTTTTAAAAGAAATAAATACTCATTTTATTTAATTACCCATGATTCTGTTGTCTTTGCTTGGAAAGGGATAACCCTTAAATTTCTCTGAGCATGCCGACGTAAAATTTCCTTCTATTGTTGTTATGCAGTCATGCTTCTGCAGTGTTGTTGTGGTCATAACGTCCCCACTCCATGCATTTCCTGCATATTATCGCATTCAGTATGAGCTGCAACGTGCATGCCATGACCGGATTGCTCACCTGTTTGTGTTGGAGCCACAATGCATTGCTTTTGCGAAGGTGGGAAAAGTTTCATAATTCCAGCAATGTGCACAATTTTCTACTTCACCCATGCACTTCACTCGTACTTTCCCAGAAAACAGATAATATGCAGGCCTGCTGAGCAAAATGACATTCTGAGTCCTTATAAATAACGATGCATGAGTTGTCACGGAGCATCGCTGCTCGTGTATAAAGCCAATGAGGTGCCATAAAAATTTCACAATTCGAACAAAATAAATATATGTTCAACATATCGACCTCATTAAAACTGATCCAAGCCTCAGCAGTGTTTATGGGTGTTGATGGTGATAGTTGTCTAAGTTAGCTTAAATCATTTGGTGTGACAAAAGATCTTCCCCCTGATGTTTTGCATGACCTTTTTGGAGGTGCGACTCCCTTTGCCATGAAACACATCTTACGGCACATTGTGCTCACTCTTGATCAGCTGCATGAGAGGCTTAGTTCATTTCCCTTGCAAAGAGAAGAAAATAAATCAAGGCTGCCTGCTCTGTACCATCACTCTGTGTTCGGCAGATCAGCCAGCAACTGTTAAACTGCAGAGAAGCTTTGTTTTGTTTTATTTTCGTTTTTTCTTACTATATGTGGGGAATCTTCTTACAAAGAAAAATGGTGCTTATGATGTGTACCTCTCGTTGCATGCCTTGGCTGACATTGCTCTTGCACAACTGTGCAGCTATGCAGCTACAAAATCACACGTACTCGATGATTTTACACTGAATTTAGGGGAACATTGCCAAATGTAAAATTATTCTTAAGATGTACTACATGATTCATTATCCATGGCTTTTTTTGTATGGTCCTTCATGCAAGCTCTCTTGTATGCACTTTGAGGCAATGCATCAATTTTTCAAATCGATTGCAAGGAAAACTCGTAACTTTAAGAACATTTGTAGAACCCTGAGCCACCTACATCAAGGTTATGTACTCATTAATACAACTTTTAGAATCTGCGGCTGCCACAGGTGAAGTAAACCTGGATATAAACTCATTTCTTTTTAAACATAAACTTATTTAACATAAACTTTTTAAAGACCGACTGCAGGAGCTTGACATGTCTGCAAAATATGCATAGTATGACTTATATTGTTGTGTGTGAAAGAAAAATTAGTGTGGGTGATGTGTTACCTGTCTTTATAGCAGGATAATGACCTTCTGAATTTTGGCCAGGCCAAGAATGATTGTGAACTGGGACAAAAATATTTTCTTTTCACTTCATATCTTAAGAGAAAGTATATTCAAGTCCACATGCAAGCTTTTTGTCATGGAAAGGACAGCTCGCAATGTCATATTTGAAGACACTGGACATCTGCTTTTTGACCCGTTAAGCCTGTGCAAAGTAAGGGGCACCAACTATGTCACCCGGATTCACTTTCACTTGGGGTAGTGCATTTTGGCCAGGCCAAGAATGATTGTGGATTGTGACAAAAATATTTTCTTTTCACTTCATATCTTAAGAGAAAGTATATTCAAGTCCACATGCAAGCTTTTTGTCATGGAAAGGACAGCTCACAATGTCATATTTGAAGACACTGGACATCTGCTTTTTGACCCGTTAAGCCTGTGCAAAGTAAGGGGCACCAACTATGTCACCCGGATTCACTTTCACTTGGGGTAGTGCATTTTCGCCAGGCCAAGAATGATTGTGGATTGTGACAAAAATATTTTCTTTTCACTTCATATCTTAAGAGAAAGTATATTCAAGTCCACATGCAAGCTTCTTGTCTTGGAAAGGACAACTCACAATGTCACAGTTGAAGACACTGGACATCTGCTTTTTGGCAAAGTAAGGGGCACCAACTATGTCACCCGGATCCACTTTTACTTGGGGTAGTGCATTTTGGCCAGGCCAAGAATGATTGTCGATTGTGACAAAAATATTTTGTTTTTACTTCATATATTGAGAGAGAGTATATTCAAGTCCACATGCAAGCTTTTTGTCATGGAAAGGACAACTCACAATGTCATAGTTGAAGACACTGGACATCTGCTTTTTGGCAAAGTAAGGGGCACCAACTATGTCACCCGGATTCACTTTCACTTGGGGTGGTGTAGACGCGCCAATGCATACGTCTACACCACCACATATCAAAATGGAGCTGAGTCATTGAACAGCAAGATTCAGCTGTTGTGCCCCAAGGTGAGGTTTGCCTTGCACAAAGTCGTGGAGATGGCAACAGCACTCTGTTCTGTGGTTCAATGAAGGTCACAAAGGCAACGAACAGGTTCTGCAGGAACTAGGAGTGCTTCCTTCGAGGGAACTAGCTGCACTGAGCAACGACTGTGACAGGAGAAGGATTTCCAGCATTTCAACGAAGCAGACAGCTGAGGCAAGGTCCCACTGTCGCTGTCTAGCCAAGGAGGCTCGTCTTGAGCATGCTACTCACAAAGACTCGGAGGGAACGACGTATGGTGCACGCGAATTCTAAACTTGTGCATTTGATCTGGATACCCTGGCCTGTATTATGTGCAATTTTCATACAGCTATCACTGCTACAACACAAATAAACGACTTTTATAACTTCCAATCGCGATTTTCGCAACTGTATATTTTGGGCCAAACATGACTTTTGTGCAGAATATTTTATGTACTTAACATGGCCCAATCAATTCCAAATTTGGTGAGCATAATCATTAAGATATGTAGAATGCATTTATGTAGGCTTTAATGAAATCACTTTTTTTAAAAGTTTTCAATATACTCCGGCACCAGCCACTGAAAACGAAGCACCAGATATGAAAATTTTCATAAAATGCTGCCTCTCAAGGCAATGACAATATTATGCTTATTTGCACTCAGCGGAGAGCTAGGGACCAGAAAACCAATTTTGCACTGCTCTATCATGCTATCAGCTATGTCCAGCAGCTGCACAAACATGTACCGTTTTTCACTTATGCATGGCACTTAGGACATAAAAGCATCGAGCTGTCCTAAATCTAAAGCAGATTTGGAATTAGGAGCTCAAGCTCTGTAAGTGGTACAATTTTCATTCTGTCAACAATAATATTTAAAGAAAATGTCGCTAAGGAGCGTCTCCCCTTAAATACTGATGGAACACCCCCGATTCAAATCTAGCAGGACTGCCATCTGGCCTTGGCTGTTCAGCTTATCATAAATGAGGTTTAACCAGAGCAGTGAATGAACAAGCTTGTGCTAGCAGCACTCTCGTTCAGAAATGAAAGCCCTATATGGAATTGTTTCAAAACACTTTTGTACATGCACCAAACAGGCTTGAAGCAGATGGATTGATGGTTGAGCATGAAGAAAAAGAAATGGTATTCTTTCGTCCCGGTATTTCTTTAGTCCCGGTAGAGTGGAAAGCGGCCTCGATTGTGCTTATTCCGAAACCGGGTAAGCCTTTAAATCTTGACAACCTAAGGCCGATATCGCTAACCTCTTGTGTAGGCAAGGTAGCGGAGCATGCTATTTTCAATAGGATCTTGAACTACATAGAACGCAAGGAACTATTGCCGCACAACATGATTGGTTTCAGGCCCGGCCTTTCAACACAAGATGTAATGCTACTTCTTAAAGGGGCCCTCCAACACTATTCAACCCCCCATTTTTTACTTGCGGGTTGCGTAGACTGATGGCTGGGGATAATTTTAGCATAAGTTTAAGCACCGATATCAAATTATTTAGTATTTTAATCACGCGTTGAAGTTGCTACATCGCTGCTGACCGCATCAGCGCGTAGTGGCGCTTGCCAGAACTATTGCGGGCGGAAATGACGAAGATGGGCGCTGGCCTATGATTGGATAAACGTAACGTTAGAAGTAATAACGGCGTTGCATCAAAGTTGAGATTACTATTGTGTTTCGTTTTTCTTTTCTGTGCTTTTTCAATGAACTCCAAATAGCCGCCGTCGCAACAAAAAATATCACTACAACCACAAAGTACGACAGAGGCGCCGGTTGCCATTTCGCCTCTGGTTGCTCTGGCTTTCTTTTTTTTTTTTGCCTGCGCCGGTCGGATGTCCATATGAAACGCTTGCCCCTCTTCCTTCTTTTTGCGTCTGTACGTTTGCGAGCTGCCTCTTTCCGCATGTGCGGTAGGCTCATGATTGTTGTTGAAACGGTGCAAGTAATCCTCTTCGTTGAATTGTCGCTGCACACTTGTAACTCGTCGGGCTGCTCACCCAACAACCCGCGTAGGGGCGACCGTGTTTAACCGCCCATGCCGCTCCACAAATTCCCTTCTCAGAATGAGAAGAGGGAATGACATGGAATGTCGTTGTAAGGAACAGTAGACAAAGCCTCCCCAGCCTCGCTACGAAGCAGTAGCGCCCGCTCAAGTTCTGACAAGTCAGGAGGAACCACGTTTGTTACTATGGCAACGACGTCAACAATACGTTGGAAAGGAGAAGCAACAATGGTGTGCGAGCTTCCCCTACGTAAGAGCTTTCAGCCCATTTCATTGGAGCGCCATCCGACGTCACAGCAGAGAGTGAAATGTGGTCACGTGACCCCGCGAAAATCGAGTTGAGGGCAGGCATTTTTTTTCTTGTATTTTGAATTTTCTAAATTGAATAACTTCGTACTGCGTGCCGCTATCGCTGCCGTTCTTGCTGCACTAGTTCGTCTGTACTTCAGTCTACGCAATCCACGAGTAAAAAATGGGGGGTTGAAGAGTGTTAGAGGGCCCCTTTAAGAAGCACATTTTCGATAACACCACTCGGGATGTTAGGGGGATATTAGCCCTTGACCTCACCAAGGCCTTTGACACCATATCTCATCGCTTTGTCTTGCAGGCCACGGCCAACCTATAGTCGGTGACAAGCTAAGAATAAAAAGTAAACTATACCGCTGTCCATTTGTATTATGCACGTCCAACTACGGCCGATCTTTACCTTGACGTAACGGTTAAGACGAACCAATGAAAAATGCAACATGGCGCCGTTCGCGAAGAGAGGCGAGGTACCGCTGCACCGAGACCGACATCCGTCATTTCGAATTTCCTGCGGTGTTTGTTTCTTCCAGAAGATGCTATTTCCTACTGTTATTCGCACGAACTCAGCATCGTCCTCGCCGGTCGTCATCCGATGCAGTAGAAGCTTGTGACTGTGCCGCGTTTGAAGTGCACCGAAGTGGCAGCAGCTCGGAGTGTTTTACAACGCTTTAGCGCGTTCCGTCGTTTCGGCAGCGTCAAGTCGCAACACGGCGTGTGTTCCCTCCATCGCTCGGATACATCAAGCATATCGCCTGAGGGTCACCACATCGACGATTGTCGTCGCGTTCATTCGTGTACAGTGAGGTGAAAGTGAAGTCGGAATGTGCGCGTCTGTGTACGACTTACCGCCCGCAAAAGCCATGGGCGTTGCTACATGTGCGCGTGTGTGTTGCTTGGAGCTCGCGACAAGGGAATCTTGGTGATCTATTGTGATATGCGCCGTGCTCTGCGCCTATATAAGCAACGTATGTGCGGACGAAGTGTGAGAGAAAGAAAGCGATCAACATAACCCGTTAGCGCAACACAATGCGAAAGTAAACAAACCAGGTGTGGAGAATATGCAGCGGTGTGTGCATTATAAGAAGATAATTGTGGTCATCTGATGCGTTTGTGATTATGTGACGTGTGCCTAATGGCGCAGTTGCGTCGTATCAACGGAATTTAGTTCCACCAGCCCAGAATGATGTGCTAGGTTGAAGTGTCCGTCGCGTAAGTATCGCGCTCGATGCACGAACACCTTGCAATGAGAAACGCCGTGCGAGGTAATCGTTGTCTACGAACCGTGAAATGATGCGCTCGCTGTGACACGTCGATTGCATGGATCGTGATCGTAACTGAAGTGAAGCCGCTAAAACTATTATTGAGTGAAATAAAAAGCGTTTGTTTTTAATGGCTTAATGGCTTTAATGGTTTAATATTTGTCATCGTAGCCTCCTTTGCTTTTAGAAACTTGGACTACTTACTTATATAAAAAACAATGCAGCCCTCAGAGGCTGCAATGTTGTTTGCATCACAATGTGATATGATAAATACTGTCCTCCCTCTAGGAAGGAGAAATCAGCAGCAGCAGAAGTTGATTCTGAGGTAAAAAAACAGAATTTGGGTTTGTGTTCGAAAAACATGTTGACGACCATTTTGGGAACAAAGAAAAGCTTCGAAGCAATGCAAGCCATCTCCAAAATACTACAAGAAGCTTAGGGGTTGGAGCACCTGAGGTGGAAAAGGTGCTTGTCCTCCGATTCAAATATAGAACTCGATTCTGGAAGAAGTCAGTCCAAGTTACTGCAATGTTATCATCCCGATGTAAAATGATGCTGATGTGCAAAGCATATTTATACTAGCATATTGGAACTATTCAACCAAGCTTGCATAAACCAATTCTCACACGTGTGTAGGGTCTGCAACATGTTTTTAGTCCAGTCATTTCCTGATGATACAACTACATAAGAAAGGAAGGACAGAGAAAGATATGAAAAGAAGCGTAAAACTTATGTTACTTCAAAAAAATGAACAATGTTAGATAATTCATATGAGGAGAGAGAAATAATTATGGAAGAAGAATGAAAGGATTATAGGAAAGTGGCAATAGTCAGGTCAGGTGATTGTCTTGGCCGGATGGATGGAGTCAGACCCCGCCATTGTTGGCAAATGCTATCCGACCGGCACAAAGACAAGCCTGTGAGAACTAAAGTCAATCATCAGGAGCAATAGCCAGAAGTAAAAGAGTATGGAAAATTTGCGAACAGAAAGATAAATGATTTAGAAGGCAGTGGATATGGAGGATGTGAAATTTATGTGCAGCACAAGGATGTTTATGATTGCAACTAACCGTCTCAGCCTCTCCCAGGATCCTGCTACCGGCAGCGCCATCGTCAACTTGATAACACTTATTTCACTTGGAGATGCCTTGCTCAAATGCAGACAGGTGATGGTTACTCTCTAAGGTTCGTGAAAGCCTCCCAATGTCATCAAGATGTCACATTGATAATTTGTCGAGGTTCTCTGACAAAGGCTTGCCACTCAAAATGAACAGTGCATTTGATGCGGATTGGATGTCAGTCTTTAGAGGGCCCTGCACCATCTATTCGAAGTTGCTGTCTGTTGCTGTTAGAGCTGTGTTGACACGATCAATCTTTCCAGTGGCCACTTGCCAATATGCATCAGATCTTATGAGTACACTTATCTCGTCTGGTTGCTGCGAGTCCGGTTGAAAGCTGTCAGCAATATAGTACTCCCTCTCGGCGAGCAGCTACAAAGTGTTGCGATTCATCAGTGGACCTGACACGGTGTAGATCTCTGGAATAGTTAGTGTTTCCAAGTTGATTGCAGAGTCATTGAAATGGGTGCGCAGCTGCACGGAGACATGCTCAGTGCAGAGTCGTCTCTGTCATTTGGAGTCTCCGACGATGTTGAGGGATAGCTCTTCTGCGTCCACGAATGTGCACTAAAGAATCCTTGCCATGTCTGTGTAAACACAGGCATGCTGACTGCCACTGTCCAAAAGTAGATGAAGATGGAGTAGTCAGTCTCCCAATTCTCCACAGATACAGCCTGTCTGCAACAACACCAGCAGTAGATCCGACATAACTACTCTGGGCGGGTGTCGCGTTTCGTAAAGCTTGTAGAAGTGGTCTATATAACTGAGCAGATTCAGCATTTAGCAGGTGACCCTCAGGTGGCCTCGATAATTTACACAGAATTGTCAGGTGGTCACGCTGGCAGCTACCGCACGTGAAGCTGTGGGATTTCTTGCACAACCTGGCAATGTGACTGTGCATGCCACAGTGAGAACAGCAGTTTGCATTCCGCAATATTGCGCACTTTTCTTCGGTCAATTGATTGGCATTGCAGGAAGCAATGCCACAATTTTCGCAGTAGCACGGGGACATGCTGGGTTGACAGGCAAGGTGAGCCCTGTTAGAGCTGACGCTGACAAAATGTGTTCTGCATCATACGTCTCTTCTCATATGCGCCTTAAGCCTTCATCACCTGATGGATGATGACGCAACTGTAGTAGTCTTTCCTCCCGAACTTCCACTTTTATACGAAGAAACTTCAATATGTCTCTGGCCAGCCACATTCTGATCTTTGGAGTTTCAATGCTGCTGGACGTACTGTTGGCTTCCTTAGCCTTCTGCTTGTACATGATGGCGAGATCTTCAGGCAAGCATCACATCAGGCCACTGTTCAATACCACGACATGCTGATCCGGCGATACTTCAAGGCCTTCTAGAGTGCTGATGCCGAACTGCACATTGTGATGAAGTAGGCGAAGCTTTGAAGTATCTGATGAGTTTTTCATGGGACCCAGCGCTAGAAGTTGACCCACACGCTCATTCACTAGAGAACCTCAATGTCCGAAACAATCCATGGGCTTTTTGGTTGCGATGTCATAGTTTTGCTCAGCCAACCGGATACCTTCAATGGACCAGCTAGTTACGTACGTGAGCAAGCACTCGAATTTTTTTATGCGAGGCAGCTCGGTGTTATTGTTGATTGGGATGTCGAAGTGATCCCACGACGTGGAGATATTCTTGTAAGAACGTCTGCGCCCTGCAGATGTTCCTGCAACCATAACTTGGCTCGTGATATGGCTTAGAGGATCTTCTCAGTGTATTTGTGCGCCATTTCCACTTCTTTTCTTCTGTGGCCACAAGAAATATGTCATCCAGTCTCAAAAGTGCTGCTTCCTTTTCCGCTAGGTAATCCACGTGTCCGTTCACCTGAGAAACATCTGCATCCGGTTGTTGCAGCAGGTCCATCAGTAGTGTTGGAGCTTGTGTGACAACAGCTCAGGTTGCTCCGCACTTCTTCCACGGCTGGTCCTAGTTTGCCATGGCCTTGAAGTGAAGGAAGACCCTGGAGGGGCAGTCCTGGGTTTGACAGCACCAACAAATGTTGCGAAATAACTGGTTCCCCAGACGTGAGACAGAGACGTCCGTTCATTGAAAATACTGAAGATGAACTGCCGAATGGTCCAGGTTCACAGGCCCCTGTGCCCCCAATCCTACCTCCATTTCCTGTTCTTCAACAGAGTCTGGCACGCTCCAGGTTCCTCTGTTCCAAGCCATTTTTCTACAGTAACTAGGGCACTCTTTCTGCAGCTGTTTATAAGAGGGGCCATGACAGAGGTGTCCTACTATTCTTGGTTGATTATCAACAGACAGCAAAGGGTCCGATATGGTTGGTCACACAAAGAACCATCTCCAAGCACAGATTTTAACTTTAAACTGCTGCCTCTAAACTTTTCCCACCAATGATATTGCTCTAGCGAAATGAAAATTGCGAGATCAAAGCATCGTACTTCCCGTACTTAACCCCTTAACTGCTTTATTTTTCTGAAAATTTCCCAACGAAAAGTGCCTATCTTTTTTATTGTTGATTTCGAATCTGATTGTACTAAAAAGTAGCTAGTCGATGTTGAAAAAATATTTGTACCACATACTTAGTCAAATCAACACAATAAAGTTTATTTCTGGACAATACATAGGAAACCAGCTGCCTGCTGCTAATAAAAATAAAAGCCTTATAAAAAAAACAGTTGCAGACGCCACATCTTTCTTCACTTGTGTAGGCTAAGTACCCTTGGGCTATTTCACACGGGAAGCTTAGGGACTGTGTGGAAAATTTCAAAACACAGAATAACGCAAAGCGGCTTGTTGCAGCTCCTGCACCAAAAGCAAGTTTCCTTTCTCAGCTTTTCCCGTTTTCTCCTCGCTTCTGAGCTGTCTTCATCATCACCGAAGGAGCTGCTCAATTTACCGCCATCGCCATCTTCACTTCCGGACACAAGATAAACATCTGTATCCGTATCATAACTCGAAGATGATGAAAATGAAAAGCTTCTTTTTCGTGTTGCGAGCCGGCTATGCATGGGTCACCGCCACTGCAAGCCATCTTTTCATACAAAAACCGCGCTCTTTCTGCAGGAGAAAAATAAATTTTCAAGTAAATGCTGCCATCTGCTGGATGACACGCAATCTAGGCTGTAGACGCGCGCTTCTCATACTGAATGCTAGAGGGGAGTCCCTATTCCGCTAGGACCAGCTCTGCTCATCCAAAGCACTTTGGGGACAGTTTCGGCATCGTCCAAAGCAATTAAGGGGTTAAGGGGGTTTGGAGAACTAACAAAATCACCCCTTGCTGTTGGGTTGAGCCCCTCATTCGAAAAATGGCCAATAAAACATAGCACCACCTCAGAGGGAGTAACCAGAGAGCGGTAAGCGAAATCGGGGAGCCCCAACAAAGAACGAGACAGAACAGGGAAAGCGAGGAGAATCCTTCGCGTTGTGCTTCAAGAAAGAGAGGAGAGGCACCTATGTCTACAGAGAGTGCTAGGAAACATGCTGACATGGCATGAGCTTTCAAATCTAGATGGCCATTTGTTTGTTGCTATCGTAAAACCAGGTCCAGATATTATTAAGCAACATATGGAAATTAGCCTTCACTAGCATTAGCGAGTCTGATGAGGACTTGAAGCTACTTGAGCATTATATGCAGGAAATTGTGGTAAATGGAAAAAATATGCAAGGCATTGCACAATGTGGTTGCCATGATGGATGTAGCACACCCATCCTGCATTTCCCAACGCGACTGCACTGGTGAAGGCATCTAGATCAAGCATGTTGTGGAAGAGCAGAGTGTGTGATTGTCTATCATTAGAATAGTCCTAGAGGAAATGTTTAGCAGTCTTGCACCAAGAAAGCAGTGAGTGCTCTCTCGGAAGAATGTGAAGTCTTACATCGCTAAGGCCATAATGGCACTGATGTGCATTCTGAGCATTTCAGATATGATTAGATGTCTAAAAATATGTTGAGCCTTGTGATATGGAAGGTGGAAACATGGGGCTGTGGAGGCAGGTCGGAGTTGTTGGCAAGCGTTGGGCTCCTACAATATCTTATGTTCACCCCTGTGATCCAAGCCATAAACTGTATTTCATGGTGGATGTTTCACACCTCTTGATGAACCTGAGGAATCATTTGACCAGAGGGCAGCCATATTTTTGCCCCCAGACGTAGAGTATGAGCTGCCTTGTAATGAAGCCAGCCTTAATCCCGTCCAGCAACTGGTTGAGATTCATTCCAAGCATCAGCTGAACACTGCACCACACTTGAAGGCAGCTAGCTTAAACCCAAGGCACATTGAAAAAATGAAAGTGGGTCGGGCATTTTCACTTTTGAATCGTGACACCGCAGCTGCTTTACGGCTTCTTGTGCAAAAAGGAGACTTACCTCCAGCTGCACTGACTACAGGATAGTTTTTAGAAGTAATTTTTAAATGGTTCAAAATAATGTCTTCATGAACTACCGAGCTTGCTATTAGCAAGCTGGATGATCAGAAGTATGACGATACGCTATCTTTCCTCAAACAAGTGACTGACTTGTTCAGAGGAATCAAAACAGGCTGTGCTAAGAAAGCTGCATGGAAACCAGTGCAAACAGGTGTTATTTTGGTTAGCAAAGTTGCCCAAGAATTGTAGGATTACTATCTGAATGTCAAAAGTTTTTTTTTTTTTTTTCTTGTGTCCTCCTTAGCCGGATAGGACAAGATGCACTTGAAAAATTGTTTTCTACCCTACAGTAAAAAAAACCCCAGTACCAAAGTCAACTGACTTTCACAGTGCAAGCAGGTATGCTACACTATCACAGTTCTTTACGGGGGGATGCGGCAATGAAAACGGTAAATTTGGTCAAAATTTTCAGTTTTTGAATTACTTTCTTTTTTCGCGATTATCGGACATTCTTCTACCTCGTGGTGAAATATTATAACGAAATACGCAGTACTAATCGAGAAAACAGCACTTTATCAGTGTGTTATCATCGAAAACCGCGAGAAAATCGGGCTTCAGAAGGTGCCGCCTGCCGCCGCATCGAAAATTTCGCAGCTCTCGCTCAGCGGCACGCCGCCATCTTGGTATCACCATGAAGAGGAGAGATCGGAGCTATAGTGTTCTAGAATAATGGGTAGTGAGCCCACTCGCCGGGAAGAGGGTACGTTGCCACGGCGCGAAAAACGTAAACGAGTTTTCGTTTTTCTGAGTGCCCGCGTCAATATGTTTCATTTTTCAGTTCTTATAGTTGTGATTAATGTAGATTGGTAGTAAACACCTCGCAGTCATCGACACTTCGTGTGGAATGGCATCCCATCGCCAGAACCATTGTTATGCGCCCGGATGCCAGACGGGCTACGTTCACATGAAAGGTGCTCCAAAACCGTCACTGTTCGTCGTGCCCAGGGATATGACTCAGAAGACTGTGGGAGAATAATTTATACCGTGCGGACAAGCCACTCGAAGACACAAGTGCTATTTGAGCTTTTTTCCATCTGTTTTCACTTTGAGAAAAAAAAATGAAAGTGATTTATATGCATGGCTTTTGTGGAGTAAGATCATTGTGCTGCCCCACCAAATAAACTTTTCACTTATTTCCGTGAACGATTGCTGTCTACATTTTTCCACACTTTCATTACAAATTCATTTTTCTAAATACAGGAGTGCGGACAAATAGTTCTGTAGAAAAGAGTGGAAATGAATCTTTCGGGTATATTATAGTGTCAGCAGAATTGTTAACTGAATTTCGCACTCAACTGATAGCGGTGTTTGCATGCAATTTCTTACACAAATATAATTTTCAGCATGTGAGGGGTCTTCAAGAAGCAAAATCTGATTGCATGTGATGTGGGTGGTCTACCCTTACTTTCGGTCTTTTATTTCTTGGGCATGATTAGGACAGGTCTTTCCTGCTGTGCACTCCCACACGTTTTCTTGCACTTTTCAGGAGAATATATCAGCTCAGAGCACGTAAGGTGCTTAAGTTTGTAGTAACATTGTTTTAGTGAGAGTACGGCCTCACTAAAGTTACTATTGAGTACAAACGCTAGCATATTGGTGGAGAAATGTGAGCCGCTGATATGCCACTCTGCGTCTTGCCAATCAGCGGTCATGAAAATATTAGTCTCTTTTATCTAAAGGCAATCGATGTCACTGCACGTTAGAGAACCCCAGGTGGTCGAAATTTCCAGAGTCCTTCACTACGGCGTGCTTCATAATCAGAAAGTGGTTTTGGCACGTAAAACCCCATAAATTAATTAATTATCTAAAGGCAATAAAACTGCGAGATCTTTTTTTTAAAAGCGAGAGCTCACTACTGCAATACGAAACTGGCGGTTTACAGCATATATTTCATCCTGCGCCCTCTGATGATACGCTCATGTTTAGTGATACTTCATGCACCAGAACGACGGCCAAAGCAAGAAAATGTTCACGCAAAAGAAAAAAAGCAATGAAAATGGCTATGAACAAGGGTTGTACAAGAGTAGTTTGTGCTTGAAGCACTGGCAAACTAACCTTCGCGCTGAGGGCAGCAATGTGTTCTTACATTGCAGGTGGTGGTGGCGCCATCTACCAGGTGAGACAAAGTGCGTCAGTGCACGGCCTCCAGTCAGCCCACTACCCCTTTATAGAACACTTTATCGGAGCTGAAGATAGGTGCAGCGCCGTATTCCTCCAACGAAAAATAAAACCAGCAAAAGCGAGCGAAAAAGAGCGAAAGTGACATTGCGATTGGCTGCAATAGTCACGTGGGGGCACGTGGCGCGCTCCTATTGGTTGTCGGAAGTTTTGAATGGCTTTCACGCACATTTGCGCAGGAGTGAGCTGCACGTTTTGTTCATTCCTGTGTTGATCGCCGCAACCACGTGCGTATGTTCTGCAATGAGCCCCAAAGTAGCAAAGTACCGAACGGCCCACGCGTACGGGAAACGGCGAAAGCCATGGAATAAAAGGAGAAAACTGGACACAGAAGCGAATGCTGCTGACCTCGCTGAGCAGGAAACACCGGCGCACGTGGGAGATAGGGAAAGCCCGCCCGTGTGTGACTGTGACAGCGTGTCCGTATGTGCTGCTTACGACCTGACCGCGGGCCGTGTTGACGGTGCGTGCGGTGTTTAAGATGTGTCCAGTGTTTGCGACACGTCCACGTGCCAAGTCGATGGGTCCGTGTGCGGTGTTGATGTGTCCACGTGCCGAGTTGACGGCTCCGCGTGCGGCCTTTACGCGTCGACAAGCAGTGGTGACCGCGCTTCTGCGAGCAACGCCGTGACATTGGCAACCGCAGATGTTCGCGCATCGGGTATTCAACAGCGAATTTCGGCTCCAACACTCACTAATGAAGAGACTGCGCGACGAGAAGAGACGCGAGCGGACGCTTTGAATGCATTATCTGATACGCCGGCCACGAAGAGGAAATTTCAACTAATGAACGACGGCGAAAGTGACGATAATGTTGTTCCCAAGGCATCATTTTTAGTTGCAAACAAAGTGATGATGACATTGACAATGCAAACAAAGTGATGATGGACAAGCTGCTGTCCAAATTTCGCTGCCACCAGTGTGGGAGGGCGCCAGTTCATATTGAAATTGGACTTTGTCTCGGGCTCGCAACAAAAATGGAAGTAATATGCGACCACTGTGGGATAATAAGTAATGAGTGGTCATCCCCAAGATGTGCGGGTCCTCAGCAGATCAACCCGTTTGAAGTAAATGTTCGTGCGGTGAGAACTGTGCAGTCTGTAGGCAAAAATAAAACTGCACTGAATGACATTTTTTCCCACATGGGTATTTCGCATAGGGTACTGCATCATAAGTTATACAGGAGGCTGCACTGCAAACGTAGTCACCCTACCACTGCATCTGCAGCCACAGCAATAGAGGCAGCAAGCGCAGGGAAGGTGCGTCAGATATATAGGGACCTTGGATGTGCCCCAGGGAACATTGATGTCATCTACGATGGCACTTGGATGACAAGGGGCCACACAAGCCACATCAGTGTTGGCTGTGTCATTGAGCGGCCTTGTCTTAGACAACTGTGTGCTCTCCCCAACTACTGCCAAGGCTGTGCTCTTGGACCAAAGCCTCAAGACAGTGGGTACTTGGAGTGGTATGAAAAACACGAACCACAGTGCCAAAAAAACACCGAGGCAAATGCAGGGCAGATGGAAACAATTGCGGCAAAGACCATGTTTCAGCTATCACTCCAAAAACATCAGCTCCACTATACAAATATCCTTTGCGATGGTGATAGCCGCACCTATATTGCCCTCAGTGAGGATAAGGTGTATGGCTTCATACCCATACAAAAGCAAGAATGTAAGAACCATGTAAAGAAAAGAATGGGTACAGCTTTGCGCAACCTCATTGAGAAAAACAAGAGCAAGGACCGAGAGCTCAGCATGAGCGGAAGAGGCCGCCTCACACATGGCTTAATTAAGAAGCTCACCAACTATTATGGATGGGCCCATCAAAAGTAACCCAAACGATGTGCCTGCCATGGAAAACGCTATCATGGCTACTTTTTACCATATTACATCCAATGATGATGAGCCTCGCCATGAGCACTGCCCCACTGGAGTGAACTCGTGGTGCAAGTTTAATGCTGCGGCAGCCTCGGGGGAACCAGCACAAGCTGCAGCTTCCTGCATATGTTCGAGCAGCACTCCTGCCCATATTGCTACATGTAGGCTGCCAGAGTGCATATTGTTGACGCGCGTGTGTGCCCGACGAAGAGGACGAAGGTCGCTTGCTGCTCGAGCTCGGAGCCGGACTGGTCAGCGCTGCAGCTGCTCTTGAAAATATATCTTCTAGACAGCCTACCGTGCAAGCAACTCGTCACTCACGTAACAATATATAAGTGCCTGTCTGCAAGGGAGCTTCTGGAAACATGCCAGCAAGGCAGAACTCAAAATGCCATGGTCTCTCTCAACAATGCGATTTGGTCACTCCGATCCAAAACAGTTTGCTTCTCTTCTAAGTGTTGAGGGTTCTGTGGCAGATCCAGTTTGCCGTTTTAATGCTGGCTGTGGTAAAGCACTACAAGAGATCACACCACAACTTGGCTACACTACAGGATCATGCTCCCTGCGGTGTGCTGCTGAAAAGGATGCATGGCGCATGAAAAGGAGACCTCAGCGTCTGCGAGGGAGTGCTTCTGAAAGGGTCCCGCATCCTCATGCCGTCTGCCCTTCAGTGCCACATGCTCGAGCTTCTCCATGACGGGCCATCAAGGCATCAACCGATGCAAAGCTTTAGCTCGGGAGTCGGTCTGGTGGTCGGGCATCAACAACCAGATGGAAACACTGGTGTCTAACTGCCACACGTGCCGAAACCAGGGTGCAGCGCTCGGAGCCCATGCTGCCCTCAACCACTCCAAGTCGACCCTGGGAAGAGGTCGGCATCAATCTTTTTAATCTCAACGGCCAAGACTGTTCTTCTGGTGGATTACTGGTCACACTTCCCGGATGTCATCAGTCTACGTTCAACCACAGCACTTGCGGTCATCAACGCCATCAGTGCGTGCAGTGCATCTGCGTTTTTCCATTTCTCCCTGACAGCCCTGTTTTTTTACTCCTTTTTTTATTATCGCCGCTGTCAGGGAACCACCACACCTGCGTAGCACTGTGCTGTGTGTACCGTCTGCGTAGCAATACAGCAAACACTCGCACTTTCCGCAAACCTCGGGCGTCTGCTTTTGAGGTGCCACGCTGTTTTTTTTTTTTACACTGTGCATGCATTATTTCGTGGCATTTCTTCTCGCTTGTGCTTCGCGAGAACTCGTGCAGTGCTGTGACTGAACCTTTTGGTGAAGCAGAGTGCCATGAGTGCAGTACGCGACTCCGACAGCCTGGCCGCCGAACCGGAGTTTATGGTGCCCTTTAGGCACGCCCCACATGTCGGCCATCGCTGTTCGAGAAGTCTCACAACGAACAACCTCGTGCATCGCGCAGATCCGCCCGGACCAGCAGGCGAAAGTCAACAGTATCCTAGATGAGTGGCAGCCCAAAGAGACTTCCCGTCCCCCCCGGCCCGAGGCATTTTCCCTGCCGACCCGAACCCGCACCAGCGGCCCCTCCAAAGTTGCTGCTGAACCACCGCTACCCCTGCTGAATGGCCCTACGACTCCTGCGCGACTCGGCGCCTCAGAGGAGCACCAACGTGTTGCACTGCCCCTTACCGACGATGAGGAGCAGATGGACTCTTCTGTCTTCCGACCCTGCTGTTGTGGGGATCGTGCTTTTCCGGCCTTCTGCTCCTGGCGGTTCATTTCGCGGCACTCCACGCCTGAGTCTTGCGCAGGCACTCCCATCGCACCATCCGGGTGAATCACCACCGCAACATCGTGGCGGTGCACACGACCTCGCAGGAGTGCCTCACTTTGCTCCTGGCTCTCACAGAGCTGCGAGGCATACCGGTCACTGCCAGGGAGCCCGCGGACCACCACACCAGCACGGGGTTCATGCCTGCAGGCACCATGACAGCGGCGATCCAGACAGCGAGTGACTGCGGTCCTCAGAAAGTCAGCCCCCAAGGTTCGCGGGATTCGGCGACGCGCAGTCAAACGAGGAATTTCTGGACCGGCTGGAAACCTTTTGCCTGGTGACTGGTGTCACTGCCGACAAAAGGCTTACGCATATCGTGCCTGCTGCGCTGCAGGGGAGCGCG
This sequence comes from Rhipicephalus sanguineus, assembly GCF_013339695.2. NCBI lineage: Eukaryota > Metazoa > Arthropoda > Arachnida > Ixodida > Ixodidae > Rhipicephalus > Rhipicephalus sanguineus. Next base: position 75,676,149 of record NC_051178.1, on the reverse strand, counting down.
AAGTTGTGGCTGTGCTTCGTCAAATCATTTGTATCCTGGGAGGACTTTAAGGCGACGTTCATCGCGGAGTTTTCTTCTACTGATGCGAAGCGGCGCCTGAAGCAGGAACTGGAGTTCCGCACTCAGCACCCTGTAGAAAACTTAAAAGAATTTATCTGCACGATCGCGGCATATTATGACCGGATCGGCGGCGAAGTGTCAGAATCTTTAAAGGTCGACCGTGTGTTGCGGCAAATGTACCCGCAACTCCAAGATTTGGTGGAGGGTAAACAGTTTGCCAATCTCGCGGAGCTGGCAAAGGCCGCTGACGGCGTCATGGAGCGTTATTGGAGGTTGTTTCAGTACAAGCCACCCCCAACCGATCAAGTTGCGAGGGACCTTGCATTCCGGCCTGCTGCTAATGTGGCTCGCCTGTCAGGAGCGCAGCCCGGAGTAATGGCGGCGGCTGCGGCGCCGTTCCAGCATCCGTCGGTGGCATTTTACTGGCCGTTGCACCCCACGGCGATACAACCGTCCTACCATCGGGACCAGCTGCACAGATTGCCCGCTTCTGCTATCAGGCCACATTTCCCTACGCCGCCACAGCCGCAAGGATACCAACCACTCGACGGCGGTGGAATTACGTGCCATCACTGTGGAAGCATCGGCCACATGGGCCCTGAGTGCCCTTCTGGTCAGCGTAAAGGTCCGCCCCGCTGCTACCAATGCAACGGAATCGGACATATCCGCTCCCAGTGCCCGAGAAACGGGAGGCGGTAGGTGCTACTCCAGCGAACACCTATGAGACAGGGCCGCGGGTAAGGGCCGTGGCCGGCAACAGGGAGCCTCTCCTGGAGGTGCGGATAGGGCAGACCACATTCCTGGCCCTACTAGATACAGGGTTAAGTGTGAGCTTGCTCCGAACGCCAGCGGCAAGGGCAGTGGAGGCGATGGGCGCCAAACTCAGGATACAGGGAAGAGCACTTCGGCTGGCAACACGTTGGTCGCAGTCAAGCACAGCCTTAAAGTGCAAGATACACTTGGCCACAAGCAGCCGCATCCAACGCTTCCTGTGTGTGCCAGATTTGTGTCGGGACATTGTGCTTGGCAGACTTTCTGACTGCGACAGGCATGTCCCTACATGTGGCGTTGGGTGGGTGGACTATTGGAACTGACCCGCAGTGCATTGTGCCATTTGCTAAGCGTGACAAGGATATAACCATCGCGCTCGCGATAGAAGACGGTGAATCTTATTGCTTGCCGGGCCTCTTTGAAGAAGAGCTTCTGGTCCCAGGCCTTGGGAGCACTATTCCAGCTGAAGGCATACTAGCTATGAATAAGGTGCTCGACGACTTCTCCCATTTGTTTACTGCAATTCCTGGATGTACCGCCCTCGCACAGCACTGCATTGACACTGGAGATAGTGCACCTGTGAGATGCAAGCTGCGACCAGTAAATGCAAAAAAGTAAAAGATCATTGAAGACTGCGTAAATGACCTTTCGGAGCAGCGCCTTATAAGACATAACACCAGACCAGCCTTTGGACTAGTGCCCCAGTGCTTGTTGCCAAGAAATCTGGTGGCTACCGATTTGCTGTGGACTATCGGCTGTTAAATGCATGCACCCAGCAGGACTCCGGAATGATTGTCCTTGAAAACGCAGTGCGGCTAGGTATCTTGTACAAAGGCTCCATGTCGTTCATCAGCTCTTTGAAACCCCGATTTTCGGCACAGCTGTAAGGCTGGAGGTCGAGCGCCAGCATTCGGGCAATCCTTGTGGTTATCGCCGTTCTCTCGCTCTGTGATAGGTCCTTGCGAGACTTCAACGCATTTTTGATGAGCGGCTGTGCTCCGTCTGGTCGTCCTTGCTTACCGCTGTCTCTCATGTGCACAATGTGCAAAGAAAAATGCTTGTTCTTGAGATGATTCGCAAGTGGCGTCGTCGTACTCGATGGCATGTGAAGTTTCATGTCACAGCTTTTGCACGTTGCCTCTTGGGCCGAGTTCTTTAAGAAATGTTTCCAAATGGCACTTTTCGTTCATTCACTCATGTTGCACGTGACCAGCAGGACCGTCGGACGACGTTTTCCGGCAGCTCGCGCGGATACAATTCGGTAGCAGGACACATCAGCCTGGTTTCCAATTGCGAGGGACTTGGTGGTTTCGGATTGCCCGGAGAAATGACGCAAACGGCCAAACGGCGCGGAGCCAGCGGTTGGATTGGATTGGATTTGTGGCCCCACCCTCTGTAACTGGCAGGGATCAACCGATGCCCTGGCCTAGAGGACTAAACAATGAAATTAAATTTAAAAATGAAAAAGTTAAAAAGCGCAAGAGTGGTTACACACGCGTTAACTAACCACCACTGACTATGAATATGTTCATGAGAAAAGCTTCGACGAGTCAACGGAGAAATTAAACAAGCGGCACCTCTATCCCGTTTGCGAAAGTAGAAGAGAAATTGGGTGGCTCTTTGGCCGAGAGGTGGCGTGAGTGCTGTCCGGCCAGTTGAGTGGTGGACAACTGTACACCGAACTTGGGACCTAGGCTGTTGTGTGCCTTCCCTTCTGCGGTTTACCCTTCCCTTCTGCGCCAATATGAATGGCAGCAACAAGGGTCGCTTGTTTGTGAGTGGGAGGTCGGTGTGGCAGTGCTGTTTAAAAAAAAAGTAGTACCTTCCAGTCACGCACAAAGCATACAGCGAGTCATGGATGACACGAGAGCTATTTGCCAACTGGCTTCAAAAATTTTATGAAGACGATGTCAGAGAAGCAGCAAGTTGTCTTAGTTCTCGACAACTGCAGTGCCCATCATGTCAATTGGAAGCTAAATGCGGTGAGCCTCAAATTCTTGCACACAAATACAACTGCCAAGAGCCAGCCAATGGACCAAGGCGAAATCACGGCAGTGAAGGCACTTTATAAAAGGTGCATATGCGAAAGGGTGCTGATCAACATTCAGCGAAACGAAGAAATTAAACTGAATCTGCGTAGTGACATCGACATGGTCACGATGTCATATTGACAGATAAAACCATCAACCATTGTGAAGTGCTTCGCTAAGGCTTTGTTTGTACGCAACACCGCAGCCAAGATCCTGAAGCGATGAGCGACAATGTTGACAAAGCCGTTAACGAGGATGATGTATGGTCAAACCTGGTGAAAAAGAACATTGTTGGACAGAACAACACATTTGAAGGCTTCTGAAACGAGGATTGCGACTTTGTCGTGAAGAAGAGACACTGACGAAGCAATTACGACAGCAGTGCACAATCACAGTGATGAGGTATCAGACAATGATACCGATGAGGAGGAAGGCACACAGTGACACTGGAACTTTCATCCAGAGATGCACTGGGTTACATCATAAGCTCAAGATGTGCTGCGCACAGAACGTGAGCGAGAAAGCTTTCCAGCGTATCATCGCTGAAGATGAAATGGTGCACAATGCCACGAAGGATCGGCACCAGGTGAGAATAATGGCATTTTTCCATTGATGAAGAAAAATAAAAATTTTTTGTATGGCGTGCCATTCCGGTGCTTTATTGTGTGTTACGCTGTCAAAGACATACTAAGGGTGAGTGGACAATAGTAGCATACAAATAACTTTCTCAAAGTTGCGTTTTTGTTCTAGTGCGGTGCCGGCACCCTACTGGTGGATCTTTTTTTCTTCTGCGTCCTACACGTCTGCATTGCATTTGAGTCGCATTTTTTTCCTGTATCATGCTGTTATTAAATTTTATTTACCTATGTGCGTCGCCAGTGCCATCTGCAGCACTATTATTGTTTGTTTGTTTGTTTGTTTGTTTTGAAAAGTCAGCAGTTTTTTTTACTTCGTTTCTATTTTTTTCCGTTGTCTACTTTGTGCACGTGCGTGTCACCAGCATGCAAGTGACACCGGGATGGCTTCTTCTGCCCCAGCAGTGAAAAGGGCAAAGTACAAAGCAAACTATTTGGCAGCGAAGGTGCAAATATTGAAGGCATTACATAATAATATTAATATCTGGGGTCTAACACTCCAAAACCACGATATGATTATGAGGGACGCCGTAGTGGAGGGCTCCGGAAATTTCGACCACCTGGGGTTCTTTAACTGCACTTAACGTAAGTACACGGGCCTCAAATATTTTCGCCTCCATCGAAAATGCAGCCGCCGCAGCCGGGATTCGATCCCGGGACCTTCAGGTCAGCAGTCGAGCGCCATAACCACTAGACCATCGTGGCAGGGCTGAAGGCATTGCAAGCAGGAGCATCTTGAAAAGAGGTGATAGAAAAGTTCAACCTCAAGAAAAGTACACTGAGTAGTTACTTCAAGAATGAAGAACAGATTATGCAAGCATATGAAAGCAACATGTTCAGCAAAAAGAGAAAGAGGCTTAGAACGGCAGCGCACACCGAACTACACGCGCTGTTGCGCTGGATTGCTGTCTCGCGCAATGCGCAGTTGCCCTTGAGTGAACCCCTTATCTGCACACATGCAAAGAAGTTCGCACTGTCCACAAACATTGACTCGCTCAGCGCATGGAAAGGGTGGTTCGACTGCTTCAAGAAGTGACACGGGCTGGTGTTCCGCAATGTGTGTGGTGACTAAGGTGCCGTCGACGAAAGTGTTGTGCAGGACTGGCAGTCTGGCCTTTTTGCACACCTTTCTATGTATGAGCCACGCAACATTCTAAATGCTGACCAGACAGCACTGTTCTGCCTGACAAGACAATCGCGTTCAAAGGGGACCGATGCGCCGGTGGGAAACACAGTAGAGAGTGGGTGACAGTTATGCTGGCTGCGAACATGACAAACACAGAGCAACTGCCCCTGCTGGTACTAGGAAAGGCTGCAGAGTTGTATCTGGGTGTGACCATCGGCATGGGGGAAGGCCAATTCTTGAGACACGAGGATCGATTGCAACAGACCTCCCAGCATGCGAGCTGCATTCTGCACCGGAGAAGCCGCTGGGGTTGCAACAGATATGTATTGGTGCGAGAGCTGTGGAAATCGGTCCATGTCCCATGTCTGACCTTTGCGAACGCCACTATATGCCTGTCAAGCAAGACCCGCGAGTGGCTGGAGCGAGGTCAAAGGGAGGTGGGTCGTTTGGCACAAGGCTACCACGGAAGGGTCGCAGTGGAGGCCATCCAGAGGGACGTAGGTTGGTCAGTGTTTGAGGCAAGAAAAGCCACAAGCAAAATCGCTTATGAAGCACACCTACGCTTCATGAATGATCACCGGTGGGCCTGTCATCAGCATCACCAACTTTGGTAATTGTGCGTTGTTCAGCCGGCCATTTGCTGAAGTTCTACACACCGCTTGATGACTCTGTTGTGTTAGCTACCGGGTGTTTATGTTGCGGCACAATGGGCAAGCATTTGAATAGCTACAGGGCTGGCTATAAGTTAAAGGTAATAGAGTCTGCTCTCGAGCACGGGAAACGCGCCGTCAGCAGAAAATTCGATGTTGACGAGAAGTGTGTTGGACAACGGTGCGCTCAAAAAGAAGCTTTGGAAAACACAAGCCACTGTCAGCTGACACTTCCACTGGACGGTGTCATTGAAAGTCAGGGGCAAAAGGTAGTGTTGCTATTCGATAACTGTAGCACACACAGCGTGAGCCTGAAGTTGACATCAATCGAATTGATGTTCCTGCCTCCGAATACAACAGCAGGCTTGAAACCACTAGACGCCGGCATGATTGCAAACTTCAAAGTGTTATACCGGCAGCGCATGTTCGTGTGGCTGGTGTTGCCAATTGATCGTTCGGTTCCCAGTACGTCGGGCAATGCAGACGGGCCCCCTGAACTGAACATTCACCTTTTAAAGGCCGTGTGCTTTGTTTACGTCGTGCGGTACGAGGTGAGGCAGAGTACCATACAAACTGCTTCAGGAAGGCGGGCTTTGTGCGCCAGGACCAGCCTTCCCGACCTAGTGACAGCAAGACCAACACGGAAACTGCGGATCTGACAGAGCTCTGGGAACACATTGCTACTGGTGACGCAGTCACCATGTGTGTCGTGTCGGTTAAGAATTTCTTGACGGCAGACAGTGCTGCTTCGTTCTGCGATTCACCGACGAGGCAATCGTCACGGATGTGTTGTTGCGACAGACGGCAACAGCGGCAGTGATGACAAGGTTGACAGCGCCTCTACGGCCCTATCCATGACCACGCTAAGTGCACTGACGTCTATCGACTCACTGATTGACTTCATGCACACCAAAGGAATGCCACCAGAGTTTTCACAGCAGCTGGAAGCTATGTGCACCGCGGTTGTAAAGCTCAAGCTTCCCTGGAAGCAACTGCAGATTTCGGACTACTTTAGCGTGCCGAACCCTTGATACGCTCTTTTGAGTGAGAAATAAAGTCTTATTTTTGACAGCCTCCTATCTACAACATCTATTCATTGATGCAAATAGCAAATTCAAGGTCGGAGCAAAAAAACGTACATTCAACGACAATTTTTTACGCCAGTCCAGATATAACAATCATCGGTTAGAACGATCATATTTTTAGGTTTTCTCGATATTGTTATAAGTGAACTGCACTGTATACAGTAAAACCTCGTTTATCCGGATCTCATTAACTCGGGAATTCGGTTAACTCAGACTCGCGGCGCGCTCCCAGCAAAACTGTGCATACTTCAATGATGTCAAATGCTAGTCAATTTGGAGGGGTTTAGCCAGGCACCGGTTAACTCAGAACACTCCTGAGAGGGCTATTGGGACTCCATGCTTTGAGTCGCACAATCTCGGTAGCTTGGAGGTTCAAGCACTGCTTGCCGTAACCGACGGTTGAACAGAGTTTTGGAGAAACCGAAACAGAACGAACAACTGCAGCAGAATATGATCATGATGATAGTAAATGAGGGGGAAGTGGCTAGGTGGCGCTAGTCACCACCCGGCGAAAGCGCTTGGGCCACCAGCGCATCCAGTGTCTACTAAAAGCGGAACGCACAGACGACGAGACGGTTTGCGCTACCACCGCCACCACAGCTGCTCGCTACACCTACGCTGCTGGTTTCTTTGTGTTGTGACTTCACAAGTAGCGTGCGAGCTTGTGCATGTTGCGTTCTCCGGCTGTGCTTGTGCACGTTGCTGCCGCCGTCGCGCTTCACAGTGATGGCAACCGTCACCAGAGTGAAGCAGCCACAGCAGCCAGCAAATGATCTAGAAAGAAAGGTGATGATATTGAAAGACATTATGAAGGTGTTTCTCAACAGGAGATAATGAAGTACAACGTTAAAAGAAGCACCTTAAGCGACTACGTGAAGAACCAAGGAAAAATTTTCGAGGCGTTTGACAGCGGCAAATTGACCGGCAAAAGAAAAAAAACTAAGGGAGTTCTGTGTCGGTTCTTGCGACAGCATGCATGCGCACCACCACCTGATGGGGTTGAAGAAGATCGTTCTAGCACAAACTCCGACGACGAGGCAGACAAAAATAACGCAGTTTTTCATGAAATAAAGGTTTGTCTGTGGTGAGTACATTTTCCTTTTGTTTTCATGGTCCATTCGATAATCTGGAATTCGGTTAACTCTGACAATTTCGCCGGTCCTGTGAGATCCGGGTTAACGAGGTTTTACTGTAACACCCCTGAGCTGGAGGTGCAGCTAGGGAAGTTCATTGAAGAAGTGAGAAGTAGGGGTCAAGACGTATCGAACCGAGATGGCCCAAGTGGAAGCGCAGTGACTATCGAGAGAGCTAGGCCTAACTCACGAGTTCTGTGCGAGCCGCAGCTGGCTGCACTGCTTTATGAAACAGCAAGGGCTTTTAAACAGACAGCGGATGACATTACGCCAACACTTACCAGCTTCTTGCGAGCAGAAGCTGCTCAAGTATCAGCATTATGTAATTGGCCTGAGAAAGCTCAAGGCCGCACGATTGCATCTTCTCACAAATCGGCAATGCGGATGAAACGCCTGTTTATTTTGAAATGCCGCTGGACATGATTGAGAAGACGGGCAGCAGTTCGGTGAGCATGTTAACTGGCGGGAACACGAAGCTGCGCTGCACAGTCTTGCTTTGTGCCCTCACCGACGGTACAAAACTGCGATCATACGTCATCATGTAGAGGAAAACTCTTCCAAAGATTCCTTTGCCTTCCAGTGTGGTGGTGCATGCACACGAGAACGCATGGATGAGCAGCGACTTCTTCGTGGACTGGATAAAGACTGTATGGGAGAAGAGGCCCAGTGCGATGTTCATTCTGGACTCGTTCCATGGCCACACAACTAAGGAAGTGAAGGATTGTCTTTCATGCAACGGCATTGGCTTAGTTGTCATACCCAATGGAATGACATTATTGTTGCAGCCTTTAGATGTATCACTGAATAAGCCCTTCAAAGCGCATGTCAAGCACCTTTACGCTGAATGGATGGCTGAAGGCCTCTACAACTTGACGCCAACTGGACGCCCCTGAAGGCCTGATATTGCACTATTCTGCAAGTGGATTGCCAAGGCATGGAGGGCGATTCCAGGCAAGATGGTGTAAAAAATCTTCAAAAAATGCTGCATCACAAATAACATGGATGGAACCGAAGATGATCTTGTGTACAACAGTGAGGACTGCGGCTCAAGTGATAGCAGTGACAGTGAGTGAATTGCGACTTTGGCCTTGCAGTCAGTGTATTCTACTTGCTAAATATAAGCTTTTTCTGTCTACACATGTGCTGTGTTGCTTGAGCAGTAGCTTTGGTGCAGCCTTTCCTGTGCAGCCTTTCCTTTTTCGGCAGGTTGGAAGGGGGTTGTGGATTATATGCAGGGGCGGGTTATACGCGCAAAAATATGGTAACTGAAGCGGCTGAAATTGCCCGCCTGGGCGACTTGTGCGTAAGCATGGCGTCAGTCTACCTAAGTAAAAAAGAAATAGGTTTCCATGCTTCATAATTAGAAAAAGTGTGCATCATTCTTCATCCGTTCAATTCACCTCAGTAAAATGATTGTGACTCTGCGGTTGGCCAATGGTAGAAGATCGCTTTGTGCAATCTTGTTTGTTTTTGTTGCTTATCGTCATTCGCTCACTCTTTCGTCGCTCATGTTTCTGTACAGTAATACCTTGTGAACCCGAACATCTAAAAAATTTGGCTAAGTCGAAATTTTCCACGGTACCGAACTATTTCTCAAAGGCGCAAAGTATTTACAGTGAAATCTCGTTAAACCGCACCCGCTTTAACAGTAGTTTCGTGTTAAAAGTAGTAAATTGAAATCCCCGACTCAGAGACCATAGAACATAATGTATTTTGTGTCCGCATAAACCGTATCAACCTATTGCGTACGTATCGGTTAATACGTAGTGTTTCCTTTTTTTTTTTTTTTTGCGCGATCGCGGCCATATAGTCTGCCCTAACTCTATGATCGTGATGGCATGTCGTCCCCACGAGAAAACAGCAAGCCTCAGAGATCAGAACACGCATCGCTTGTTTCTGTTAATGATGATGATGGCTTACTTGACGAGCGCCATCTCTTGGATGTTTCTCGCAACAAGTACATGACCTCCGAAATTAGGAGCGCAGCACTAGGCTTCTGATGTTATCCATGCGGCGGCGCTTCATCATCATTCCGCAAACGCAATGTGCGCTCGCTTTGGCAGCTTTGCCAGCTTTGCTTTCTTCTTTGTTCCTTCGGTGCAGTACCGTACTGGCCGCAAGAGCTGCAGGAGTGTCATGCTTGACGTGTTGTCTATGTGTGCTTGTGCCGTTTCGTACTCACGTCATGCCGAAGCTCAGACAAAAGCACCGAGTGCTGAAAATAGAAGAAAAACTAGAAATCATTCGCCTTATTGAATGTGGCTCAAAAAAGTCAGTGCTGGCACGCGAGAGGGGCCTGCCGTTAACTAATGTGTGTGTGGAATTTGGAATTCCAAGGAGAAGTTGCTCGGCAGTGCTGCTGCAACCGCGAAACGGTGCCGGCTATGCGGTTCGCCATTTTCGGATGTGGAGGAGGCACTGGTGAAGTGGTTAAAAGTTGCGCGGTCAAAAAACCTGCCTATTAGCGGACCCCTCTTCATGGAGAAGGCCCTGGTTTTTGCTGCACAGCTCAACCACGACGACTTTGTGTGCAGCAATGGCTGGCTGGCAAAATTTAAGGCTAGACATGGAATAACCACGGGGACCGTTTTGGGAGAAGGTGCTGCTGCTGATGTAGATGGCGCAGAGCAGTGGCAAAGTGGTCGGCTGAAGCACATCTTGGAGGACTATGCACCCCATGACACCTACAATATGGTTGAATCAGCGCTGTTCTTTAAGCTGCTGCCAGACAGAACGCTTGCGTTCAAAGGCCAGTCATGCACCGGCAGCAAGCATGCAAAGGACAGAATTTCAGTGGCGTTTTGTGTAAACATGTCGGGAACTGACAAAACTCCGCTCCACGTGATTGGAAAGTCGGCCAAGCCAAGATGCTTCAAAGGTGCCCGACTGCCATCTGGAGTTGCCTATCGCAGCAACACCAAAGCGCGGATGACGGCAAAACTCTTTGAGGAATACATGCGCCTCATTGATCGTCGTTTTACGGCTAAGAACAGAGGAGTTGTGGTTATTCTAGACAACGCATCAGCGCACGTCGCCCTGGATAACCTTACGAAGTTGGCATTTCTGCCTCCCAACACCGCAGCGATTGCCCAGCCCTTGGACCAAGGCATCATTCGGGATGTGAAACAGCTTTACAAGAAGAATCTGCTGCGCAGATTTCTTCTTTACAGCGATCTCCATTGAATGTGGCAAAGCATTTTCGATCGACCTGCTGGGTGCAGTTCACCTGCTCGAATACTCGTGGTGGCAGGCTGAAGAAACAACAGTGCAAAATTGCTTCAAGCGCGCTGGCTTCAATGTATGTGCGGGTAACGCAGATGACGTTAGTGACACCGTCGACCAGACGTCGGACATCGTTGACCAAGCTTGCAAAACTCTGGAGCAGCAGGGTGTTACGGAAGGCATTTCCTTTCCCAATTTCAGAGACATAGACATTGAAGTTCAGACTTCTCCGGACATGTCCGACGAAGCCATCATTGCCTCTGCTGTCGAAGTGTCGCCAAACCACAGTGATGAGGATGACATGAAAAGCGACAGCACGGGCAATTCAGGTCCAACAGTGGCAGAAGCTGCGCATTACGCCAGCCTGATGCGAGTGTTTGCCAAGAAGAGGGCGCTGGCAGAAAAGCTGGCTCGTAGCTTAAGTGAGTTTGAGGCCGATGTCACTGCTACTAGGCCGCCGCGGCGTGAAATGAAGATAACAGACTATGACACGCGAAGTTAATAAATACTGCATGTTTTTTGCCCTTTCATCGCACTCCCTGAGGGTTCCTTTCTTCACAGGCAAGTGGGCGACCTCACGCTATTTCGGTTAAGCAGTACTACCGTTTACTACATATTTTTTCCAAGCTCCGACCAACTACGGTTTAACGAGGATTCACAGTATTGCCCTTTATCTCGAAGTATTTCCGTGCCCACTTTCCGTTATCTCGAAACCTTGACTGAGAGTGAAAGAAAAAGTTTGCCGCTGAACTGTTTCACAAGGTTCGCACAAGGCTGCCGCGCTTACAGCAAAGCGGACACTGTTTGCAAATGTGAAGTCTGAACCTAGCGGCATAACAACTTTGTAAAGCAACCCTGTGTCACGTCATGTGACACTACAGTAGGTATAACCTCGTTACAACGGAACTGTGGCGCGATCCTGTACGCGTTCCTAAAACGGACGGGGGCGGTCCATCCGTTTGAGTCGCACGCAATCGGTCAATGTGGGCCGTGACGAGTGCGACGAAGTTACCATATTTACTCGCGTAATGAACGCACTCGCATAATAAACGCACCCCCAACTTTAGTCGTCAAAATAGGATTTTTCCCCCGCGTAATGCAAAAGTAGGCAAGAAGCAGGCTGGAGATCATGCAGTTGGGGAATATGGCATCGGCTCTAGAAATGCCAGAGGGGAGTTACTAGTAGAGTTCGCAGAACGCAATAATTTACGGATCTTGAACACCTTCTACAGAAAACGGACTACTCGTAAGTGGACGTGGAGGAGTCCTAATGGCGAAACTAAAAATGAAATAGACTTCATAATGTGCGACCACCCGGGCATTATACAGGATGTAGAAGTAGTTAACAAGATCCGATGCAGTGACCATAGAATGGTAAGATCTAGAATTCAACTAGACGTGAGGAAGGAACGGCATAAACTGATACGCAAGAAGCCGATTAATGAACTAGCTCTGCGAGGGAAAGTACAGGAATTCAGAGTTTCACTTCAGAATAGGTACGCGGCTTTAACCGAGGAAACCGACCTTAGCATTGACGCAATGAATGATAATATGACTAGTATCATTAAGGAGTGTGCAGTGGAAGTCGGGGGTACAGTCGTTAGACAGGACACTGGTAAGCTATCCCAAGAGACGAAAAACCTCATTAAGAAACGTCAAGCTATGAAAGCCTCAAATGCAACAGACAAAATAGAGCTGGCGGAGCTTTCGAAGTTGATCAATAGGCGTAAAGTAGCCGACATAAGAAAGTATAATATGGAGAGAATTGAGCATGCTCTAAATAACGGAAGAAGCCTCAAAGCTACGAAGACAAAACTGTGCATAGGCAAAAATCAGATGTATGCGTTAAGGGACAAGGATGGCAAGGTCACAACCAATATGGATAGAATAGTTGAGATAGCGGAAGAGTTCTACAGAGATCTGTACAGCAGCCGAGACAGTCAGGATGATAACGTAAGAAGCAGTAATATCCCAGAGGAATCTGACATCCCACCAGTATTAACAGGAGAAGTAAAGAAAGCCCTAAAGGGAATGCAAAGAGGCAAAGCCACTGGTCAGGATCAGGTAACATCAGACTTGTTGAAAGACGGTGGAGAGATTATGTTAGAGAAACTGGCCACCCTGTATACGAAGTGTCTCTCGACAGGGAGGATACCAGAATCTTGGAAGAATGCCAACATCATCTTGATCCATAAGAAAGGGGACGTCAAGGACCTGAAAAATTACAGGCCCATCATCTTACTGTCCGTTGTCTACAAGCTATTCACAAAAGTAATTGCTAACAGAATTAATACGACATTAGAGTTTAATCAACCAAGGGACCAGGCAGGATTTCGTACAGGCTTCTCAACAATAGACCATATTCATACTATCAATCAGGTGATAGAGAAATGCGCGGAATACAACCAACCCCTATACATAGCCTTCATAGATTACGAGAAGGCATTTGATTCGGTGGAGACATCAGCAGTCATGCAAGCACTGCGGAATCAGGGCATCGACGAAGCCTATATAAACATAATGGAAGAAATCTACAGCGCATCCACAGCCACTATAGTCCTTCATAAAGAAAGCGACAGAATCCCAAGAAGGGCGTACGACAGGGAGACACGATCTCTCCAATGCTATTCACCGCGTGTTTACAGGAGGTTTTCAGGGCCCTAGATTGGGAAGAATTAGGGATAAGAGTTAATGGAGAGTATCTCAGTAACCTGCGCTTCGTTGATGACATTGCATTGATGAGTAACGCGGGAGACGAATTACAGCTCATGATTACTGAACTGGATACGGAAAGTAGAAGAGTAGGTCTGAAAATTAATATGCATAAAACTAAAGTAATGTGGAACAATCTTGGCAGAGAACAGCGCTTCGCGATAGGTGGCGAGACGCTGGAAGTTGTAAAGGAGTACGTCTACTTAGGACAGCTAGTAACCGCGGAGCCGAACCATGAGAGTGAAATAACTAGAAGAATAAGGATGGGATGGGGCTCATTCGGCAAGCATTATCAAATCATGAATGGTAGTCTACCACTATCTCTCAAGAGGAAGGTATATAACAGCTGCATCTTACCGGTACTTACCTACGGAGCAGAAACCTGGAGACTTACAAAGAGGGTTCAACTTAAATTGAGGACGACGCAGCGAGCGATGGAAAGGAAAATGATAGGTGTAACCTTAAGAGACAGGAAGAGAGCAGAGTGGGTCAGGGAACAAACGGGGGTTAAGGATATCATAGTTGAAATTAAGAAGAAGAAATGGATATGGGCCGGCCACGTAGCACGTCGGCAGGATAACCGGTGGTCATTAAGGGTAACTGACTGGATTCCAAGAGAGGGAAAACGCGTGAGGGGAAGACAGAAAATTAGGTGGGTAGATGAGATTAAGAAGTTTGCAGGTATAACGTGGCAACAGAAAGCACAGGACCGGGTTGATTGGCGGAACATGGGAGAGGCCTTTGCCCTGCAGTGGGCGTAGACAGGCTGATGATGATGATGATGATGATGAATAAACGCACCCCTAGCTTTCATCCGCTGCAGTCCCACGAACCAACGCACGGTGCTTCCTCATCCGTTGATCTTATCTTTCTTCCTTCCTTTTTTTTTCCTTTATGACGCCGACCCCCCCTCGGTTTGCTTCCCCCCTCCCCTTCACCCGCGGTAGCGCACCGTTTTGTAAGTTTTTCTATCTGTGCGCGGCGCGGTCCCTCTCTTTTTGTATTGTTTTTGAAGTAAGTATCTGCATGCCGCAGCAGTATTCACGAACGATTCGAGTGTAGAGACATCGCGGCTCACAAGCACACAGCGTAGGGAGCCTACATGACCGGTCATGTAAGCTACCTAACAGCAAAACTGCCCACGCCATCCCACGGTCACACAAATACGAAGCTCTGCGGAGCCGGCGGCATCTAAAATGCGGTGGTGCGGGAGCGCGCGGCGACATGATGATGATGATGATGGTGAAACTGTGGCTTTCCCTTTGCATTGGACGTCACCCGCGTTTGCTGCCATGGCACTGCTGCACCGCTGGTGTTCTGGTCTACACGCCTTGTTCTGCTGCACAATCGCAAGCCTCGAACATCTGCTTTCTATAAGCACAACCGCTCCTTTGCATCGCTATTTTATATTTACTAACGTTGTTTATATCCATTTCAATAGACCTTATGCAAAATTGCTGCCATCTGTCGGAGGTGTGACGAAGCTTCCCATTCGGCGCCATGTTGGAGGCTCGTGGCCGAATCGTATTGCTGTCACTGCTATAACTTCTTGCTTGTGTCTGCTTCGATAGTGGGAAATCGGGGCATAAAAACGTCAGACGAGTGTGTAAGGGCCTGTACACGTTACCGGCATTTCCTAGTTATTACGTTGGCGGTTATTACGTGTAAAGAGCTGCATCATAGCGAGAAGAAAATACAAGTTTGACACCGCGAGTCACATGTAGGCCTGCAGTCGTCAAGAATGAAACTTTGCGCTAGGTTACAAATTTGGTCTGTCTGTTTTCAATGTAGCGAATAAAGTGTTGTTAGCTATCTGAATATCATGCGTGTAGTATAGAATGGATGGGAAGAAGCGTTAACGCGCGACACGGCTGTAGTGCTGTAGACCCAATTTAAAACGTATTTCGTAATGGACAGCCTATGTCGAGCTGATGTATTGTGCGTCTAATTTTAAATTAAAGGCGTTGTCCTCGTTTTTTTTAAATAAAAAATATTTCGCAGCTTTAGTCACCGACGTGTGTTATGTATGAAATTACTGCACGATTAAAATGTAAGCTATTTGAGCATCTCACGCACGTGAAAAGTGAACATGAAAAGTGTTGTGTCTCCAAGCAGTAGATGCCGATCAGCTGGTGTTTTATTGAATATCCTTCCGACCTGTGTTCCTATATAACACGATACGCCAAAATCTCGTGCACATCGTCGCTTTCGGGGCCTACTGGTGCCTTATAATATCAATCCGCACCCGCAAGGCAGTTTTGCGTCGCCTGCGAAACCACCAGCGGTAGCGCACCCACGGTCAAATGCAGCACATTTCCCGGAATAGCATTTTTTTTTAGTTTCATAAGAAAAGTTCCACGCACTTGAAGCACCTGTTAAAATTTCCTAGCACACAGGGGTGGATACAGGACTTTTCCGAAGCGTGATCAGCTTTTGGGAGCAACTGATGTGCTCTTCTGGGGGTATAAATTAATCAAAAAAAAAGTAAGGGGTGGGAGGCGGTCAGGATATCCGGGCCACCCGTCTGAATCTGGCAGTGATACCACATGAAATGCTTGAAAAATACGCATATTGAAGCAATGCGCGCGCAAAGCATCCCAGTAAACGCTACCTTGTTAAGCTCCACAATCGAAAACAAACTACAAACAACAACACGCTGCAGCACAATCGGTCCGTTCGCTGAGAATCAATGACGCGCACGAGCTACCTGTCTAACATCTAATTGTTATCGCAATGCAGTGAACAAGGTAATGTCAGCAGCAGCGCAGGCATGCGCGAGTAGCCACGATGCAGCTTTGAAGCTCGTACACGAAGCGCGTTTGTCTGTGCCTGTAAGCTGTAAGCACACGGCGCGAAAACTGTCTCGTTCCGGCATGACATGAAAGAGTGTTCTCTGATGAGTGCCGACGCTGTCACATGCCGCATATATTAAGAACGGCGAGCGTAAACACGGCGTTAGTCATAAGCAGTAGCTGGAGCAACGAAACGATCTGCTGATTCTCGTCGGCCGTGAGGAAATCTAACATGAAGGTTAGTTTCCTGCAAACCTTTTTTTCAGCATCGCAATTTTCTCAATCTGAGCAACACGGCACAAGAAAATATGGTGGCATTGCCGCTCCTATCAGCCGCCACACGGTGATACGCACGCTCCGTGTGTGCACATGCGGAGCGCGCTTAGCCTTGAACATGGCGGAAATGCGCACGGCGGCCGCTAGATGGCAGCAATTTTGCATAAGGTCTATACCTATTTTTTATAATTTATTTTTCGCGTATTAGCTGATTTCGTAGTATTTGTGCGCGACCGCTTGCTTTGTTCATCCGTGCTAAAGTTCTTCGTGTATTTGGTGTAGTTTATTTGCGTAACTGACAGCAATGCTTTAGATTATTTATTCAGTTGTGTGTTTCTTGTTTTCGTGGTGTCATTCTGAATTGAAAGTGTTCGCAACATGACGCGTGTGTTGGTCGCTCGCGATTCGATGGTGAAATACGTGGACCAGTATTTCCAATCGCGCCGAGGCTTGTCAGTGTTGCCGCACACAGGGGAATTAGGATTGAGCACTTGCATTCAATGATTGCTGACAAGCTGGCTAGTTTTGATGTTGTCATTGTACATGTTAGCACGAACAACACTGTTGACAGTGTCAACATGTGCATGGACAAATATCGCGAGCTCGCTCAGGGAATTATTGAAAGCAATCCCATGTTGCATGTAGCTTTTTCTGCCATTCTTCCTCGCGGGCAGAATCAGTACCGCCCAGGAGAAGCATAGCTGTCTGATGTGTGCCGTTTCAATGACAATTACAGGAATGTGAATGCCGCCCTGACACAGTTTTGCCTGGAGAGGGGCTTCACTTTCCTGGATGGTCTTGTGGACAACTGGCCTGGATGCCTGAGCAGGGATGGTGTCCACCCCAGCCGGTTTGGCAACAGGGTGCTGGCAGACTTCCTGCATCGGGATGCCTATGCCTTGTCCATCCATCTAGAGAGGAGACCCATCCAGCAGTCCTATAGGGAGTCCAAGGCATCGGCATGGAGTGGGTGGACTCAGCAGGAGAGCGTCCCCAGAATCTCGGAGGCTGATTTTCCTCCACTTGGTTTGCATACAGTTCATTATTCTCAAGCAGCAGGTGGAACTTCCACTGCACCAGCTCCTGTTTGGAAAACCGGCAGTGCTCTCACGCAGAGACACGACACCGACCAACTGGCCAGAACCCTTCATAGTGTTGGCTTTACACTCGTTGGTGGTGTCCGTGTACGCTGCAAGGGAAGCAAGGGTTGGTGGACCTGGGACAGCCTGCCTTCCCCCATTTTCCATGCCACAAGTGTAGCGAGCATGGGAAACACTGAGGGGAGGCCTGTTGAGCCAATGATCCCTGGTCGAGGTGCAAGCACCACTTGTGACAGGAGAATAAGGAGAGCCTCACAGGAGCGTGAGAATGCTCTTGTGTGTTCTTTTGTGGGGGAAGAGGAGGCCAGTGCTGGAGAAGCGGCTGTGCCACAGACTGTCTGCCAGCGTGGCGACAGTGAGTGGAAACTGGTGCAGTCAAAGAAGAGGCAGCGGAAGGCTGCGGCACTGCGCAAGCAACAGAGCTGTGAACTGTGTGCAGACAGTGAAGGCAAAGTTCTTGCTGTGACAGCTGCCAAGTCCTTCAGGTTCACTTCACCTATGACAGCAGTTGTAAGCCAGAAACAGACGCAGTCTGCTTCTTCTACTGTTTGTGGTAGAAAGTCTGAAGGACAAGCCAGTGCCTCGCACAATGTCATTCGTGACAGTTTCGAAAAGGTGCAGCGTGTTGCTGGCAAGCAGTTGAAAGACTGCTCAGTTAGTTCCACGACTCACTGTGAAGCTGTCACAAGTGACATTGTGAACAAGGTTTCTGCCTGCAAAAGCCATCGACCAGCATGGATTCAGGATGGGGTGTGGATGAAGCGCGATCCTGGCACAGAGGCTGGTGACCCTAGGAAAGCTGGGTGTGTGAGGCAGCTTTGACATCCAGCTGCAGGCCTGCCAGCCCTGGTGCCCAGGCTACTAGTGTAGAAACTGGTGCCAACCCAAATGTGCTTAGTAACTCTGTAAATGTACTGCATGGCGGTGGCAGCAAAGTTTATTTAAACGCAACATTTCATAATTTTCCTTCCTTTAAGCAAAGCTTTGATGAGTGGTGCAGGGAGGGCAAGCATGTAGTCATGATAAACAAGTGTAATAAACAAGGTTTTGTGATAAACAACGTTTTTAGACTCTTTCTCTGCACTCAAGGTTGGTCCCCTGATGTGCATGGTGTGGCTTCAGACCCATGGCGAAGCTCGGGGTATCGCCTCGTATAAAAACCTCGGGGAACCATCCCTAAAATGCTGACAACACATGGACAAAGCAGCAGAAATCAAAGAAGAAACCCCACCTGCTGCTCAATTGCGCCCTGTGTTGCCAGCTCCCATTGAGGCATCCCGGTCCGCGTGCCGACTGCCGAACCCTCGTGCCATGCCATTGGCACAGGCTACGGCGCCGCTCCGCGATCAGGTTGTCTCTCAGCAAGTGACATCCACCGTCCACCATCACACCCCTTGGCAGTGGGCAGAGTCCCTGTGCCTCGTTGGTGTCAAGACGGTGCGCGACAACCTGGAGGTCAAGACCAACCTCAAACGCATTCCGATGCATCAGGCTACCACTACCGGACTCATCCCATCCCAGGACGGAGACACTAACACCACTCCGCTATACGACACAATTGTGTCCGCACTCAGCCGACCCGCCGGTGAGTTTGCAGCTGGCAGGTTTTTCAACCTCCCCGGGCCACTCGACACGACAGCACTTGCGTGCATTGTCCGCCACTTTGAGGGGAGCCCCTCTTGAGGACGGGATGAGGCCCCCTTCCTGAGGTGCGCTCTTCTGGGCGAGGTAGCAATGACCGCAAACAACGTGAAAAAGGTGACCCAACTACCAACACGTGTGGCACCTACGCTGTCTATCTCGGGTGTCAAACGAAGTGTGACGGACTTCGGCCAGCTAGCTCCCGATGGGAAGGTCCTGTGTGTGGACCTTGGAATGTACACGAAGCTCGCGTCCGGCGCGAAGGCATTGAGGAACTCGTGCGAGATGTTCATGCCCGACCACTGGGGAGTCGACACAGCCATCGTCCCCATTTCCATCACAGGGTCAGGGTCACGATGGGCGGCTCCGTACGTCCTATCGTTCGTGGGCACTGAGTACTGGAACCTCAAGGTCTACTACGAGCTGAAGTGTAAGGACTCGTCTCAAAGTCAGGCGGGACAGGGGGAGGTAAGCCTAACCACTGTGCCGTACGCCTCCCTTTCCCTTGTGTCAGGTGAGGAAAATGTCCTCCTTGTCCTCGTCGACTTTGAGCACAGACTCAAAGCAGCCGGGAAGTTCGACATCGTGGGTGAAGGCCATCTCATCCCGATTGCTAGGGGCTTCCACTGGCAACCTCGACCGTGTCGCTGGCGTCAGCATGCGCGCCATCGTTGCTGGGGTCCTGGGTGAGCCAGGCGAGGACGTCGCTCCCCCTCGATCCCAGCGGGATGTCTCGCTGGCCTGGCGTCAGTTGGTCTGAATAAAGATCTGAATGAAGTGCGCATCTTAACCAGTATTCTTCCCAATTCTAACATATTGTTGTGTACATGGCATGTGTTGCACTGTTTTCATCAAAAGGTGAATGAAAAAGCTAGACAGCAACGTGATCAGTTGCTTCCTCTCTTAAAAAGTATAGTTTATGCCCCCACTGTGCAAGACTACACCGACAAGCTTGCTGACCTCCAAGCTATGACTTGCACAGATTTCATTTCTTATTATATGCATAACTGGAACTCGTGTAAGGAAATATGGGTACGTGCATATCGGCAAAATCTTCCTACGTTTGGTAATAATACAAATAATCGCATTGAGTGTCACAATCAAAAGATTAAAAACTATCTCGCTTCAAGTATGCATTTGGTTCAAGCAATAGAAGCATTGGTAGGTTACATTGATTTGGATGCCTTATCTCTAAAATTCTCCAAGCTTAAGGAAGTGAAGCTGAACCTAAACATAAATGATTTGAATGACCCATTTCAGCTAGACTTGTCCCGTAACTGTACTTCTGAGGCTACAAGTAAAGTACTTGAGCAGTATGAGAAGTTTAAAAATGTAGGTAAGTTCTCAGGTCACTTCCACTGCTAATTCTTATGTAGTAGTTTCTCCAAGATCGGAGTACAGTGTTTCAGTATGCCTGACTTCTTGCACATGTGCTTTTTATTATCAGTATGCACTGCCTTGTGCACATATTTTAGCAGTGCACAGCTTTACTAAGCAAGATCTTTTCGACAAAGCATGCATTCCGCACAGGTGGCGCAAGGATCATTTCCTGAGTGACAGCTACACAACTACTAGTGCCCCACAACACAAGTAGCATTCAGCCACCACCCTCTGTGAAGCTTGACACTGCACAAGAGAAGTATTCTTATGCTTACAGAAGTCTTTGTGAAATGTCCAAAACTGTGGCTAACGTATTATCTAACTGTGGCGAAAAGGAGTTAGTGGAAAAACTTTCACCGTGCGAGGCTTTCTTCAGAAACCTAACCACATTTCCTACTAATCAAACTCGAGTGGACCTCAAAGCTGCACCAGCTCAGTTAGCACAAATTACCTGCCAAACTATCTGCCTTGTGCACATATTTTAGCAGTGCGCAGCTTTGCTAAGCAAGATCTTTTCGACAAAGCATGCATTCCGCACAGGTGGCGCAAGGATCATTTCCTGAGTGACAGCTACACAACTACTAGTGCCCCACAACACAAGTAGCATTCAGCCACCACCCTCTGTGAAGCTTGACACTGCACAAGAGAAGTATTCTTATGCTTATAGAAGTCTTTGTGAAATGTCCAAAACTGTGGCTAACGTATTATCTAACTGTGGCAAAAAGGAGTTAATGGAAAAACTTTCATCGTGCGAGGCTTTCTTCAGAAACTTAACCACATTTCCTACTAATCAAACTCGAGTGGACCTCAAAGCTGCACCAGCTCAGTTAGCACAAACTACTGCCACAAGCAGTCTCGGGCCTCCTCCAGTGGGCCTAAAAGCTGCACCAGCTCAGTTAGCACAAACTACCTGCCAAACTATCTGCCTTGTGCACATATTTTAGCAGTGCGCAGCTTTACTAAGCAAGATCTTTTCGACAAAGCATGCATTCCGCACAGGTGACGCAAGGATCATTTCCTGAGTGACAGCTACACAACTACTAGTGCCCCACAACACAAGTAGCATTCAGCCACCACCCTCTGTGAAGCTTGACACTGCACAAGAGAAGTATTCTTATGCTTATAGAAGTATTTGTGAAATGTCCAAAACTGTGGCTAACGTATTATCTAACTGTGGCAAAAAGGAGTTAATGGAAAAACTTTCATCGTGCGAGGCTTTCTTCAGAAACCTAACCACATTTCCTACTAATCAAACTCCAGTGGACCTCAAAGCTGCACCAGCTCAGTTAGCACAAACTACTGCCACAAGCAGTCTCGGGCCTCCTTACAGTACAAAACTTCTGGTACCTTTGGTTAAAGCAAGAAGTGGAAGGCCAAAAAATGTTAAAGCTGTTAAGTGGAAGTTTTTCCCAAATCAAGTAAAAAAGGCTGGCCTTGCAACGGTCAAAGCAGACATGCTAAATATCTACAAACGGTATTCTCTTTCAGATGCAGATTTAAATGTTCTAGTACAGGGCACCTCCATATCGGATAGTGTGATCAATGTAGCACAGTATTTAATTCAGAAGATATATCCTACTCGGGTTGGCTTTCAAGATGTCCTACTAGGCCAACGTCTACAATTTGCTCAAGTAAAAGGCCCTTTCATTCAAATTTTGCATGTTCGAAACCCCAATCATTGTCTTACAGTAACAAATATTGGTGCTGACAAAAACACAATCTTCGTATATGATACGATTGATCAAGATACCCCTCTTGATGCTGTCAGGCATATCTGTCATATGCTAAAATCACAGTCACCAACACTAACCATTCTAACAACGAAGGCACAAAACCAGTGCAACACGCTTGACTGTGGCTTGTTTGCAATTGCAAACATGTATTATATAGCATCAGGCAGGAAACCAGAAAATTTGAACCTTAACCAGGTCATTTGCTGCAATGCATACAGAAAGGTGCCATCGAAGACTTTCCCCTCATAAGCTCCCTGGCTACTCGTGTACGGCCAAGAGATAATATTTACAAGTTGCATTGTGTCTGTAGACAACCGCTATTCGGGGGGGTAGTATTAGACATTACTTGTGCAGGTTGTTCAAGAGGATTTGACAGAGCATGTCTTGGCACTTTAGCGGATAACTTGGCTAAGAAAGTATTTTTGTGTTCTAAATCATGTTTGGCGGCTGTCAAGGAAAAGATCCGTTCTGTTAACGCATAGCATTGCATCTTTGTGCAATCTTATGGCACAATGCCTAACCACCCTTTGTGTCTCCTCCTTTCATTTTTATGAAAAAGCATGCGCATGAGTTATGGCAAAGCATGAGTTTTGTTTGCCTCACTTGCCTCGTAAAGAATGGCCAGCAAGCCAACCGCACAACGAAAGCCAATCGAGCTTTCAAGGAAAGCAGAAATTTTGTCTGAAGTGAGAGCTGGCAAGCTCACGATAACCGAAATTGCACGCAAGTTCAGGATTGCAAAGAGCACGCTAACGGGCATCATAAAAGATGGTGCACGGGTAACCGCCGCATTGAACGATGGGGACTTCACGTCGAAGCGAAAGAAGATGCGGACGGCTGCGCACAAGAGCTTGGAAGATGTTCACCTCGCATGGATACAATGTGCTCGTAGTGCGAATCTGCCTGTGAACGGCATAGTTCTGAAGGCAAAAGTTGAGGAAATTGCCCTAAAGATGGACATCGAGTTTGCCTGCAGCGACGGATGGCTCGATCGCTTCAGAAAAAGACATGAACTCGTTTTCCGATCTGTTGCCGGTGAGGCCGCCGCCGTTGACGAAGTGACCTGTAATGATTGGAGGCTGACCAAGCTGAAACAGATCCTCCAGGATTATGACCTTGGTGACGTCTACAACGTCGACGAGACGGCCCTCTTTTATCAGCTGCTTCCACAGTAGACGCTTGCATTCGCTGGCGACGACTGCACAGGGAGCAAGCACAGCAAAGTGAGGGTTACTGTACTCGTTGGCGCAAATATGTCAGGAAGCGACAAGCTGAAGCTATTGGTCATTGGCAAATCAAAATCGCCGTGCTGCTTCAAGCACACTAAAACGCTGCCGGTGACTTACACGGCCAACTCAAAATCTTGGATGACGCAGTCGATTTTCGAGCAGTGGCTGCCTGCGAGACATGGATCACCGTTACCACAAAAAAAAGATACTCAACACATTCCTGGTGGACAACAGCCCTGGGCACGGGCATGTCGCCGACCTTCAGGCCATTCGCTTGGAGTTTTTGCACGCGAACACCACAGCCAAGCTCCAGCCAATAGACCAGGGGGTGATCAGCAGCCTGAAAAGGCACTATCGCCGATCTCTTCTCCAGGGAATGTTACTGTGCATGGAAAGCAACAAGCAGTAGACAGCGGACCTGTTGACAGCACTTCACCTCCTCACAAATTCCTGGAGCCAGGTGACCGACATGACTATAATGAATTCATTCCGTCATGCTGGGTTTGTGGTGCCCAAGCGCTCGGCGTGGGACAGTTACGAAGACGACGAGGAAGAGGTGAGCCTGGTTGCCTCGCTAGGCAGTAAAGGACTCATCGTGGACATAGGCAGTTATGTCACTGTCGACGAAGATGTGCCAACATGCAGGAAGGACACAATGGACATATTGATTGACGAGGTTCTCGAGGTTCCTTCGGAGGCGACGTCGGAGGATGACGAAAATGCCAGCACGAGGCCTGCGCCAGCGGCAAATGATGCAGCAGATGCCTACATTAGTTCCTTAAGGGGACGGACGGGTCTTTGGGTCCGAAAAATCGCGAAAAAAATTTTTTTTTGCAATGGCATTTTTAAATTCTGCAAGCGTTTTTACACCTGCCTGCCAATTTTCAGACCCCAGAAAGCGATAATTTACTTGTTATATCATTACAAAGAGGACTCGCGAGCTCGATTTGCGAAGAATCTGATGAAAAAACACCACTTCTTTTGCGACACTGAGTTGCCGTTTGCCGAACACCATAGCCGCGACCTTGGTCGCATTTGAAAGAGTGTTTCTTCACCTTCCGATTCCCACTCGTATAGCCTCGCTCCGCTCATTGGTAGCCGAAAAAAAAAAGCAACCAAAAAAGAAGCAAAGTACGCGATGCTATTGGTTGTTAAGCGCATGTGACTCCAAGGTGGCCACTTCGTTGGCTGATTGCGCTCGCATCGTCTGCTTGGTGCATCAAGAGCGCGCGAACAACCTGTTGTCGCTCCGCCATATTGCCTGTACTTCGAACAGCCTGCTCACGATCAATGTTGTTGCAATGCCTAGATCAGCACGAAAGTTTCATACACGGCATAAGTTTGGCAAA
The DNA here is from genome assembly GCF_013339695.2 of Rhipicephalus sanguineus. Classification (NCBI taxonomy): domain Eukaryota; kingdom Metazoa; phylum Arthropoda; class Arachnida; order Ixodida; family Ixodidae; genus Rhipicephalus; species Rhipicephalus sanguineus. Next base: position 75,651,225 of record NC_051178.1, on the reverse strand, counting down.
AAAAGACAAAAGCCTCAGGCGAACAACTTCAAGGTGCATCTCTTGGCAAGGAGTGTCAACAAAGAACGAGATGGGTCGCCTGCCGATGCCGCAAGCCTGACGGCCTCGCCAGCCTGCGATGCTTCCAAACGTGACGTATCGTCGGCACATCCATAACCGGAACGCGCAGATGAACATTGCGAACATCGAGACTGCGCGACCTCCATCTCGTCCGCCGACAGCGAAGGAATCGCCGAGGCGCCCAAGACAGTCGACGGGGAGTTAGGCCCAGCAGGTCTGCCGGTCACCGACGCTTCGCAAAGCAGCGGCCACGTCCGCCTTACTAACGCAATCGGAGCTGCAGGTAAGGCGCACAAAGGCCGATTCAAGGCTGCAGAAACTGCCATCGACCGCCACGTCGAAGAGAAAATTTGAGTTTTTAAGGAACGACGCACCGGCCGGCGCCGCTCCCATGGAGCCAAATGAAGAGGCAAGTTTTTTGCCGCCGCTCTTGGCTGCATCAGTAAACTGTTAGATGTCATGAAATGTAAAATCTGCGATAAAAGAGTCAGCATCTACAGAAAGGACAGACAATACTGCCTTGCTGTGAAAATGTGTGCGCGTTGCGTGAACTGTGGCAACATCGTGCAAGCATGGAGCTCTCTGCGAGTGGATGGCGCACAGAAAGTAAACCCGTTCGCCGTCAACATTCTCGCCGCTCGAGCCATGCAGGCCACTGGGAACCGCTAAGCGGCTATGAATGATATACAGTCGAATCTCATTAATTCGAACATACTTAATTCAAACTTCCGGTTAATTAGAACTGACGCTGTGGTCCCGTCAAAGCTATGTGTATTCCAATGGGCAAAAACGCCTGGTAATTCGAACGCGCAAGCACTTGCGACAGTTAATTCAAAACATACCGCGCTCCGAAAATGCTCTCAGCACCATGCCAAATCCCGCGGCGGCGCCTCCGACCAGCATTGCTCCCACCTCGCCATAGAGACACACCTCAACGCCGCGCGCGAAGAAGGAAAAAAGAAAAAGAAAGCTGTGGCGGAGTGTTTGCTCTCTCTCAAATGCCGATCTGCGTCTCTCCGCGCGTGTCAACCACGTGGAGACGCTCCTCCTTTCTCGTCACGTGCTGGCCACGCTGCGGCTGCGGCGCGGAGGGTAGCAACCATAGAGTTTCCTAAAATTAACTAGAGGGGACTCTGGCGCTGCGATCGTTCATTCGTGCTTGCGGGCTTCGAACGCACTTGTGGCTTTGTTTATTGTTGTGTTTTGGTTTTCTTTTGGATAAAATAATGGACCGCTGTGAACTTCGTGACCAGATTTCAGTTGGTGAGCCTAAAAAGGTTAAAGTGGTGAAGTGTAACTGCTGACGCTTGCTCAACTTTGTTTTGCGACAAAGCAGATACAGCCAACGCGGAGCCAAACGGAGCCGAAAGAACAAAGACTAGGAAAATCCGTGTACTACCCATCATTCCCATGTTGGCTGAAGCGCCGTGCGTTGCAGCCCCCATAGACACTAGCACCAGAGTTCCCTCTAGTGTATTTATAGGAAACCCTATGGTAGCAACAACGGAGACGCAGTCGTTGTCGTCGTTCTTTGGTGTGAGGTGCGACTTGTTGACTAGGCTTCAGAAGGTGTGCGTTTGTTTTGCAAGTGTCATGGCGAGCCGGGGCACTTATCGCCCACCAAAGGACCTTAAATGAAGGTGGAAATTCTGCGCGAAGTTGAGAACAGCATCCTTTCCAAGACGGAAATCACCAAGAAGTATGACATCACCAGGAGCATGCTGTCAACATACATCAAGAACAAAGAGTCTATCATCGCTGGATATGAAAAGCAGCAAATGAAACCGTCGAGGAAGAGGCTGCAGACATCGGCACATCCCCAGCTGGAGGAAATCTCATGATGTCGTGGATTAAACAGGTTCGCAGTCCGAACATCCCCCTCAGTGGGCCGATAATTGCCACCAAGGCGAGGGAGTTCGCTACTAAGATGGCTCTTGGAGAATTCTTTGCAGCGGACGGGTGGCTGTCGCGCTTTAAGGAATGCCACGGGCTCACTTTCAAGACTGTTTGCGGCAAGAAGGCGGATGTTGAAGAGCCGAATGCGAAGAATGGCTCTCTGGGGATCTGAAGGATCTACTTGCCGCCTACTCGCTCAACGACATCTTTAACGCCGATGAGACGGCACTCTATTATACCGTATTTTCGCTATTGTAAGCACCCCCCCTGTCTTCACTAGAAAAAATTGGGAAAAAAGTTTGCTTGCGAATCTAAGCACCCCTCCCTTTTTTTTCTGTGAGCATGGCGCAGTCAATAATGCTGCCATGCGCGCTTTCTCGCTGCTAATCTCGAAAGCCATTTCTTGTGTTGCTACGTTCAGACAACAGATGGCGGCACAGAAGCCGGCGGCGCTGGTAAGTGCGGCAAGTCCAGACAGGTTGCGCTGGCATCGCGGGGTCGCGGACGGGCGCGTGCATACTGCGCTGCTTTGTCAGTTGTTTGTTTGATAGCCCTAACGGTGGTATGAGTGCGAAGAACGCTACCTACAACTTGAAGTTCAAGCGAGCTGCCATCGCGTTTGCTGAAGACAATGGCAACCACAGTGCTGCAGCAAAATTCGGCATGGATCGAGCCTGCATCATCAGGTAGAGGAAGCAGCGGGACCAGATTTTTAAGGGCGCCACGACACGTAAAAAGTGCATGGGACCACGTAAGGGCCGACATCCACACCTTGAAGAGGAAGTCTGCGAGTTTGTTCACAGCGAAAGAAACAGGGGCTTCACTGTCACTGCTCATGCAATCCAGACGAAAGCGATGGAGATCGCGAAAAGAATGCACACTCCCCGTGCGGTGTTTCGTGCCAGCCGCGGCTGGGTGAAGCGCATGACGAGGAGGAATGAGTTTTCTTTGAGGTGCCGGACAACCATATGCCAAAAGCTGCCAGGCGACTTTGAGGATAAACTCATTGCTTTTCAGCAATACGTTACGGATCTTTGCAGACAAAACTGCTATGATCTCGGCCAGATGGGCAACGCCAATGAGACTCCAGTGTTTTTCAACATGCCGAGAGCGAGCACTGTGAATGAAGTAGGAGCCCGGGAAGTTAGGGTAAAGACAACAGGGTACGAGAAGCAGCATGTCACGGTGACGCTGTGTGTCACAGCCGACAGCCGCAAGCTTCCACCCTACATAATCCTCAAAAGAAAAAACATGCCGAAAAATGAATCATTCCCGAAAGATGTCATCGTCCAAGTGCAGGACAAAGGGTGGATGACTGCTGAACTGATGGAGGGCTGGATCAGAGTCGTGTGGAAGCGGCACCCGGGGGCACTGCTTGGCGGACCTTCAGGCACGCAACCTATGCTTCTTTTAGATGCCTTTCACGGCCACCTTACCCCGGAGGTTAAGACCAAGCTGCAAAAGAGCAACTGCGACTTGGTCGTTATTCCAGGGGGCATGACGCCAGAGCTACTACTCCTGGATGTCTCGGTCAACAAGCCGTTTAAGGCCCACCTTCAACAGGAGTACGAAGAGTGGGTCCAGAACCGCGACTGGAAAAAACTGCCAACGGGAAAGCTGCAGAAAACGTCCCCATCAGCGATAGCTACGTGGATTTCGGACGTGTGGAAGAGGATCAAAGTTGACGTTGTCGTCAAATTGGTCAAGAAGTGTTCCATCACTAACAACTTAGACGGCACCGAAGATGATCTGCTGTGGGACACCGAGCGGCAGCTCAAATGGTGCGACGGACTCTAGTGGTGCAACGGACTCCAGCGGCAGTGAGAGTGACTGACCGCCGCACTGCGCTGACCGCAGACACACGTAGTGGGTTTACTGCCTGCACTTATTTTCATTTTTACTGTTTTCGAAATAAAATGTGATTTCTCACACCCATCTCCTTAAAATATTGCCGCGAAAAGGGGTTGGGCCGTGCAGTCATTCTTTCGATTTCTCGAATCTAAGCACCCCCCCCCCTCACTTTTTTATCGCGATCGTGAGACAAAGGGGGTGCTTAGAATCGAGTAAATATGGCAAATTGCTGCCCACTAAAACTATCACTTTTCAGAGTGACGATTGTGCCGGCGGAAAGAAAAGTAAGGAGAGGCTAACGGTGATGGTGTGCACGAACGCGACGGGCACGGAGCGTTGCCGGTTGCTCGTAATTGGCAAAGCGGCTAAGCCTCGGTGCTTCAAAGGTGTGAAGACCCTTCCCCTTGATTACGTTGCAAATAAGAAGGCATGAATGACCATGAATATTTTTTCTGATTGGGTCCTTGTACTGGACAGAAAATTCGCCGCAAAAGGCCGGAAGATCCTCCTTTTCGTGGACAATTGCACAGCGCACTGCAATGTCGAAGGCCCACGTGCAATTCGTTTGGCCTTCCTGCTCAAGAATATGACGGCACTGCTCCAGCCCATGGACATGGGCGTGATCCAGAATTTAGAAACTTTGTACCACCGACATATCCTGGAAAGGATGCTGTTGTGTCTCAACAGCGAGAAAACCTATTCCATCGATCTCCTCAGCACAGCACACATTCTTACTAAAGCATGGAACTCGATTAAGCAGGAGACCATTGCCGATCCGCACTTTCAGGCACCTATAGGTGGCGTGGAGAACGTTTCAACATGGCGGGACAAGAGGTGATGGAAGCGACACAAAAGCGTGCACGTCTCGAGAACCAGGCGGCTTACGAGCCTCTGGTATCTCTAAGCGCGATCCTTGACCTTGCAAAGGAAACACAGAGATGTGTTGTCGAAGGAGAGGCAACATTTAACGCTGGCCATATAATATGCTGTGGAGTACGCGAGACGACAAGCGCGACCGTCCAGGTGGAGTCCCTCTGCCTGCAGACAAGTGCCATAAAAGGCCCACCGCATAAAATAAATGTTCAAGTCTGCAACGCAACCGGTGCCGTAAATGGCAGTATTTCTTCTTACGTTTTGTAATCTATATATGATGTACGAGAATTGACACCAACCAGCGGTAGCGCTCTTGTGTAAACAAAGCGCCGTCCTCCCCTTTCGCACTGCCTAAAATGTAGTGTGTGCGTTCACGGCGAGATACATGGTTCCCCGCGCCGGTTTAGCTGTGAAATGATTGTTGAAGAGTGACACGGAAACAGTTATGTAGTGGCGATTCGGCAGATATGAGCGTGATGATGAGGTATACGAATACCCAGCTTCCCCCACGATTGGCGTTTTCGCGTGCCGTGGGGTGGTGAGGAGACACTGTCACTTCTTCATTCTAGTGTTATAAAAGTAGCAATATATCGCTTAAAGCTTCCCGGATTGATTATGCATGTGGCAGCTGTTGCATTTTACCCCACGAAAATTACCACAGTTTTAATGTCATTTGCATGCTTATCATTGATTTGTTTATTTTCAGGGAGAATGCACATGCAAGGCCGGTCTCTCTGCTCAATGCAAACATGTGTTTGCCACACTGATATATTTGAACCGGTTAAAAACCAGGCCCGTAGCCAGGAATTTTTTTCAGGGGGGGGGGCACTTGCTGAAAGCCTTGACTATTTGAGAAAAATGCATATTTTCATTATTTATTTTCGGTAAAACACCATGTATCATAAATATTTCAGGGGGGGCGCCCTCCCCCCTGGCTACGGGCCCGTTAAAAACTTTTTAACAACATGAATTTATCATATTTTGTTGGTTGTCTTCTGCAATGTGCGCCAAGGGACTAACATTGAATGTGTGCGATATGCCGTACTAAAAGCTTCAATGTAAAAACAAACGTAGAGGCATCGTTGCAATAAAAGGAAATGAACTTGCATCTGGTGTTTGTTGTTGCACTCCCAACCGTGACTTTTAATAACAAGTTACTACTTAGCAGTCACATATTGGTTGTCCTTGTTGAAATACACACGACCATTTGCTAACTTCTAACTTCTTTCCCAATGCGGAGCTTGATTGTCCACAACTTCCGTCGTTTTTTCTCTTTTGGAAAGCGGTGCAACCTGACTTTTCCAAGTATTGCACGATTTGTGCATTGCGGCACACTGCACATGCGATTGCTCTTCGCTCTTAGCCCGTTTTTCTCCATGGCGCACTACTACGACACTCCGGCAGCCACACAAACATGAACACAAACGTGGCGAGTGGGAAACCCACCATCGTCTCCTGCCTTCCGAAAAAATCCGCGCGGTGGCGCTAGCTCATCTGGAAAGTGCGAATTGTTTCAGGAAGTGTGGTTTTGTTGAACCTGTGGCTAATGGTGTTGAAGAGGCGATGCAGATTTCTTCTGATGATTTCGTCAGCGTTCCTGACAACTTCAGCAGTGTTTACAGGATGGCGTGACATTTGAAAGTTACAGTAGACTCTCGATAATTCAAACTAGAAGGTACCTCAGGATTTTATTTGAATTATCAGAAGTTCTCGTGAATATGACTAAGGGCAACACACCAACTAGCACTGCGATGTTTATTCTTTCTCAGTGCCGCAGCAACATCATAGACTGCTCTGCATGATTGCCAGTAAAATTTCTAGACATCAGAGATAATACTGGTACTTGTTATTATACGAGGCACGCACGGGTGTGTAATTAAGGGACGAAATGTGTTACGTCCCATGACAGTTGCTAGCCCCTTCTAATTCTTAGGACACTTTCTCGCATGGCACACTGCAGAGAAAGCGACTTTAAGAAACGTTTGGCATGCGATAGATCAAGGCCATACCGTATAGTTTTTTACAGCGAAAGCTGTTATGAGATCATTTCATCGGCCGTTTTTGGCGCCGTAGTTGTCCGCCGCCGCCGCCGCCGCCGCCGGTGTCCGTAACCAGTATCGCTCGAAATAAGAAAAAAATTCCAGGATGGAATGAGGTTCGAACCTGGGCCCTCTGCGTGGGAGCCCAGTATTCAACCTCTGAGCCATGCTGGTGCTTGAAACTGCTTTGCAAAAAGGTCCTAGACAGGCTTCATGTCGGGAAGGAACCACATTAGCATATGCAATATAGCGTGGTAGAAGAGTAAAATAAGCACCAAGCGTCGCACAACGCGAATTCTGTAACCAGGCGTCACACAATGCGAATTGCGCAACGAGTACGTTGTTGAATGCTTCCAACCCATTACAAAGGACTCTGCCATAGTTCTTCTTCGTCATCAGGCACAGCATCAACAAAGTGCGCATAATGCCCTACATGCGTATAGCAGGTACCAACGCTCTCCGTAGAATGACGAAAAATGGCACAGTGCCTGCTGCCCTACTTCTCAAAAATTACAATGATTTATAGCGTAGTGGGTTCCTCGCAAGTGCACTTGTATTGGTTGCCAAGGAAGCCCATAAGTGCATGATCCACTTCCTCGGGGTCTAAGTAAAATTACACTGATTTATAACGTAGTGGGTTCCTCGCAAGTGCACTTGTATTGGTTGCCAAGGAAGCCCATAAGCGCATGATCCATTTCCTCGGGGTCTCAGTACAGTTCTTCGCCCCCCCCCCCCCCGTCTCTCTCCCACGTCAACGTATGTTATACAGCATGACGGGAGAGGGAAATAGCGACCGGGCGTCACCCAATGCAAATTACATAACTGGTGGGCCGTTTAAAGATTCCAACCCATTACAAACGGTTGAGCCATAATTCTTCATCGTCATCAGTCGTCGCGTCAACAAAGTGCACATAATGCCTTACAGACGTGTAGCTGGTGCCTCGCTTTTCCGCAGAATGACGACTAATGGCTTTGTAGGTGCTTCACAACTTCACAAAAATTGTGATTTATGGCGTAGTGGGTACCTTTCTAGTGTACTTGTATTAGCAGCCCCAGGAGAGGATACAACGGGCTCTAGAAACGCCGCTCTTCCAGCTTTCGCTGTGACTGTGCTGCGGTTTCAGCGCAGGCCTGGCGTTTTTTTTTTTCCCTCGGTCAGCACGAGATTATTGGTGCGCAAGGTTCGGCTAGGTTGGCCGTATTGTAGGCAGGCAATCAGCTTTATTTGCACCTGCTAGTAACAGAAAAACGTGAATGTTCAGCTAGAAGCAACAAAGGCAGCAGATATTTCCAGACATGGACAAGCAAAAAGTTTGAATTAACCAAATTTGTGCAGTGAGGCAGTGTGAATTAAGCAGCTTTAAAATACATTGAAAACATAGTGGGCCAACCAAAAATTTAAGATTTGTTTGAATTAACCAAAAGTTTGAATTATCAGAGTTTGAATTATCGCGAGTCTACTGTATGTGCAGGTGGACAGCAGTGTTCAGACTTCTGGCGTCATCACTGATGCAGAAATAATTGAATCTGCGTGCCCTCAAGTGGCGACATCTGAGCGACATCTCAAGTGGCGACCCTTCAGCCCTCAGCGGCAAGGATTCTGATGACAGCAATGAGGTGCCCCTCCCTCCGCCTAGTGATACTGAAGCACTGGACACAGCCACGCGCTACTTCTCTTGCCAGGAGAATGCTGAAGCCGAAGTAGATTGACTCGCTGCAAGGCAAACGTGTGCAGACGCGCATCACCGATTACTTCAGTTAATGACTGGTGTCCTGTGATTTCTGAATAAATGTAAGTCTTCTGAAACTTCCCCCTCGTGTATTGGATTGAACGGAGGCGCCACTGCAGGTGACGCCTCCGTTCAATTACCGTATTTACTCAATTCTACCGCGCACCCTTTTCCGCGACCAAAAAAAAAAATTTAGACATCGATTGTAACGATGTAATGCACCCATTTTTCGTGAGAGAAAAGAACAAAAAAAAAGTCTGTAGGAATCAATCTTCGCATATTCCGAAGAACAAGTATTTGTATTTTAAAGAACTAAAGTTTTAAAAAATAAAACAAAAAGTCAAACAGCGGGCCGTGCTGCTAACTGTCACCACTACGGCGGCGATACGAGTCGCGTAATGGATCAGTCCTCATCGCTGTCGGACAACTCCTTGTCGCTGTAAACATTCTTCGACTTCGGGAAACTGGTCCTGCTTTGGTCCACTGAAACCTTTTTGTGAAGCTTTGTAGTAAAATATCTGCTTCTGTTTGCGAAAGTCTCGCACACACGTTTCGGGAACTCCAAACGACCGCGATGCGGCCCGATTTCTCTCCGTCTCTGCACATGTAATAACTTTCCTTTTATATGCGGCATTGTGGTGCACTCGTCGAGTATTTGGAGTCGGCACTATGCCGCCGATGCGAACGCAGAACTACTCAGCACACGTACGAACTGAAACAATGGCCAAGGCGCGGAGGCGGCCATTTTGAAATGCCGATGGCACTATGATAACTGAGTTTCTTTTTTTTTTTTTTTCGGTACTCGATTCTAACGCGCACGCGATTTTTGGACTCGTTTTACCATAGTGTTTCATACAATAACCTAGAGAGGAAACTGGCGCTGCGATCATTCAACCACCATGGGAATGATGGGAAGTACAGGCTCCGGGTTGGATTTCGTTAGCTACCGAACTGTCTACGGATCTTTTTCTACAGTTTCAGTTTCGTTCTTTGCTGGGCGTGGGCAGTGGGGTGCATTGCGAAGCACTCAAGCAGTGCCTTTGTTGTTCAAAGAGGCTGAAGACCGCTAGGTTTCTTGGTTTGCTGCCACGTTGCAGCTTTACAGGTTGTATTTGACAGTTTTAGCAAAGCGTCGGGGCACTCACCGCTGCGCATAATGTAGCATCCCATAGAGTTCACATTTGTTTGATAAGCGCGCCCTGCCAAAACTCGTTCAAATTGGCTGCAAAACGACAGCGAAGCTATGTAGACGCACCGTCACGCTCCTCTGACTCCACTTCACAACAAAACGAGAGATGCGTTGGAGGCAGACCGCTTGGACAGACGCACCTGGCATCGTAGCAGACGATACGTTAAGTATTTCTCACTCAATACAGTACTGTCATTTCCATAAATAGATAATGTATACTTTCGAGGGAAAAACAAGCGCGTTTGTTTTAAAGGGACCGACAACTGATTTTTCTCGACCCAGTTTTTTACGGCGCGACAGGAAGCTTACCCTTCGTAGCGTTTGAAGCTGCAGTGGTTTATCCTAAAAGCACGTACTTATTTTATAAGCAGTATTTTTCAATCTGAAAGGCTCCAAACACGCATGAAGGTTTGCTCCAGCAACGCTGAGAATTGATAGCGATGCCGCTAGCCCTTGTGAAAGCTGTCGTGGTTCTGCTTTCGCAGGAACTATGCTTAACCACCTTTATTTTGAGCTTTCCAACCATTTTTGAAAATAACAAGCTGTTACAATAAGATGATGTGGCTTTGTACACCTCCTCGGTATTTGTACAGCGTTGTGTGCGCCTGCGCCCAAGGTTGCCTGCGCCTGTGTCAAGGCTGCCTACGCCAAGCGAAGGCAGCGCCACTTTGTTGCATACAACTAACGCAGGCCTATATGTACATTTGTATGGAGTAATATCTTTTAATATAAAGAAATGAACATTATTTCAGTACTAACAGAAAAGTCATCGAACGCGTACACCAATCAACGGTCACGTGACCGGCTTCATCGGACTGTTTATGATTTTGCCGCCAGAGGCGCCAAAGGTCATTTTTCGCGACTTTCAATGAAGAAATAAAAATATAAATCCACTTCTCACGAGATAAACAGGGTTGGTTTGAGTCAATGTGACGGACAAACTTTTCATCAGTGCAGTCATCTTATTTCATGTTCTGGGCAGTTGTCGGTTCCTTTAAGTGTTGTAAAGAAAATGATTCATTACATTGCGATGCCAAATCTGGAACACAATTTCAGAGCAATGCAAACCCTGGTAATCGAATTTCTCCAGGTTTCAGTTCTATGCCATGGTCACGCAAACTTTTTGCAATAAGTTTCACATACAAAAGAGTGAAGCAAGTTTTAATCTGAAATATCTTCATATCACTTTGTTTTACACTCGGCAAACAAGCGTCGTGAATCTCAAGAATCTAATCCGAAGCCTGTACTTCCCATCATTCCCATGATGGTTGAAGCGCCGCTCAAGGAGCCTGCATAGACACTAGCGCCAGATTCCCCTCCAGGTATTATTGTAAGAAACTATGCGTTTTACCGAAAAAAAGGTGCGCGTTATAGAGTAAATACGGTAGCTTTCATTAATTCGAACTTCTTTTATTTCGAACAAATTTTCGGGCCCCTTCGAGTTTGAATTATTGAGATTCGACTGTATTTTCGAGAATGAACATACCTCTTGCGGACTTCGCAATAAAACGTGGCAGGGATATGTGAAGTGGAAATTGACTCCTGCAGCTAATCGCGCGGGCGAAGAAGTCATAGGTGAGTGCGCGAGTGCAGTTCGCAAGCTTTACAAGGAGCGGCATTGACAATGCCGACAGTATTGCAGTCACGTACGACGGCTCCTGGATGACGCACGGGCACTCGTCCCACATAGGCATGGGGGCAGTGATCAAGCTCTTCAATGGCCTAGTGCTCGACTAAGTGGTTCTTAGTAACTTCTGTGCTGGATTTGAGCGCGGACCGAAGGCAGATGACCCGGCATATCAGGCTTGGTAGGACAGCCACGTGTGCCAAAAAAATACCACAAAAAAGCTGGCGAAATCGAAGTTGAGGCAGCTGTGCTCCTCTTTGGAAGGTCCCTTAAAAACTGGCCTCAAGTACACGACAATCCTTTCAGATGGTGACAGCCGCACCTTCCTCGCTTTGCAAGAAGTGGATGTCTGTCTTCATCAAAGTCCAGAAAGAGAATTGCGTCAATCACGTCCAAAAGCGTACGGACACTGGCTCATGCAATTTAGTAGCAAGGCACAAAGGAGGCACCTCTGAAACCCTTGGAGGAAGGGGAAGGCTCACCGGGGACCTCGTCACGAAGTTGAGCTCCTATTACGGCTGGGCGCTCAAATCTCACTAAGGAGTAGTTGAGGGCATGTACAGAGCTGTGATGGCGACTCACTATCACATCACTTCTAATGATAGTGAGTCAAATCACAGCCTGTCCCACAGGCCTAGACTCTTAGTGCCGGCAGAACGCAGCTGCTGCCAAAGGGGAGCCCGCTCCGAGGCACCATTACAATTTGCCACAATATGTGCGCAAGGCTCTTATGCCAGTTTATGAGCGTCTGTCAGAAAAAGGGCTTCTAAAGGTGTCAAAGGGGTAAAACCCAGAATAGTAATGAAAGCCTTCATTCCATGATCTGGGCTTTGGCACCTAAGCAGCGCGATGCTTCACTGTTTGCGGCTGAAGCTGCAGTTGCCGAGGCAGTGATGAAATTCAACTGCAGCAACTTGAGATCGTCAACAGGATTCCTCGATCAGCTCAATCTCAACCCCAGCCTCCCAGGCGTGAGACGGATGACTGAGAAGGACAGGCGTCGATTGGCTGACTCAAACCGCAAGCGTGCCTCTAGTGGATAGGTCCAGCAAGCACTAAAGAAGCGCCATCGCAGTGCTAAGCACCAGTCTATGTTCCTGGTGGCTATTAGGATCTGCATTGTGAAATATGCACCTTCTTATTGTTGTTTTTGGATAAAGTGTGTGTTACAGTCAACGACCGAATTTTCGAACACCTGAATTTTCGGACATGCCCGATAATTTGGACATCTTCACGGCACCGCCACGAACCCCATAGAATTAATGTATAAGGAAGTCTGAAATTTCGGACGCTCGAACCCTCCGCCGTCTAATTTTCCAGACTTTTTGACGCGACGGGAGGTCGCAAACCACTACAACTGCGTCACACAAAGCAGCCATTTTGGCTATCTCCCAGTCTGGAACGAGCGCTCCGGGCAAGTGTGGCGTCCCGTGGCAAAATCGTAGCTCTTTTCACGATTACGATCGCATAAATGAGCGCGCTAGTCTACTGTGGCGCCATCTGTTGCTGTTGCTTGGACTCATTAATCGTTAGCGGAGTGACACACATGGCCTCCGAGATTCCTAACGATGGCCGTGTTTAGCGTGCAAGGGTGCTTCGCTGACAATCGAAACCATCCACCTGGAAATTTTTTTCGTGCCAGTAAAGTTCCTTTCGCTTTAGCGCTTGTGCTTGCGCGTGCCACTCTGGCTTCTTGCGCAGCACTTTCGTGAAGCGTTTCACCACTTCGAACTAGAACTAACCGTCACACACTGTCACGTATCTCAGGAGTGCTTGCAAAGCGGAATGGAATTGGGAGAGTGAGAGAGGCGGGAGACCGTGGCGTCACGACAAACACACTTTATAAAACACAACACTGCAAACAACAAAATTAACCCACTAAATAATTAGAAGTAACATATGCGAAAACGCCAAGCGTTACAAAAGAATACAACAAACACTTCTAACTAAGCTCGGCTTTACTGGCCCGAAAGTCTGGCCACTATGGCGTCTCGGTCTAGCTACGCGAATGGAACGTTCTTACTTCGCGTGAGTCCGTCGCCTCGCTTCCGTGCCAAAGTCGACGCTCAGTCCCGTGGATGCTGCTCCTCGACGTCTGAGTCGCCGTCGTCGAAGCTGCCGCCTCGCTAGTCGTCCTCGTCGCTGACCCTTCGGTCTTTCTTCGAGAACGTCGTCTCGTCCGGTTAGGCCTAACCCTCGGCCTGTCCTCTTGGTGCCACCGGGTCAAACTGTCGACGTGGCTCTCCGGTGATTGTCGGTGGATTGCCGTCTCGTCGAGCTGTGGTAGTGCCGTCGGTGCCCTGCGAACTGCTGGATGAGGCTGCAGCAAGCTCGAGGAGCCTCACTTGGATGACGCCAAGATCAACGGCTACCCTCCCGAGCCTCTCGCCGCTGCCTCCAGAACGGGGCCCTACAGCTCTCGTCGCGGGTGCGACGCTGGCTTGCAACACCTTGCTCCTCGACGACTCCACCGAACAATGACTCCTTGTTCTTCCGTGGTCTCTCACCTCGGCTCGGGTCGCGTGGCACGCGCCTTTCTCCGGCCAATGGCGTGCGTGGACGTGGCGGGGTTGCACACCATCGGGTACTTTTCCATCCCCCGCACACCATCGCTACCTTCTGCCCTTCTGCACGTGCCTCGTGCCCCCTTTACTCATGACACACACCAATTTGGTCTGGCCACGCTGGCTATCTTGAATGTTCACCAGCGCTATCTCCGTAGTACCCGAGGCGCTGTCGCGCCGTTTTGTTTGCGCAGACCACGTGGTGTTTGGCTAGCCTAGTGCGTGGTTGTGCGATCGTGTGAAGTGTGCTCTGCAACGCCTAGGTGCTTCGACGCTCGTCAGCAAACTCCTTTGTTCACATCGCGAGGATTTCGCTTGCCTGCTATGGTCCCCACTCCGCCTTCATCGTCCTCGCAGTACAGTGGGTTAACGATGGAGAAGAAAGGCGCGATTATTAAGTTAGTGAAGAGTAGCCGATCGCAGCCTGACGTGAGCAAAAAGTTCGGCATTTCCAAGCAAAACAGTTTCGGATTTCCTGAAGAACGAAGACAAGATCTCGGAAGCAGCCGGAAAGCCATCTGGTGCCCAAAAAATGAATGCAAGCCAAGGTGTTTATCCAAAGCTTGAGGACGCTCTCGTCGTGTGGCTTAATTCAATGATTGCCAAGCGGTTGCCAGTCTCGAGCTGCATCTTGAAACAAAAAGCGGAAACTCTTGCCCTTCGAATGAACATCACGGATTTTAAGTTCAGTGATGGATGGCTGAGAAACTTTAAGGGGGTACACTGGTTTTAAAGGCAGAAAAATCGCGAAAAAATCAAGTTTTTGAAAATCACAATTTTGGAATTTCCATCCATTATTCTACCATATCGCCAAGTTTCATGCAGTTTAAAGCAATATTTTAGCCGTACTATCGATTTTCAGCACCAATGTCAGCTAAATACGAGCCGAGGTTTCAGTAAACAAAGAGCTTTTTCCGTGACACGCGACAGCCGCCATACCTGTTCGATCGCAGCGGTTCATATACTATTTAAAAGAGCATCCTCTCGTCTTCATTTCCCCGCCGTTTCCAGCTCCGTGCACGCATTGGCTACAAAGAAATTCCCCCCAAAAAATGTCCCAACATGTGCTGTAATTGGCCAGCCAAGGCATGTGACCCGCAATGGGCTACATGCCATTGGCTAGACTGGCGTCATCTGCATCACTCCGTGGTACCTGCGCACACGCCGTACATGCCAACGTGCTTTCGCACGCGAACAACGATGTCGACCTCGTCGCCGAAGTTTGCTACGAAGTACAAATTCGGAAAAAGAAGGAAGAGGAACACTCCGTACAACTTCCAGATATGCTCAGCTGTGCTACAACCAGTTCCTGATCATGTTGGGAACGACGCGCTGCCCGAATCGAACGATGCTGAAGGTAACGAAAGTGCGTTAGGCCTACTCCTCGGAAGCGCTCCTGATAGCGGCCGCAGCGTCTCGTCATTTCGGTACGACAGTGCTATGCTGCAGCCAGAAGATTTGCAGCGTATAGACAATGAAGCTCAAGGAAAACTTCAAGTACTTGCTTCAACTCCTGCTACTGACCGAAAATCGGACCTTCTGGATTGTGTTGACGCTGCTGCGCCAACTAACAACGAGCTGGCTACGAGTTTCTTCACTGCAAGTTACGACTCGCTGAATGCGCTGCTGGCGTCTATGAATTGCAAGTGCACGATTTGTGGTGGTAACGTCATAGTGTGGAAAGGTAAATGGGATTTCGGCCTTGCTGTGAAGTTGGTTGCCGAGTGCGCGATCTGCGGCGATGGTAGGAGGGGTGGAGCTCGCCACATGTAAGCGCCAAAGAAAAGGTCAGACCCTTTGTAGTAAATATTCTTGCGGCGCGTGCAATGCAGAGCACCGGAAATGGACAAACGGCAATAAATGATATTTTTGCGGCGATGAATGTATCGGAGAGAGGGATGCATAACAAAACGTGGCAGGGACACTTGAAGACGAAACTCGTGCCCGCGGCAACCAGAGCGGCAGAAAAGTTGATGGGGACATGTGCGCAGTCAGTACGCGATTTCTATTGAGACTTGAAAAATAACAGCCCGGACAACATCGCTATATCGTATGACGGCACGTGGATGACGCGCGGCCACTCGTCCCATATCAGCGTCGGCACAAAGATTGAGCTATACACAGGGTTCGTGCTCGATTATGTTGTGCCGAGTAATTTTTGTGCTGGATGCGGACAGGCACCAAAAGAGGATGACCCAGCCTACCAGGCTTGGAAAGAGGGTCATGCATGCCAGAAGAACACTGACAAGAAAGCTGGCGAGATGGAGGTGGAAGCTGCGTTGACCCCCTTCCAAAGACCACTGAAGAAACATAAGCTGTGTTACACGACCTTGTTGTCGGATAGCGACAACCGCGCTTGTCTTGCCCTGCAAGAAGCGAGAGTGTTGGCTACATACCCGTAGAAAAGGAAGATTGTGTCAACCATATTCATAGGAGAATGGGCACGGCACTACGTAA
Organism: Rhipicephalus sanguineus; assembly: GCF_013339695.2. Lineage (NCBI taxonomy): Eukaryota > Metazoa > Arthropoda > Arachnida > Ixodida > Ixodidae > Rhipicephalus > Rhipicephalus sanguineus. The sequence goes on along the minus strand of NC_051178.1, from coordinate 75,634,939 downwards.
TCTGATTTCTAAGCAGAAGTCCGCTGGTACAGAGAGCCTTGCTCGCAAAGGAAAACTAACTGGTGAACTTATCACCAAGCTGACCAGCTACTATGGTTGGGCCTTGAAATCGCACAAAGGGGATGTCAAGGCCATACATAAGGCAGTCATGGCCACCTACTACCACGTTACGTCAAATGATGTGACGTCAAACCACACTGTCTGTCCAGAGGGCCCAGAGTCATGGTGTCGCCAAAATGCAGCAAAGGCCAAAGGTGAGCCTACCCCAAAGCACCGCCACAATCTGCCACCCCATGCAGAGTCGACGACCGATTTGTCGGACTCCGAAAATTCGGACTTGTTGGATATTCTCGACTTCATAAATGCACTGTCAGGGATCCCATAGACCTAATGCGTTTTTTCGGCCAATTTTTCCGATGAATTTGCCCCTGAAAGTTCGATTTTTCGGACAAAATCGCTCGTTTTGAGCCATGCCCCAAGCCATTGTGAACGCCGCCATGTTGGATTTTCTGCCGGCTTGGCTAAGCTTGGTCTTCAGATCTCTTTCCTGCCTCCGAGATTGGAATGTGCACGCCATATTTCAAGTTTCGGAGGCCGTGTCTGCTTTTTAGAAAACGCGGCGATGGACGGCATTTTTTCGTCTTCGGCACGGTGTGAGAATAAGTAAGGTGATGACTCTGCCGCCGGCGCCGCGTCCAGATTGTGTTCGCCGCCTTGGCTGTTTCCTTTTGGCTGCGAAAGGTGGCGCTAACAGGCGGGGGCTCATCCATATCGCCCATATCGGGGCACAAACAGCACAAGGCCTTGACAACATACCCGCAGGCCTGATCAAAAGCCTGGGCCCACAGGCACGCGATCAACTCGCCGAAATATACACCGGCATTGTAGCGGGTGACCCTATACCCGCGGATTGGCTGAAAGGGCGCGCGTGTCTTGTGCCAAAGAAGGGTGGTGACCGTGTTCGCCCATGTTGTGAAGAGGTGGATGGTTTCATGGGCCGAATCACACGGACACCCTGCGAAACTACAGTGCGGATTCCGGCAGGGCCGAAGGCTTGAGGACAACATCTTCACCCTGACCCAGCGCATCGAGATCGCACGGCGAGAGTCTAGGGGGCTCGTGGGGTGCTTACTGGACGTAGCAAAAGCCTACGACAGCGTCCCGCATAAGCCCCTTCTACACTGCATGAAGGCACTCGACATGCCACAGGAGTGGACAAACCTGCTGGAACGCCTATACACGGACAATGCAGTGGTGGCGAACTTCAACGGTAGCAGCTCAGAACCAGTCGCTGTTCGGCGGGGCCTGAAGCAAGGATGCCCCCTGTCTCCACTTCTGTACATGTTGTACACGTCAGAAATGGAGCGGCTGCTCATCGAGTCGGGTATAGGCTTCAGGCTCGCATTCACATGGGCTGGTCTTCCAGAAACGTGGACAATGCCGGCGCTGGCGTATGCGGATGACATTGTGCTACTGGCCGAGAACGAAGCGCAGCTGCAAAGTCTAGCAACAACATGCGCCGAACCCCTGGTGACACTGGGGCTTACATTCAACCCTGCCAAATCAGCTGTGCTTCGTTTCTCAGGCTCATCTGCCGACACACCAGAGGTGATGCTACCCAAGGGTGATATCATCCCTCAAGCCGTGCAGTACAGGTACCTTGGAGTGATCCTAACCATGGAAGGTGACATACACGAGGCACATGAGAAACATTTGAAGATAGCATCAACGCATGCGTGCAACATCCTGCAACGGCAGTGTCTATGGGGATGCAACCGCTATGTGCTTGTTTGTGACCTGTGGAAATCCGTACATGTAGCGGTACTGACTTTCGCAAACGCCATCCTGTGCCTTCCCGCCAATACAAGAGAGTGGCTCGAACGTGGACAGCGCACGGTAGGCAGGCTAGCGCTTGGCTGCCACGGGCGAGTTGCTGTAGAGGCGATTCAGGGAGACATGGGATGGTCGGTGTTTGAGGCCCGCGAGGCACAGAGCAAAATCGCCTATGAGGCGCGCCTCCGCAACATGGACGACACCAGGTGGGCCCGAAAGCTATTCCGATATATAAATATTGTTGGCATCCGGACACAGTGGTGCGTCCGTGTGCAAACCCTGCTCCGAAAATCCGGCTTCCTGGCACACACTGAGGATGAGGCCGCCGAGCGCAAGGCTGCCATACGGACCTTGCTACGCCAAGCGGAAAACGCCCAGTGGAGTGCGAATGCACAGAGAAAGACCACGACGGCACTGCACTGCGAGCACAAGGGCGAAATCTCTGCGGAGCCACTATACGATAATAGTGTCGGCAGTACGCTGCTCTTTGAGGCTTGGGCGGGAGCGCTTCGCACACTGTCCTGCCGGCGACACTTTGACGCCAATCCAGACGTACAGATGGCACTTTGCAGGGTCTGCGGGAACGAGGAGGAGACTACAGAACACATAATTCTCAAGTGTACGCAACTGACGCCACGACCAACAGAGGGCACCACGCTCCCACTGGGATTTGGGTCATCTAAGGACCGACGCTACAATGCAGTATCTGTTGCGAAGGCCCGTCTACGAATGTGGTGGACATTAGTGAGACAATGACTGCAATATCCGCCCCGTTCTGTCTTATCTTTCCTGCCTTCTTTTTTCCTTTTTTTTCTTTTTTCTTCTCTGGCTAGGATGCGATCGCGCGTCCACCCGATCTAAAGGGTACGGCCACAACTAATCATCATCATCATCATAGGGGAAAGGCGCCGACCGTGCGTAGTAGGTTATTGCTGTGGAGCCTCGCTTGTTTATTACGCTCGGTATACTTATGTACATAGATGTGAATAAATTAGTACACTGGGATTCTGCAGAAACGAAATTCATTTCCTAATTGTATATGAAGATTATTTCTCAACAGTGTTCTTGTCATATAAATGTTCCTACAGCCACAAACGTTGGTGTGGGGAGCGGTCGCATTTTGACGCGACTGCGTTGAAGAGCTCGTTTCGTTGAAATTCCGGTGTCGGCGGCGTCGGCATCTTTGGTTCTGAGCAAAAAATCACACCATCTCCCGCTAAAGGGGACCATGAGGCGATGCGAAGCAGTGTTTCGGCATGTAGAGCCCGCTTTTCAGAGGGTGAGTGGTGAGGGGGGAAAGGAGAGAGAAGTGGAGAGGGGCAGGGAGACGGAGGGGGGAAGGGAAGTGGAGAGGGTTTGCACATGTGCAGTAAGGGTGGTCACGCCGCACACCACCACCACCACCACCGGATTGAATTCCGCTATAAGATGCTTGACATCTAAAAAAGCAGCGTTGGGCGTGAGTGAAAATTCGAGATAGTTGCAATAAAGATAGCAGCTCGAGGGTGTTTACGGTTTGGCCTACCTTGCAGCAGTCTCCACCGAAGAGCGAAGGCACGCTAGCGATAAGGAAGGCGATAGTGTGCGTGCGTGCTTGTCTGTGTGCACGCTTGTCTGTATTGAGAGTATGTGCTCACGCGTGTGTGCGTGTGTGCCTATGTGTGTGTGTGAGTGCATGTGTGTGGGCGCGTGTGTGATTGTGTGTGCGAGTGCGTGCGTGTGTGTGTGAGGGCATGTGCCTGCGTGTGTGCGTATGTGTGTGTATTTGTGTGCGCGCGCATCTTCGCGTATGTGCATTTGTGTGCGTGTTTGTGTGTGTGCGAGCACGTGTGTGTGTGTTGTTTGTGTGTGTTTGAGTGTCTGCGTGTGGATATTGCTGTTGCGCTCTAGTTGCTTAGCAAACTGAACGAAAAAAACAAAACTTCCTCAGACAAGTTTGAACCAATGTATCACGAAACTTACACGCGTTCTATTAAGAACTTCAATCAACACGCAACCCCTGCCAGTTTTGCGGTTAGCGTCTCGCATTTGCTCCATTTCGGCATCTTGAAATGTCGGCTGCATGATATAGTGTGAAGAACGCTGCCTACGCGGCACGCCTATTAAGGCTTTCGCCTTAATAAACGGTGTCATGTCGGAAGCACCGTGGTCGGAAGTGTGCCTAGTGCGAAGTGTCTCCGGACGGTGACGATGAAACGCAAGAGGCATCTAAGGACGAGAAAACCTTGCCTGACAATATCAAGTCTGGCAAACTAGTTATAATCACGTGAATATCGTGAACGTAAAAAAAGACGCGACTGCATCACAGAAGTAATGTGTACAGTGATATCTGTTCACCGATTATTCTGCAACATTTATTGTTTCTTGGTCCTAATAGGCATATATATGAGGCGGCTCAAAAAGTGGCATCTTAATTTAAAACAAGAAATTTCCGGCTTGATGACGACGTGAGTCGGTAGCGCGTAGGCCACTCACACGATCAGTGTTGTGTTCAGAAGCGTCCTGTTCTTCACGTGGAGGAGGAGGCTCGTCGCCGCAGAAGTCGAAGCGCGGCCTCTTGCGTTGCGTGCCCGTTGATTCAGAATAGTCATGCCGTGGAGTCGCTGTCTGTACGTGCAATAAATTTGGCGTACATTCAGCAGTCGGGTAAGGCACTTCCGGAGCAGATGAACCTTTTGGCCGGGCCCTGTCGCTCACGAGAAGTCGGCAGTAGAGCCTGCCGTTTTCGCGGAAGTTTCCTGGTTCTTTGCTGCATGGTCAGGTATTATGGGCAGCCGTGGAATATGCTAGGCACAGCATCCGAAGAGAGCGTAGGTTTCTTTCGGGCGTGCAACACGACGTCTCCCTTGTACTCTGCATGATATGTTGCAGAGATTGCTTCTTCCGGGAAATTCTTTGCGCGCACGTGGTCAGTATGCTCCACAACTCTGTCTGCTCTCGGAATCACCCGTCGCCACTTATCTAAGCGCTCTGTTTCACGCGGAGCCTTGAAAAGCGACACACGCTCCGTACAAGTCCTATATCCCGACTTGCGATTCGGGACAAAAAATTTTTTGCCCATTTCGAAGTGCAGCCAGCGACAAGGCCGCTAAAGGATACTCGGCATCATACACAGCGTTGACATTTACGTGCACTCAATCACAATACAAGAATCAGCAAAACAATTGCACTGACAGGGCTCACAAGCACAAGACAACGCGTTTATAAATCACAGCATGCCAGGCATCCAAAGCTTTCTAGAAGACATTTCTTTGCGCGTGAATTTCAGAATGAGCGCCGCGCGAGCCCCTGAGATGCCTGAGACCCCATTCTGTAGCGCCATTTCGACGCACGCCACGAAAACTACTCGTGGCTCAAGGTCATCGGCGAACACGATCTGCCCGCGCCCTCTCCTCAAGCGGAGCGGCGAGTGTCAGCACCTAACTTATTCTTACACCGTGGTCTTCGGTCAGCACTATTGTTATCACACCGTACGGGGAGGAGGCGGATGAAGGATGCTTATATTGTTGCAACTTGTTCCAGTCGCTATTCTACACGTCTTGTGTCACGTAGCATCGAGTCGTTGTGTGCTTCTCAGCGGCTATCTGCGGCATCGAATTTTGTGTTTTCGGCGCCATAGCTCCGCCATCTGTGCCATTGTGAGAGCCAGGTGGTGTGAAGAAGCGTGGGAAGTATAAGACTCTGACGTTGGAGAAGAAAGCTGCCATAATCAAGCTAATAGAGAGTAGACGTCCGCAGCTTGCTGTAACGAAAGAATACCAACTCTCCAAGCAAACGGTATCCGACTATGTCAAAAACCGCACAAAGATATTAACAGCATTCGAGAATTCACACAAGAGCCAGAAGAATGACAGAAAGGGTGTTCATCCAGCCTTTGAAGAGGCTCTGCAGTTGTGGCTTAAAGGAGTTTTGGCCAAGAACCTGCCCGTGTCGGGAGATTTGTTGAAGGAAAAGGCCGAGTCGTTCACCGTCAGAATGGGCATTGAGGATTTCAAGTTCACTGACAGATGGCTTCGCGGCTTCAAGAAGAGGCACAGAATTTTGCTAAAAAAGGTGAGCGGTGAAAGCGGAGCGGTGGATCAGACTATTGTGTCCGATTACCGTGTCACGAAGTTGCAAGCCTTGCTTAGAGAATACACTCCTTCTGACATGTTCAACTGTGACGAGACGGGACTTTTCTTCAAGATGCTGCCAGATCGTACCCTATCATCTTCGGGGGAATCATGCGCCAGCGGGAAGCTCAGCAAGGAGCACGTAACAGTCATGGTAGGTGCCAACGCCACCAGTACGGAGAACCTGCCTCTTCTCGTTATTGGGAAGGCGAGAAACCCGAGGTGTTTTAAGGCTGTGAGAACGCTCCCTGTGGAATACGAGAGTAACTCCAAGGCATGGATCACGCAGTCCTTGTTTGAACAATACATACGCAAACTTGACCGCAAGTTTGTGCGGCAGAGCAAGAAGGTAATCTTTTTTGTGGACAACTGTGGCGCGCACAGTAGCGTGCCGAACCTTGAGCCCATTCAGCTGGAATTTTTAATAATAATATCTCGGGTTTAACGTCCCAAAACCACGATATGATTATGAGAGACGCCGTAGTGGAGGGCTCCGGAAATTTCGACCACCTGGGGTTCTTTAACGTGCACCTAAAGCTAAGTACACGGGCCTCAGACATTTTCGCCTCCATCGAAAATGCAGCCGGCGCGGCCGGGATTCGATCCCGCGACCTTCGGGTCAGCAGTCGAGCGCCATAACCACTAGACCACCGTGGCGGGGCAGCTGGAATTTTTGCCGCCTAACACCACAAGCGTGCTCCAGCCAATGGATCAAGGCGTGATCCGAAACATCAAAGCACACTACTGTGTCCGCTTGCTCAGCCGAACCGTCTTGTGCCTAGACAGTGGGAAGGCCTACAAGGTCGACATTCTGGCCACCATCCATATGTTAGCCGAAGCTTGGAAGGCAGTGAAGCCAGATACCATCGCGCATTGCTTTAGACATGCCGGGGTCACTGCTGCTGAAGAGCCAGAGGCAGATGACCCGGACGTAGGCGAACCGGACGGCACCGATGGTGGGGAGGACCTAATGCGCGACCTGCGCCGCGGTGGAGTGGATGTACCTGCCACGATGACATTAAGGCCTTCGCTCGTGCGGACGACGACATTGTTTCATGCACGGAGCCCACAGAAGACGAAATTCTTCGCCAGGTTGTCCAGCAGCCAGAGAGCAGCTCAGATGACGACGACGATGACCGCCCGCAGCAGCCGTCGGCGGCGGAGATTGCCAACGCGGTGACACTTTTGTCAAGCGTTTACGGTTACGATGTCACCTTGGCGCAAATACGGGCAAACCAAATTGCCTCCAAGCGTAGTATGAGGCAAAGCAGCATCAGACTTTTTTAAGCCTGCCTGATGCAATAAATTTCAGATTTTTGGCGAAAACGAATTTTTCGGACTGTTCGATTTTTCGGACTTTTTTTCGGTCCCCGCCAGGTCCGAAAAATCGGTCTGCGACTGTATGTGAGGCGCTTCTTCCAGTCTACAGACGTTTGCCTGATGAAGCACTTCTGCAGCGATGCCTAAGAGGGAAGACCCAGAATAACGAGTGTCTTCACTCAATGATATGGGCACTGGCGCCAAAACAAAAGCATGCATCATTGTTCGCTGTGCAAGCTGCTGTGGCAGAGGCTGTAATGAAATTCAATGCCGGGTATGAAAAAGCCTCCACAGCTATACTTGATGCATACGTCTGCAGCTGGCTGTATGCGACTGTTATGGCAGTTGCAGTCTTTGTGGTTAAAAGTTGATACCTTGACTTTGACTTGACAGCCATACTTGAGGAACTACAGCTAAATCCTGGCCACCAGTTGACCAAACGCACGATGGAAAAAGACCGACATCGTGCTGAAGCATGTGCACGCAAGCATGACTCTGCTGAAAAGTTGCAGCGTGTGCTCAGAAAACATCACCGGAGTGACTCTAGCCAGACAGACTATGCTCCTGGAGGCAACTAATGCAATAGCATTTGTAAATATTGCATTAATTTGTGGCGTTCTGTATTAAATATGAGCCTAGTTTGTTTTTTGAAGTTTCCTCAGAATCTTATTTTTGGTGTTTTTTAAGCTTTCCGAAGCGATATCGTGGTCTCCAGGGCACATGAAGCCACAATTCTAGTAGTGGCATGTAGCTACATATGTGTACTACACAAATGTTTAACACAGTTAAGTTAGCCTTCGTAAATTTTTATTTTTGGTACTAATTGGATCACATGATAGCGATGTCTGGAGATTGAACTTCAAATTGCTATAAAGTTGGTAATACTTGCAATATAAAAAAGTAATCATTAATTTGTGTTCGTTACACTTCACAGTATCCAGCCATACGTCAGTATTAGTATTCTAGCCAGGAAGCTCCTTCCCATTGTTCTGATAAACAATAGATGATTAATTTTAATTATCTCTGCAACCACTCAATCAACTTAAAAAGCAGTTATATTTTTGAAATCAGTGTGAAAAGCTCTGCGTTGAAATTTTCATTGAATTTAGTAAAAAAAATTTAGAATTTTCAAAACACCTCTTCCCCCCTTAAGCATCGGAATGACCTCAAGTTCAACAAGATGTGTGGCGAAAGTGGCGCTGTCGACAGTGCAGTTATTGTGCAGTACCACAATGGAAAACTCCAGTCTTTGTTGCAGCAGTTCTCCGCTGACATTTTCAACTGCGACGAAACTGGCTTGTTTTACAAGCTGCTGCTGGAAAGAACACTCGCTTTTGCTGGTGACGCATGCCATGGTGGCAAGCATAGCAAAGAACGGCTGACCATTCTTGTCGGCAGCAACATGACTGGCAGCGAGAAGCTTCTTTTGTTAGTAATCGGGAACTCCAAGAGCCTGCGGTGTTTTAAAGGGGCAACACTGCCAGTGTTGTACGAAGCCAACAAAAAGGCATGGGTAACTCAGCAGTTGTTCGAGAGTTACGTCCGCAGGTTGGACAGGAAGTTTGAACAACAAAACAGACGTGTTGTGCTCTTCGTTGACAATTGCGCCTCTCCTGGTCACATCAAGAAGTTGAAGGCTATCCAGCTGGAATTCATGCCACCCAACACGACTGCGATCCTCCAACCGATGGACCAAGGCGTTATTCACAATCTGAAACTTTTGTACCGTTCACGTATACTGAACCACATAGAGCTGCGCTCGGAAAACGGCAAAGGCTACAGCGGTGACCTTCGGTCTGCTGTCGGAATGCTTGCGGACGCATGGAAGGCAGTAACGCAAGACACGCTTTGCAACTGCTTTCGCCACATGGGCTTTGTACTCGACACAGAGGCAGCAGACTTGCCTGAAGAAAGCGACAGCGTGACTGACTTGTGCCCTCTCATGGATGATGTGATCAACGACCTCCGCTCTGCTGGTGTTTCCATGCCCACGGAAAGAACTTTTGAGCAGTTTGGCAATGCTGACAATGAGCTCGACTTCTGCGCAAAGCTAACCGACGACGAAATAGTCAGTCAGGTTATGGCGGATTCAGACGACTCCGATATCGAAAATGAGGAACCAATGACTGCACCTCCTACGAGCGCCGAGTTGACGCGAGCATTGATGATGGTGTCATTGGTGTACAGTGATGACATGACCCTTGCTCAGATCAAGGCTAATATGATCGCATGCAAGCGGAACGCCGTTCAAACAAAGATCAAGTTTTCAACAACTGAAGCGCACGTACACTACACCGGGCGGAACCTCATCAGGATGTAAACAAAGCAAAGGACGCGTTACAGTGCTGTTCGGTGCTAACGCGACGGGGGAGGACAAGCTTCCTTTGTTAATACTGGGGAAGGCCGCAAAGCACCGGTGCTTCCGCAACGCGATACCCAAAGACTGCATATACAGAAGCAACAAACGAGCTTGGATGACCGCAGCTAATTTCGAAAAGTATGTGCGCCTGCTTTATCGAAAGTTTAGGGCAAAGCAAAGGCGTGTGCTTTTTGTTATCAACAATTGCCCCAGTCATGGCAAGATTGAAAATCTGCAAGCAATCACTTTGGAACTTCTACCAGCGAATACGACCGCGATATTGCAGCCCATGGACCAAGGCCTTATTGAGCAACACGAAAGTTATACCGGAAAAGTCTTTTACAACGGATGCTTATTGTGTATGATGCCAACAAGGGATACAGCATCAACTTACTTGGAGCAGTGCATTTACTATGCCATTCATGGAAAGAACTGGTCCCTGCAAAGATTGCAAACTGCTTTGCACATGCCGGCTTTTCCCGGTCGCACGCAGAAGACGCTGATGATGACTGCGAGGACTGAGACGATCTCTACGAAGCTGTGAACAGCATTGTTGGCGGAGATCTGGAAGGCAACTTCGAATCATTCGTGATGGCTGACACAGATGTACCCGTCGTTGCCCCAGCTACGGATGCCGAAATGCAGTTGAGCCCACATATAACGACACTTCAAACGCACTTGCGCTTAAAACAAATGATGCCCGCATGACCGTGGAAATATACATAAATCACACAACGAACGTCTCTGAGCCCTGCCGATTGTTTACAGCGAACGGAGTCTGCGCTCCGGCGACTTTCCGGGACACCACTTTCGACCAACGATAAGCCATCGGCGACGTGCCTATAGATTCCTATTGTTAAACGCCGACCCTGCCTCCGCTGCCATCTAGTTGTACCTTTCCGACCGTTGCTTTGTTATGCACCCCTCCGTCCTTTGTACCGCATCCCCACAGACTTCGACAATTCGCGATTCGTTCCACGTGCATGCTGACTGAGCGTGAACGGGCCCCAAATTTTTCTGACGCGCACAGCCGGCACAGGCTACTCCCCCAAGCAACTACCCTCTTTCGCAGCTTCTTCGCCAGTCTCCACCGCTCCGCGACGCTGCCGCATCCAGCTTTTTTTGGCTAGAAACAAGCCCAGAGAAGTTACACGTGCGCTTGCTTAGCACACGTGCACGTCTTACTCACTGTTGGTGTTCGTGTAGTGTGCGGTCGGAATGGCGGACAGTGGCACGAAGCGAAAAGCGCTGGACATTGCTACCAAGCGAGCCATTTTAACAGAGCTTTCTCAAGGTGTGAAAAACTGCGAGTTGGTTAAAAAGTGCGACGTGTGCAAGTCAACCATATCGAAGATCCTGAAAAACAAGGACAAGATCATCAGTGCTGATGCCAACTTGACTGACAGAAAGCGTCTGCAGAGGGCCACCTACGTGGACATGTGGACAGCTACTGAAATGGTTCGTCAACGTGCGGGTTCGGAACATTTCGGTAAGCGGTCCTATGATGCTGGCCAAAGCGAAAGACTTCGCATTCCTGTTGGACTTTCTCGACTTCTGCCCCAGAAATGATTGGCTACATCGGTTCAAGGTGCGCCATGGCATTGTTTTCAATTCGATAGTTGGTGAGGCGGCCTCGGCAAGCGACCAAGGCGTTGCCTCATGGCTTGAAACAAATCGAGACACCATTTCAAGCTATGCGGAGTGAGACGTCTATAACGCAGACGAAACTGCGTTATTCTATCAGATGCCATGAAAGGCGACACGTGCGCTGGTGGCAAACACAGTAAAGTGCGCGTATAATATCTGGGGTTTAACGTCCCAAAAGTAAAGTGCGCGTAACAGCACTTTTGTGCACTACAGTGAAAGCTCGTTTATTCGCACCTCATTAATTTGAACTGATGGTCATGGCCCAGCCACGACATATATAGGCGTCTACGGGTTAACTAACTCGTTAGTTCACGCGTGCATCGGCTCCTCTATCGATAATTCGAACTGCGCGCCACTGCGCAGTGGTATTTTATACTGCCGCCGCAAGCTTTTATGGCTCAACGATACATGACACGAGCGCTGAGCACAGCGCCCGGATACGTGGCGTCCTGGCGATATTGCGCTAGCTCTTCACATTGTGTGCTGGCTCGTGCCGGACGTGTCTGTGTAGTCTCCGTGTCTTTTATGTGCCACACATTCAGTCGCTAGGCCTCATGTATGTCAGAGCTACAAAGTTGTTCGGTGCCATGTTGTGAATTTTGTGATAGTGTTGCGTTCGGCTGCTGGACCTAGCATATCCGCATTTACTACAGTATGACTTCTCGCGGAAGAGGCCAGGGCACCAAAACGCTCAAGGAGAAGATAGAAATCCTTCGTGAAGTGGACGGTGGCAAAACAAGCAAGCTTGAAATCGCAAGGAGGCATGGCATCCCCAAAAGCACTCTTTCAACGTATATAAAAAATACGAGAGCGTGATTGAGAAGGCCTTGCAACTGATGCGTTCACTGGCAGTCGCAAGAGGCTCCACTCGGCGAAGCACCTGGAATTGGAGCACGCACTGCTCACGTGGATCAAGGAAATGAGGAGCTTCAGAGGGCTGGCTCCATCGTTTCCGAGAGAGGCACGAGATTGTGTTTCGCACCGTGTCTGGCAAAGGCAAATAAGTGAACAGCGAGACATGCGCAAAGTGGCAAAGCGGTGCTTTGCAAGAATATCATGCTTATTCGCCGCGCGATATATTTAATGTCGATGAAACCACATTATTTTATAAGCTGCTGCCGAGCAAAACGTTGACCTACAAAGGCGACAACTGTGCTGGCGGGAAGAGAAGCAAAGAACGCGTTACTGTCTTGGTTACAGCAAACATGACCGGGACCGAAAAACTACCGCTGCTGATCATAGGGAAGGCCCTGAAGCCTCGTTGCTTCAAGAACATCCGCACACTACCGGCAGAGTACATAGACAACTGCAAGGCATGGATGACGCGGGAAATATTCAAACAGCGGCTCATAAAGCTTGACTGCAAGTTTCAATTAGCTAACACAAGCGTGCTCTTGGTAGTCAACAACTGCTCAGTGCACGTGGTTGATGTGGACTTGAAGGCAAATAAGCTCATATTTCTGCCTCCGAACACAACGGCAGCTCTGCAACCAATGGACCAGGGGGTCATTACGAACTCAAAGTGCTTTTACAGGTGCCACATGTTGGAGCGTTTGGTGTTGTGCGCCGCCGGTACGAAAGGCTACGATGTGACGCTGCTCACGTCCTTGCACATGTTGGTGTGGGCCTGGGATCAGGTCACGGCAACAACTGTTGCCAACTGCTTCCGCCACAGTGGCTTTTGTGTGGCCAATGAGGGCACAGCTTCCGAGCCCAACGGGCGCGAGGCCGAGGTCATTCCTGCCGGACTGCGGGATGCGCTGGAGGAAGTGAGCTTCAACAACTACGTCGATGCAGATCGCTGTGCAGCGGTCTGCGGCACAATCACCACCGATGATATCATCGCGCAGGTGACTGGCGGAGAAGCGCCCGTCATCGCTGTAGGTGCGGATGACGACGCGGCCCTCAGCTTCCGAGCTAATGGAGGCTATGCATGTTGCGCGCCTATTCTTCAGCTTCGAGGAAGGCGAAGAGGATGCTTTCCGCCACGTTCGTGCATTGGAAAACAAGGCTATGGCAATCGTATTCAAAGAAGAGAAGCAGAGAGTGATCACGGATTATTTTTGCAAATAAATATTTTGAGTGATTCTCCAACAACCCGGTCTTAATTCTTGCTGTTTTTTCCATGCATTTCGTTCGAATTCGGTTTAATTTGAACTCATCGGGCGTCCCTGCGATATTCTAATTAACAAGCTTTTACTGTAATATGGATGGCAGCGATCGGCGCGTGCCCTTCGTCATCGGGAAATCGAAGAGGCCGCGTTGCTTCTGGGGCTATATGCCTGTGCGTTAGCCATAATGCGAAAGCGTGGATGACGCGCGATTTATTCGTGGAGTGGCTGAGCGAATTTGACCACGACATGCACAAGCAAGGCAGGCGCGTGCTGCTCGTGGTCGACAACTGCTCCGCGCACCACGCAGAAGCCTCTCTGACGCCGGTGACCCTGTTTTTCCTGCCGCCCAACATAACGTCTAAAGTGCAACAGCTTGACTTGGGCATCATTCGCATGTTTAAGAGTTATTATAGGCGCCGCGTTGTGGAGCGCTTGCTCATAGCTGTTGACCGCCCGGCAGCCAACCTGCCGCTTCAGGTGACTTTGTACTCGGCTTTGGAGATGCTGAAGTGTTTGTGGACGGAGGTGACGGCTACATGCGTGCAAAACTCTTTCCGCAAGGCTGGCTTCATTGACGTCAAACCCGATGGCGAGCCTGAAGCTTCCGAAGAGAACCGATCCGGCGGTGATTTGTAGCAGCGCGTCGTCGACTTCCGACATGGGAGAGCGGGACATCTGCTGGGAGGACTTCATTATGGCCAATGATGATGCCGACACTGCGGAACCGTGCTGCGCGGCAAGAGCGATTCGGAGGAATCGGATGACGACGATGATAAAACTTAGAAGCCAGTGACCACAAGCGTGCCTGTAGCAATTGTCTACATAGATAGCCTCAGGCAGCTTGTATATGCCAGGGGCCTCGGCGAAGAACACGCTGCCGGCTTAAATAAACTCGAGACTGTGATTATCATATCTGCACTGCCGAAACAGACGTGCATCATGGACTTTTTTGCAAAAAAAAATTTTTGGTTTTCACTTGCAGCTTTTTAAAGCTGTGTTTCATTTTTTTACTACGAACTTTGGGAAATAATGAACGGATGCCGCGTCACGCTCAGGTTCGGTATAAGCGGGCTCGACTGTAGTAGACTTGCTTGGAGGCCCTGATGAGGAAGATGAGCCGCTAGATGAACAACCTCGCGAAATACCAACTGTGGCACAAATGCAGGAAAGCCTCCGTCTGTTGCGAAATAGAGTGGAGTGCGCGGGCGGCGACCACGACCTCATAATTTGCCTGAACAAACTAGTGCAGGCACTCGTCGCGCCCAGTCGAAGCACCTGACAAAGCCAGCTGACTGACTTTTTTGTGCATGAACAAAAATTCGTATTGCCCCGCCCGCTTCTTTTTTTATTTTGATGTGTTCGAGTTTGACCAGCAAGGACGGTTATCAACGCTCGACGCTGGCCGCGAAGCAGTGTTCGAGAAGCTTCACGATTTTAGTAGATCGTTTTGTTAAGATTGCGCGCCGCACGCGAATGTTCCAGCTTTGTCGAGAGATAACGCCGCCACCAGCGATATTGCTGGAAAGTTCCATAGCGCCTGTATAAAAGCCGACGCGCTTGACCGCTAGTAAGTTGATCGACGGTCGACGCTCTGTCCGCTGCTATCAGCGTATTGCTGTAGTTTGACTTTCAGTTTCCCGGCCACAAGTTCGGCCAAATAAACAGTTTGATCTTCGACGTGCTGACTGCTGTCTTCGTCGACGTCACGACCACGTGACAGTATCATTGAACACTACTACTGCGAAGTTGTCATGGCTAATTTAGCTGAACTTGCTGAGCTTTTATGGGGCAGTCGCGTATATCGAATTACTGCTTATATCGAATTTTTTTGCCGTTCCGTTGACTTCGTTATAGCAAGGGTTTACTGTATGTAGCCAATTCTTTTTTCGAGGGTGCTTCTGATGAGACGAACAATTCTTCATGGTCCCTTCGAGTTCATCTTAAAGGGAGTGCACTGTACTTCGAAATTTTGAATAATCTAAATTTGCGTCGAAGCGAGTTCGAATACTGTAATATTCGCTCAAGTACAGTCATCATCATCATCATCATCAGCCTGTCTACGCCCACTGCAGGGCAAAGGCCTCTCCCATGTTCCGCCAATCAACCCGGTCCTGTGCTTTCTGCTGCCACGTTATACCTGCAAACTTCTTAATCTCATCTACCCACCTAATTTTCTGTCTCCCCCTCACGCGTTTGCCATCTCTTGGAATCCAGTCAGTTACCCTTAATGACCACCGGTTATCCTGCTGACATGCTACGTGCTCGGCCCATATCCATTTCTTCTTGTTGATTTCAACTATGATATCCTTAACCCCCGTTTGTTCCCTGACCCACTCTGCTCTCTTCCTGTCTCTTAAGGTCACACCTATCATTTTCCTTTCCATCGCTCGCTGCGTCATCTTCAATTTAAGTTGAACCCTCTTTGTGAGTCTCCAGGTTTCTGCTCCGTAGGTAAGTACCGGTAAGATGCAGCTGTTATATACCTTCCTCTTGAGAGATAGTGGTAAACTACCATTCATGATTTGATAATGCTTGCCGAATGAGCCCCATCCCATCCTTATTCTTCCAGTTATTTCACTCTCATGGTTCGGCTCCGCGGTTACCACCTGTCCTAAGTAGACGTACTCCTTTACAACTTCCAGTGTCTCGCCCCCTATCGCAAAGAGCTGTTCACTGCCAAGATTGTTCCACATTACTTTAGTTTTATGCATATTAATTTTCAGACCTACTTTTCTACTTTCTGTATCCAGTTCAGTAATCATTAGCTGTAATTCGTCTCCCGCGTTACTCATCAATGCAATGTCATCAGCGAATCGCAGTTTACCGAGATACTCTCCATTATCTCTTATCCCTAATTCTTCCCAATCTAGGGCCCTGAAGACATCCTGCAAACACGCGGTGAATACATTGGAGAGATCGTGTCTGCCTGCCGTACGCCCTTCTTTATTGGGATTTTGTCGCTTTCTTTATAGAGGACTATAGTGGCTGTGGATCCGCTGTAGATTTCTTCCATTATGTTTATATAGGCTTCGTCGATGCCCTGATTCCGCAGTGCCTGCATGACTGCTGATGTCTCCACCGATTCAAATGCCTTCTCGTAATCTATGAAGGCTATGTATAGGGGTTGGTTGTATTCCGCGCATTTGTTTTATTACCTGATTGAAAGTATGAATATGGTCTATTGTTGAGAAGCCTGAACTAAATCCTGCCTGGTCCTTTGGTTGATTGAACTCTAATGTCTTAATAATTCTGTTAGCAATTACTTTTGTAAATAGTTTGTAGACAACGGACAGTAAGCTGATGGGCCTGTAATTTTTCAGGTCTTTGACGTCCCCTTTCTTATGAATCAAAATGATGTTGGCATTCTTCCAAGATTCTGCTATCCTCCCCGTCGAGAGACACTTCGTATACAGGGTGGCGAGCTTTTCTAACATAATCTCTCCACCGTCTTTCAACAGGTCTGATGTTACCTGATCCTCACCAGCGGCTTTGCCTCTTTGCATTCCCTTTAGGGCTTTCTTTACTTCTCCTATCAATACTGATGGGATGTCAGATAACTCTGGGCTATTACTGCTTCTTACGTTATCATCCTGACTGTCTCGGCTGCTGTACAGATCTCTGTAGAACTCTTCCGCTACCTCAACTATTCTATCCATATTGGTTGTGGCCTTGCCTTCCTTGTCCCTTAATGCATACGTCTGATTTTTGCCTATGCAGTTTTGTCTTCATAGCTTTGAGGCTTCTTCCGTTCTTTAGAGCATGCTCAATTCTCTCCATAGTATACTTTCTTATGTCGGCTACTTTACGCCTATTGATTAACTTCGACAGCTCCGCCAGCTCTATTTTGTCTGTTGCATTTGAGGCTTTCATGGCCATGAAATACAGTAGTAGAACTCGCTGTCGGGATAGTTGGTACATGAGCGCCCGTCCTGTCTTGTGTTTCTTCTTCTGTGTGAATGTGATTTTGGCGCGAAGTTGACTATTTAAATACAGTAGAATCTCGTTAATTCGGACTCTGTTAATTCGGAAATACGGATAATTCGTCATTCCCACACCCTTCCTTCAAAACTGTTCATAGCGCTATGGCAACAAACACTCGCTAATTCGACGCAAAATTGCACGTGCACTGGTTAAATCGGACTGGAGGCAAGCCAAAGGCGATGAAACTGAAACTGCGTCTCGGAGGCCATACTATCTACAGTAAAACCTCGTTAATTCGAAGGCCTCGGGACTGAGAAAAATATCCCAATTAAGCGGGATTCCCAATTATCCGAAACAACGCGAAATCAAAGAAATCAGCCAGAAAACGTGATGTACGGAAGTCACACCTTTATTGTGGCAAGTCAGCCTACTTGGAGAAAAATTCCTCCATGCGTGACTGACGCGTTCGGTAGTTCCCAGCACTGAAAGTCATATTTTCCAGCCTGTCAATGAGGCGCAGCATCTCAGCCTCGCCGCCGTTGCACTCGACGAAGCTGCGCACAACACTCAAGGCATCGATGACATCCGCCAAAGGGGGTGCTCGGGAGGGCTCGTCATCGCTGTCAACATTAGAGGCCGAATCGGTCGATCTCGCAGCTATCTCGCTGTCGATGTCGGCGTAACACGTCTGCACTGTGCACTCGACATTTGCGTACTCGGAGAATCCGATTGGAGTGCACTCCTCGTCCGCGTGCAAAGCCTCATATCGAGCGCAGAGAGTCTCCCCTTCTTCATCAAACGGGCAAGTGACAGCGGTGACAGCAAACTCAGCGGAGGTTGCCTCTTCTTTCACAAAACCGGCGTGCTCAAAACACCGTCGAATAACGGTGGCCTCCACCTGCCTCCATGCGTGAACAATGAGGCAAATACCACCGAGGAGGTCAATGTTATACTCCTTTCCGTTGTCATAGCAAAGGAGCATTCGCTTCAACAGATTGTAGCGATATATTTTCCTGGTATGGTGTATGACGCCCTGGTCCATCGGCTGCGATAGCGACGTCGTGTTCGGGGGTAGAAAGACCAGCCTGATTGCCTGCAGGTTCTGAATGTCGCCGTGAGCTGGGCAATTATCGACGACGAACAAAACGCTGCGCCCTGCGGCCGCAAACTTGCGGTCAAGGTGCCGCACGTATTCTTCAAAGAGTGCAGCCGTCATCCAAGCTTTCTTGTTGTTTTTATAGATCAGGTCATCCTTGGATGGCAGTCGTGCATTTTTGAAACGAGGCTTTTCTGTCTTCCCAATAACAAGCAGTGGCAGCTTGTGCTCACCGCACATGCTTGCACCAAACAAAACAGTGATTCTATCTTTGTTCTGTTTCCGCCCCTTAATGTCTGCCTCCTTCAAAGCGAACGTCTTCGTAGGCAACATTTTGTAGAACAGAGCAGCTTCATCAAGGTTGTAAACATCTGCTGCTTCGTACTTGGCGAGTAGTGGAGCCAAGGTGTGCTGCTTCCAGCCGTCAACAACAGACTGATCCGCGCTGCCACTCTCGCCACAAACAGTCACGAATGTCAGGTTGTTGCGCTCCTTAAATCGGCAAAACCATCCATTGCTGCATTTAAACTCAGAATGTCCAAGTTGCAGCGCCAGCTGGTTGGCCTTCTCACGCAATATGGTCCCATTCACAGGAAGGTGTGCTGCGTTGGCTTTCTGCAGCCAGTCGATCAGAGCTGCTTCAACGTCGGCGTACGTAGGCGGGCGTACTCGTGTACGCTTTGACGAGTGCGTCTTGCTGTAAGCATCGAGAATTTTCTCCTTATTCTTGATGATGTTGCACAGCGTTGACAGAGGCACGTGGTAATTTTCGGCGAGAGCCGTTTTCGAGCCGTCGACTTGCTGGCCTCTTCAATTAAGCACACCTTTTTGTGCAGGGACAAGCTCTTGTACTTAGGCATCTTCCTTCCAAGCACACCTCAATCAACTAATTCACAGGGAAGACACTCAAGCGGAGACAGGAGACAAATGGAGCAGTCGCACCGAATCGCACAATGCTCGCCAGCCGACATCCAAATGGCACAAAGACTCCACAAAACATTCACTTCGCTAGAGTGGCTAACATCGCTGTTGAGATGATGATGATCATGATCGCAACCGCACGCATCGCCGCCTGGCAATTGCTAAAACATGGCGTCTACGACGTATTTCCGGTAAAAAAAAACATGGCCTTCAAGATCCGTACATCAAAAAAAAAAAAAAAATGCATGTTTTAGTTACAGCCTCCGAGATTCGCAACACCCTTTGCATATCTTGAAAGTCGCGGCCAAGTGTGCCAATTAACCGGGAAGTCGCAGACTGGCCGCACCAATTATCCGGTTAAATTTACATGTAAAAATTTGGGACCACGCAAATAATACAAATTATCCGGGATTCCCAATTAACCGAGTACAAATTACTGAGGTTTTACTGTATCGCAATGCATTTTCTTTGCCACACATGTGCAAACTTATGGTCTCCGAGATGGGCTTCATCACAGTGGATTTGTGCAGCCCGAGGCTTCAGAACACTCAGAACGCAGCCCAGAGCCCGCAGCACCAGAAGGAGAAGAGGACGATATGGCGTTCCTTGGCCTGCTTCCCTCCGAAGTGGAGCTTGCAGATTACGTTACAATTGATGACGGCGTTGTCGTCGCTGGTCACTTGAATGATGACGAGATCATCAGTACTGCCCTTGGTGAGATGGATGAGGCGTCCGACGAAGACCCCTGCGATGAACTACGCCTGGTGCGTCGTACCGCAAAAGAAGCCGCGGACGCTCTCGTCGTTTTAGAGGAGTTTTGTTACGATGTCGGAGGCAATACTCTTGCGCTAGAGGGTCTGTCGCATGCCCGCAAACTACCGCGTATAAGTCGACTCAGAATATAAGACGAACCCCCCAACTTTTGACCCCGAAATCCGGAAAAAAACTGCAAATAAATTATTTTGAAAAATTGGCCACATTGACAAAGAAAAATTTATTGCCAGCAAATTACAAGTTTAAGCCTTCACGTGGCAGTCGTGATCGCGCACTTCACGAAAGCTTCGCGCACCATGCTGTCTGGCAGCCCATACCAAGCGTCGGACACCCACTGTGCCACAGTGCTCAAAGGAGCCCGCCTCACACGCCCCGTCGTCGTCTGGGGCTTGTCGTCCTGGTCCATCCGGTCTTTGTAGAGTGCCGCCACCCGATCCTTAAATGGCTTGTTCAGTGCCACGTCGAGCGGCTGGAGCACAGGAGTCAAGCCACCCGGGATGATCGCCAACTGGCAATCCGCGTTAGCCACGGCTCTCTTCACACGTTCCGTGATGTGACCCCGGAACGAGTCAAGCACAAGCATGCTCTTGGGCCTGAGAAGACTGCCTGGGCGCCGGAGCCAGACGAGGCGGAACCATTCAAGCACAGTCTCCTCGGTGAAAAACCCCTTCTCGTTGACGCGAACGATGACTTTTGGGGGGAATTTCTCCTTGGGCATCGTCTTCCGCTTAAAGACGATAAAAGGTGGCAGTTTGTGGCCGCCGGCGGCGCAACACAGCATTACCGTAAAACGGTTGTGCTCGTTGCCCGTCGTCATCAGGCGCACTTGCCGCTCACCTTTAGCCGACACGGTCCGTTTGCTCGGCATATCGAACCAGACAGGTGTCTGATCGGCGTTGCCGATCTGGCCGAGCGTGAAGGCGTGTTGCGCCTTCCGTTCACTCACGAAGCTCAAAAAGGCTTCTTTTTTTTTCTTCATATTCCTCGGGTGGCTCTTGACAAACAGTCGTGCGCCGCCTTAGGCTCAGGCCGTTCCCACTCATGAAATTTGTCACCCACTTCTTAGAAATTTTAAATTCACTGCGGGCGATCTCCAGTCCGCTCGCAATACTGCGCATCTTCACCTGAATTTCCTCATAGGACACACTCAGGCCTTTGTCCCGCTGTTCGCTGACCCATTTTTCGACAGCCTCTTCGATGGCAGGGTACTTCCCTTCCTTCGGTCCCCGGAACGATTTACGCGATCCAGCGCACGCGAAAAGTTTATCCCTTTGTTGGCGCCAACATCGCACACATTTTTCCGAGACGCCGAATTCACGTTCCGCTGACAGGTTGCTCGACGATTCGGCGTGAAGAATCACTTTTCGCTTGAATGCGGCATTATAGCTGCGCCGATGAGCAGGTGCCATTTCGGTGCGCGGATCTGTCGACGAGGGCGAAAACCACCGAAAGAGGAGCAGAGAGCTTGCTAAGCCTGAGCAGATCGAATCAACGCGCACAATCGCACAATGCAGGCCCACAATGCACTCCGACGCAGGTCACGAACCGATCCAAAGCCCATGCCGAAGCTCTCCGTCCGGCCTCCGAAATTCGCACGTGCAAGATCGGATCTCTAGAGGCTGCATTCACCGTGTTGATCCACCGTACCGTAACAGAACACTTAGCACCGTACGTAGAAAATGGGTAAAATATATTTCTTCTAATTGGTTTTGCTATAATATGAATATAAAAAAGGTGTAAAGTAATAGTAATAACCTTGATAAACGCTGGTCGCCTTACGTTTGTTTTTTTACCCCCCTCCCCCTTTTTCATGTAGGAATCCGCATATAAGCCTACCCCCCTAAACTTGGTGCTCTGATTTAAAAAAAAAAAGTCGACTTATATGCGGCAATATACGGTATTCAAAAGAAAGACAATGCCAAAAGAAGTTTTTCCCAGAAATATTCACATTCGGTGTAACGAAAAAGGTTGGATGACCAAAGAACTTTTTTTGGATTGGCTGTAGACTGCGTGGTGTCGGCGACCTGGGGCACTGCTGAGCAGGCGGTCGCTCCTTGTTTTGGACGCTTTTCGTGGACTTCTTACTGAAGGTGTCAAAAAGAAGCTACAGGACGATAAAACAGAGCTGGCTGTGATCCCTGGAGGCATGACGAGCCAACTACAACCTTTGGACGTTTGCTTAAATAAGCCTTTTAAGGATCACATCCAAAGGCTCTATAGCGAATGGATGGTTTCCCACGGGTCGTCTAAAATGGGCGTCGCCTTCAATGCTGGCGCAATGGGTGGCCGACGCGTGGAGCACCATACCGGAAGCAATGGTGGCGGCATCATTTAAAAATGCTGCATCTCCAACCATCTGGACGGTACCGAGGACAATGAACTGTGGGAGTGCGAGTCTGACAAAGAAAAGAGGAAGGCATGTCGCTGTGAACACAACGCTGCAGGAGTTTGGGTGTGCATTTTGTCTTTGTGTGTGTGTGTGCGTGCGTGTGTGTTTGTGTGTGTGTGTGAAAGGTGAGAAATGCAATAAATCTAGGTGCTTTCCTTACCTCGCCTTATATTAGTGTGCATATTTTTTTCTTTTTCGGTGGTCCTCCAACTTCACCCTCGTCTTATAATCGAATAAATACTGTATGCATGGAGTTCGCAAAATTCAAGCCGTTCGAGCATGCATACGTGCATATCTCTTGGGCCATTGCGTGAGCCTAGCCTCCGAACTGCGCTGCACACCATCTCAGAGGCCACGGCGGAGCGGCCTAGCTACATCCCGTTGCCGGCGAGAGTCAACGAGAGCAGGACAGAAGTGCGCACGACGATGAAGAGCTTTGTTGGTTGACCGCGTCTCTTTGACTGTGTTGCATGTGTGCTGAGCCGGCTCAACTTCGTGTGCGATATTGTGCATCCATGGACGCATATTGTGACATGACCGCACAATGTCAAAACAGGCAGGCAAAGCATTGCGTGCTGAGCATCGAGGAAAATCTCGACATCGTCAATGCCATCCAACATGGAGCGAAGAAGTCTGTTAGAAAGGCCTACCACTTACAACGATTTACAATGGCGCACCATCCAACTTCAAACGTTGTCACATAAGGGATTCAAGCTACATGGACATCAAGGAGGCATTGATGCGCTGGCTGAAAAATGTAAGGGCTAATAACTTGCCTGTAAGCGGAGCCCTCCTCACGAAAAAAGCGCAGTGCTTCACCACACAAATGGGCCACGACAGTTTTGTCTGCAGTAGTGGCTGGCTCGCTATATGTAAGGGGGGACACGGGTTTTAAAGACCGAAAATTTGCGAAAAAGTCGATTTTTTGGAATTGGCACTTTTGGAATTTTCATCTATTATTCTACCATTTCTCCAAGTTTCATGCAGTCTAAAACAATGTATTAGCCGTAATATCAATTTTCAGCACCAGTGTCAGCTAAATACGAGCCGAGATTTCAGTAAACGAAGCGCTTTTTCCGTGGCACACGACAGCCGCTACACTTGTCCGACCGCAGCGGATCGTATATCGTTTGAAAGAGCAGCCTCTCCTCTTCATCTTCCTGTCGTTTCCAGCTCCGTGCCAGCATTGGCTATGAAGATATTCCGCCTAAAAAAGAAGTCCCAATGCGTGCTGTAATTGGCCAGCGACGGCACGTGACCTGCAGCGGGTCACGCCATTGGTTAGAATGGCGTCGTCTGCATGACTCCGCGATACCTGCGCGCACACCGTAGGCGCCAACCGTCAACGTGTTCTTGGTGTTCTCGTACGCGAACGACGATGGCACCGAAGTCAGCTACGAAGTACCAATTTGGAAAAAAAAGGAAGAGGAAGACTCCGTACAACTTCCAGAAACGCTCAGCCATGCCACAATCAGTTCCTGATCATGATGAGAACGACGTGCTGCCCGAGTCGAGCGACGCCGAAGGTAACGAAGGCGCGTTAGGCCTAGTCCCCCGAAGCGCTCCCGACAGCGGCCGCGGCGTTTCGTCGACGTTTCAGCAGGACACTGCAATGCTGCAGCCAGAAAATTTGCGTCGTATCGACAACGAAGCTCAAGGAAAACTTCCAAGTACTTGCTTCCACTTCTGCTACTCGTCGAAAATCGGACCTTCTAGATCGTGCTGACGACGCTGCTGCACAAGCCGACAACGAGCTCGCAATGAGTTTCTTCATTGCAAGTTACGACACGCTGAATGCGCTGCTGGCATCTGTAAATTGCAAGTGTACGATTTGTGGTGGTGACGTCACATTGCGAAAAAGTGGACGGGATTTTGGCCTTGCTGTGAAGATAGTTGTCAAGTGTGCGATCTGCGGCGACAGTGCGGAGGGATGGAGCTCGCCGCGTTTAAGCGGCCAAGCAAAGGTCAGACCCTTTGCCGTCAACATTCTTGCGGCGCATGCAATGCAGAGCACCGGTAATGGACAAGCCGCAATGAACGATATTTTCGCGGCGATGAACATTTCGGAGAGAGGGATGCACAATAAAACGTGGCAGGGACACTTGAAGATCAAACTTGTGCCCGCGGCAACCGAGGCGGCAGACAAGTTGATGGGGACATGTGCGCAGTCAGTACGTGATTTGTATCGCGACCTGAAAATAAACAGCCCGGACAACATCGCTATATCCTATGACGGCTCATGGATGACGCGCGGCCACTCGTCCCATATCGGTGTCGGCACGGTGGTTGAGCTGTACACAGGATTCATGCTCGATTATGTTGTGCTCAGCAATTTCTGTGCTGGGTGCGCACGGGCACCGAAACAGGATGACCCTGCCTACCAGGCTTGGAAGGAAGGACACGCATGCCAGAAGAACACTGACAAGAAAGCTGGCGAGACGGAGGTGGAAGCTGCATTGATCCTCTTCCAAAGGTCACTGCAGAAACACAAGCTGCGGTACACGACCTTGTTGTCGGATGGCGACAGCCGCACTTATCTTGCCCTGCAAGAAGCGAGGGTGTATGGGTGCGTACCTGTAGAAAAGGAAGATTGCATCAACCACATTCACAAGAGAATGGGAACGGCACTGCGCAACCTAATTTCCAAGCCGAAGTCCTCAGGTACAGAGAGCCTTGGTGGCAAGGGAAAGCTGACCGGTGAACTTATCACCAAGCTGAGCAGCTGCTATGGCTGGGCCTTGAAATCGCATAAAGGCGATGTCAAGGCCATGCATAAGGCAGTCATGGCCACCTATTACCACATTACATCAAATGATGCGACTTCGAACCACTCTCTCTGTCCAGAGGGCCCAGAGTCATGGTGTCGCCAAAACGCAGCACAGGCCAAAGGTGAGCCTGCTCCGAAGCACCGCCACAATCTGCCCCCCCATGTATGTGAGGCGCTTCTTCCCGTCTACAGACGTCTGTCTGACGAAGCACTTCTTCAGCGATGCTCAAGAGGGAAGACCCAGAATAACAACGAGTGTCTCCACTCAATGATTTGGGCACTGGCGCCGAAGGAGAAACATGCGTCATTGTTTGCTGTGCAAGCTGCGGTGGCAGAGGCCGTAATGAAATTCAATGCGGGAAACGAAAAAGCCTCTACAGCCATACTTCAGCAACTACAGCTAAATCCTGGCCAGCAGTTGACGAAGCGTATGATTGAAAAAGACCGCCACTGTGCTGAAGCATCTGCACGCAAGCATGCTTCTTCTGAAAACTTGCAGCGTGTGCTCAGGAAGCATCACCGAAGTGACTCTAGTCAGACAGACTATATTCCTGGGGGGTACTAACGCATTATCATTTGTAAATACAGTAAAAGCTCGTTAATTCGGATTTCTAGGGACCGGAAAAAATGTCCGAATTAACCGAATGTCCGAATTATCGAATGGTCGAAATAAACACAATAAATGCAAGAGTTTTTTCAGCATACCTTTACTTTACATGGTAATCGCGGATGCGTCTCTGTTTTCGAGCATAAATTCGCGCGGACACAATTTTTCTGAGCCCTTCAAGGTGCTCAGCAGCTCGCATGCTGTCTGCAGTGCCAAAACAAAATCCTTTAAGGACGACAAGGGCCTCCGCGGCTTCCTTCACAGTACGAGGGGGCCTGTGTGGCTCATAGTATGGCTGCTGCTCTTCAGGCTCTTCGTTCTCGGATTCGTCGCCACGCATCACTTCCTTGACGATTTGCTCATCAGTCAGAGAGCCGGCAGTGGCAACGCCATCAATGCCGATATAATCGTCGAGTGTCACTGCATCAGACATAACACTTCCGAAATCCTGCCCGTCATCGGCACCGTCGTTCGGCGACACTTCGGCCACTGCGGCATCGCTGGAGTCGGGTACAACAAAGCCACTGTGCCTGAAACAGTTGGCAATGGCGTGCGCAGGCGTGCTCTGCCACACATACGCGAAGAATGCTAACTGCGCTCAGGAGACTCACGTCGTATTGTTTGCCGACATCATGGAACAGGAGCTACTTCTTGCCGGGAGAGCCCATTTTTCAGGGCACGCAAAATTTCTACTTTGGTGGTGCAGTCCTTGGCCTCGTACTTGGGCCCCTTCGCCGGCGTTGCCATCGGCGGAGAGTGCGTTCACACGAGCAGTCAGCACAAAAGCACCAGCAACGATCAAGCTAAAGGAGCCGTACTGAATTGTTCCGCGATAAAACGGCGTTCAACGATGCAGCACACCAACGGGAACAACAAAAATGACACCGCGCCAAACCCACACACTATCACGCGCGAAGAAAAGGCGTTCAACCAGTCTCAAGTCAAGCCAAGCCGATAATTGATGTCCATGGCGATGCTGCGTTTGAGCTTCACTTTTGTTCCGAATGGTTCTTTTTTCGTTTTTGAGCCTCGCCAGCGGCCCGAAAGTCGCCGAATTATCCGATTTGCGGTCAAATCTGTCCGAAATAACGAGCGCCCAGTCTCATAGAGTGATGCATATATTTACAGGGACCAGATGACGTGTCCGAATTAACCGATTTTCCGAATTAACGAGAGTCGAATTAACGAGCTTTTACTGTATTGTCAATAATTTGCACCATTTTGTATAAATATAAGCCCATTTTCTTTTTTCAAGTTTTCTCAGCATCTTATTTTTGGTGTTTTTAAAACTAGCCAAAGCGACATCTTGGTCTTCAGGGCACATAGAGACACAATTCTTGTGGTCACATACAGCTACATGTGTGCTACAAAAATGCACGAAAAGATTTCCAAATTTATCCTTTGTAAATTTTTATTCTTGGTATTAACTGGATCCTAGGATAACGATGCCTGAAGATAAAACTTCAAATTGCTATAAAGTTGGTAATACCTGCAATAATAAAAAAGTAATCCTCCATTTTTGTTGATTACACTCCATAGCATCCAGCCATATGTCAATATTATGATTTTGGCCAGAATTCTCCTTCCCATTGTTCTTTTAAACAATAGATAATTAATTTTAATTATCGCTGCAACCACTCAACCAACTTACAAAGCAAATATATTTTTGAAATCAGCATGAGAAACTCTGCATGGATTGCAATTTTCATTGAATTTGGTCAAGATATAAAAACGAAATTTCAAAACGCCTCTTCCCCCCTTAAGGCGCGATACAATCTTACCATGAAGGTTGTTTCCGGTGAAGATACAGCGGCAGACAACGACAACGCAGAGGAGTGGGCCAGCAGCAAGCTACAAGATATCTTGCAGGAGTATGCCCCAGAAGACGTCCTTAACATGGACAAATCGGCACTTTTTTTTTGAAGATTCTGCCAAACCGAACGCTTGCTCAGCGGAGACCTGCACAGGTGGAAAGCAGGCGAAGGAGAGGTTATCGGTTGCTTTTGCTGTCAACATGGCAAGGAATGAGAAGCTGCCACTCCTCGTTATTGGCAAGGCCGCGAAGCTGAGATGCTTCAAGGGTAGACGACTTCCCTCAGGCATGTTGTATCGCTTCAACACCAAGGCCTGGATGACCTCGAAGCTATTTGAGGAATACATGCGCCTGCTGGACGGTCGCTTGACCGCAAGCGGGAGAAAAATTGTAACGGTTGTCAACAATGTGCCGGCACACGTGCGACTTGACAACCTTTCCGCCGTGAAGCTGGAGTTTCTCACAGCAAACACAACGGCACTGTCCCACCCTTGGACCAGGGTATCAGTCGGTCGGTGAAGTACCTATACCGAAAAAACTTGCTGCGAAGGATGATTCTTGCCATGGAAAGTGGCAAAACATACAGCATAGACATGCGAAGTGCCACCCACTTGCACTTCGCATGGCAGCAGGTAGAACCCACTACTGTCCAAAACTGCTTCGCGCATGCACAGTTTTTTGTGCCCGCCCAACCAACAAGCCCAAGCGAAGCGAATGCGACCGAAGAAGACATTGACGACAGAGAATGCGAGACGCTGATCGCCGAGGTCTTGGAGTGACAGGGTGGCGGCGACAAAGTGCCGTTTGCTATGTTTTGCGATGTTGACAAAGACGTCAAAATGTGTGAAGATTTGTCTGACAGTGACATGATCAATGCTGTCTGCGGCAAATTACCGAGCGCAAGCAACGGTGAGGAGGAAGACTACAAAAACGCTGAGCTGGAGGATGTGCCGTGTCCCTCAGTAGCTGAAGCAGCGCGAGCTACTAGATGTGATGTGGGTGTTTGCGGAAAAGGAAGGCTTGATGGATGAATTGGCCTTCCACTTGGATAGCTTTGAAGATGCACTTGTCGCTGCAAGGCCGCAAATGCAGCAAACGAGAGTGATGGACTTCTGGCATCTGATTTCCACTGAATAAAAGTGTTTCTTGGCTTTCTTACGAAACATATTTCATTTTACACGCAAGTACCGTATTTACTCGCGTAATGAACCCACTCGCATAATGAACCCACCCCCCACTTTGGACCTCGGAAAAAAAAAAGTCTTTTTTTTTTGTGTGTATATGCTGATTTGATTTTGGTTTGATTGATTATGTCATTGAAGATCGAAACAATGTCAAATCACGCCATTATATCTCAAAACGACGTCGCTACAAAAGTTAAAAACATCGCTTAACAACAAGTAGCAGGCAGCGCGAACGCAGACAAGAGTCAAAATTTGAAAGTCGTGCCTTTTTTGCGGCCGAGCACCATCTGTCGAACGCACAAGAAACCTTATTGCTTATAGCGCACATGGTGAACTTCGTTGGACACCTTTTGCGTTGCTGCGTAGGAAACGATGGGCCCGTATGCGAGCCATACGGCTGGTTTTAGGCTCAAGGTGGTGGAACACGCGCTGGAGCATGGTAACCATGCTGCTGAACGCCACTTCAGCGTCGATCCGGTGCACATACGCTACTGGAGAAAACAAGAAGAGGAGCTCCGGGCTACCCAAAAGGATCGTTGAGCTTTTCGCGGGCCGGAACAAGGGAAGTTTCCGCTTGTGGAGAGCGAAGTGCTCGATTATGTGAAAAGGCTCCGTAGCGAGGGATGCACCGTCTCCCATGAGATGATTCAAACCTGTGCGTGGGCCACAGCCAGGAAGCAGGGTGTTCCTGCCACTGAATTTAAGGCCAGCAGCGGTTGGACGACAAGATTTATGAACTGAAATGGGCTGTGAATTAAGAGGCGTACTACGTTGTGCCAGCGGCTGCCGGCCGACTGTGAACAAAAGGTGCAAGACTTTCACCATTTTGTGATACAGATCCGCCAGCAAAAGGCGTTCCTATTGTCTCAAATTGGGAACGCCGATCAAACCTCGCTGAACTTTGATATGCTGCGAAGCAGCACAGTGGAAGTGAAAGGTGCCAAAAGTGTTCACGTGAAGACAACCGGCGCCGAGAAGCAGCGGTGCACGGTTATGTTGGCGATTACAGCTGACGGCAGGAAGCTGCCCCCATTCGTCATCTTCAAGAGGAAGACGCTTCCCAAGAACACGCTTCCCGCCGGCATCCACATCCGTGCTCAGGAAAAGGGCTGGATGTCAGCGGAGCTGATGTTAGACTGGCTGAAGTCAGTCTGGGGACGACGACCAGGTGCTCTTCTTCTGCCGTCGCTGCTCGTCGTCGACAGTTTCCGCGGCCATCTTGAGGAGGGTGTCCGGCGCCGCATGAAGGAAATGCGCACAGACACCGCGGTGATCCCCGGTGGCCTGACCTCCGTGCTGCAGCCCCTTGACATTTCCATTAATAAGCCTTTTAAGAACAACGTGCGGCGGCTGTACACGGAGTGGATGGCCGACGGAAACCACGACCTGACTCCTGCCGGTAAAATAAGGAGGCCGTCGATCGAGATGTTGTGCCGCTGGATTCTGGAGGCGAGGAGCCAGATTCCGAGCGATATGATCATCCGGAGCTTCAAGAAGACTGGGATCTCCAATAGCCTGGATGGTACAGAAGACGATGCGCTGTGGTCTGGCGATGACGAGGCGGCAGCAGCAAGTGACATAAGCGAGGAAGACACTGATGGCGATGGAAGCGAGTAGGAGCGCACGATCATCATCATCGGGACTGGGAGAAGAGAGGAGGGAGTAAAGCGTGAGGGGTTAGGGTTGAGTGTGGGAAATAAAGGGGCAGTTCGATGTGGTTGTTCGGATCGGTGTGTGTGTGATTTATGCTTAGTTCGTGACAAGTGGGGGCTCGTCCAGGATGGCTTCAGGCTCGACAACAGCAGCGGAAGACACGCCTGGGCTCCAAGGTGTCCTTGAGGAGCTGTTGCTGCGTACCGACGGCTCCGCGATGGAGCGCGAACGAGTCGCAGCAGTCGTGCGCGATCGAGTGATGGCGACGCCGCTGCCCACAGCTCCGCACATGGGAGCATGGGCTGTGACAGCGAACACTGGCACAGTTCCTCGGGCCACCGATGACTCTGCGCC
The DNA here is from genome assembly GCF_013339695.2 of Rhipicephalus sanguineus. Classification (NCBI taxonomy): domain Eukaryota; kingdom Metazoa; phylum Arthropoda; class Arachnida; order Ixodida; family Ixodidae; genus Rhipicephalus; species Rhipicephalus sanguineus. The sequence goes on along the minus strand of NC_051178.1, from coordinate 75,604,075 downwards.
TCGGCTCGCCGCTACGCACCTCCCCCGCTACTCAGGTGTTAAGAGACTTACAGTCGCTGGAGGAGTTTCTTGAACACCTGGAAAACTTCTGCCTCGTGACGGGGGTCGCCGCCGATAAGCGAATGACCCACTTGGCAGAGGGTGGCGCGAAGTTGCGGTGGCAGTTCATGTGCGGGTTCGACTCGTGGGAGCAATTCACCGCCGCCTTCCGCTCCGAGTTCTCGTCGATTGACGTGAAGCGTCGCCTGAAGGCGGAGCTCGAGCAGCGCATGCAGCACCCAGAAGAGAATTTGAAGGAATTTATTTATGCGATCGCTACGTTTTACGACCGCATCGGGGAAGAGGTCACCGAAGCCAAGAACGTGCAGCGCGTGCTGCAGCAGATGCACCCTCAGCTGCAGGATTTGGCGGAGGGGCATGTCTACAACAACCTCGCCGAGTTGGTGAAGGCAGCCGACGGCTTAAGGGGGGACGCGGGGATTGGATCGCGAAAATCGCGAAGAAAATCGATTTTCAGAAATCCCTCATTTCGGCATCTGCAATGCCTATTCTATGCTGTATCAAAACAATTTGGCTGAAAACCTACTCTAAATGCCCGAAAAAAATAAGTTTGTCAGCGCGATCGGTGAGAAAGAGGCTCAAAATCGCGCAAGAACACCGACGTTCACAAAGCAATTGTTCATCTTTCACGCCACCGATCGCAGCCATCTTGGTATCCTTCGAAACGTCGATTCTTCGCCTTCCTGCTTTGACGCGTTCCAAACGTCACCGGCGAGGAGTAAACGCACAAAAAGCAAAAAAGGAGCACGTGGTCATACGGGCAATCCGAGGGCTGTTTTATGAAAGAGGGCCTCCGATTGGTTAGTGCGCTTCAAGAAGGCTCCCCACTGGCCCCTTTCACAACAAGAGACAAGTAGCCGCCGCTGCTGTCTGCAAAACCACATTTTGCGCACGCTTTTTGACACTTGTCGAGTATTTCACGCACGCCGTTATGGAATCTCGCTCGTTCAAAAAGAAGTTTACGACGACTCACGCGTTTGGAAAACGCACGCGGAAGCCTCCCACAGCGAAAAAAAGGCGGCTGTTAGCGGGAGCAGCAGAATACGCGACGACTGCACTGGAGTCAATGGAACACGTGGATAACATGCGAAGCCTTGCACCACATCACCCTCAAGAACTCAGCGGTGAATCGGACAATCGCGCTGTGACAACATGAATAACGCTGTTGTGTGGTGATCGTCACGCAACACGGTCAATGGAGGACGCATTCAATGCTTCCGCGTGTACCATGACCCCCGACTCTCGACGCGCAGGCGCTCGCTCGCGTAGGTGAGATGAAATCGCTAACTGCCGTTCGGATGAAAGGTCGTCATCAAAGTCTGCGGAAGTGCGCCCCTTATCTGCGAGCGATGCCTGCACGTCGACGAGCTTCGACGGGAACTTCGATTCACCGTGTGCGATTGCTTCAACGCCGTCAACCGAGCGCCGATATTAAGTCGTCGACAGCCGTTCGGATCAAAGGTCGCCGTCGCCGGCAAAGCCTGCAGAAGCGCCCCCCTTATCTGCGAGCGATCCCCGCACGTCGACAAGCTTCGACGGGAACTTCGATTCACCATGTGCCATAGGTTCCATGAGTTGCACAACGTCGTCAACCGAGCATCGCACCATTCAGGCGCGCTTGGAGACCCGCTATGTGTCAGTGGGAATGGTGGAGGCATAAGCGTCGAGCGTTCGTGACTCTCTTCGCGCCGTGTCCACTACTCAGAGGAAGCAGTCTCTGGTGGGTCAGCAAGGTGAAGAAGAAACTTCTGGGACACCTGGAGGTGAATTTATACTGATGCAAGCTACTGCCATCAACTCAATGCTGGCTGACACTCTCTGCCCGAAATGCCAAAAAAATTCTTTGGGCGTGAATTTCGAAACGTGGCTGGGTCTGGCAGTGAAAATGGCGCTGTCATGCAGTACTTGTGGCAGCATATCGTTTCACTGGTCCTCTCAAAGGATGGACGTCTCCAGAGTGTTTGATGTGAACATTCGCTCAATGCAAGCAATACAAACCATTGGCAAGGGACAGACTGCTCTGAATGACTTGTGGGCCACCATGAACATTTCTCACCGTGGCTTGCGTCACAAAACCTACTAAGGCCATCTGAAACGGTCATTCAAGCCTGCAGCTGAGCTGGCCTCAGATAACTTATTTGCAGATGCTGTTGGTGCCGTCAAAAGAGTGTATAGAGAGATGGACGTTGGTTTTTCAAAAAATGTCACCGTTGTCTACGACGGCAGCTGGACGACGCGTGGTCATCGGTCACATATTGGAGTAGGGTGCATAACAGAGTTCCATACGGGGCTTGTGCTCGACAGAGTTGTCCTTCCCAATTTCTGCCTCGGGTGCCATCTGGGACCAGCAGAGAACGACCCTGTGTATCCCCAGTGAAGGCAGCACCATCAGTGCCAAAAAAACACGGACGTTGGATCTGGTCGCATGGAGGTGGATGTCGCGCTGCAGCTTTTTGGCCGGTCATTGACCAAGAATGGTCTAAGGTACTGCAGTGTGGTCTCGGATGGAGACAGCAGAGTTTTTTAGGCATTGAGTGAGGAGCAGCCCTATGGATTTATACAAATAACTAAGGAGGACTGCATAAATCATGTGAAAAAGAGAATGGGCACCGCACTCCGCTCTCTTGTCAGCAAAGCAAGGAAAGGGGAGCCACTAGGCGGAAAAGGAAGCCTTACACAAGACCTCATCAAGAGACTCACAAGCTACTATGGACTAGCCCTCCGCAACAACAGCAACGATGTTGCTGCGATGCACAAGGCCGTGATGGCGACCTACTACCACATCACGTCCACTGATGAGAGTCCCCACCATGAGCTATGACCCCCTGGCCCTACGAGCTGGTGTACGCACAGAGTCAAAAGGGCAAGCACAACCAGCCCACAAGTACAAGCTTTCAGGCAGAGTTGCCCAAGCCCTGTTGCCAGTGAATGAACGCCTTGCAGATACACAGTTGCTTGAGCGGTGTAGAGGGGGGAAGACACAGAATGCTGCCGAGAGCTTGCATTCCGTGATTTGGTCACTACTATCCAAGGACCAATATGCCTCACTTTTTGCTGTAGAAACAGTGGTAAACGAGGCAATATTGAAGTATAATTCAGGATGTGTACGGATGTACAGTAAAAGCTCATTAATTCGACACCCGTTAATTCGGAAATTCGGATAATTCGGACGGCTCTATTGGTCCAGGCCAAAGTGCATGTTAATCTATGGGACCAAGCCTAAGGGGGGACACGGGTCTTTGGGACGAAAAAATCGCGAAAAAATCGAGTTTTGGAAAATGGCATTTTCGAAATCTAGAGGTCTTATTACACGACTACACAAAGTTTCTCAGCTCTTGCATTAATACTTTAGCCGTAGCATAACTCTATTTCAACAATACTGGCAGAATTGCAGCCGAAGTTATTGCTAAAAAGGCCCTTTTTTCACGAAACGCAGCGGCCGTTTCACGCGTCGTAGCGTGGCTATCTTGGTCTCGTTTGAAAAGGCTATTTTTCTTCTTCATTTTCCCGCCAACTCCTGTTCTATGCTGCCATTGGCTTTCTCAAAATAGCGCGCGAAAAAAGAGTCCCAGCGCAAGCCCTCATTCGTTGCCTAGCGCACGTGACCTGAGTTCGGCATACGATTGGTGGAATTCCTTTCTTGTCGTCTGCACAGCGCTCATCCGCGCTGTCGGCCGTGCGCCATGTTTTCAGTGTGTGTGACCAACGCCGGTGTGGCTGAAGTGTAGAACGATGGCTCGGAAGAAGTCGCACACGAAAAAAGCATTTGGGGCGAAGAAGGTGCGACGCGCACTTATCGACAACATCAGGAAGAGGAGTGTAACGCAGCCGAACGTCGAAAGCGTCGCGGCCGCCGCCTCTGCTGATGCCGCCAATATGGACCTAGGCCCGACAAGCCCGTCGTCGAGCGGAGGTGCCGATGGTCGCGTGCGTTGCGATACGAAGTTTCTGCAGCCCGCAGAATTGGAAGAGGGCAGAAAAAGAGCTCAAGATAAACTGCTGCAGCTGTCGTCCACCCCCGCAACGGAAAGGAAACGGGATCTACTGACCGACAACGCCGATGCCGCATGTGAAACGCCTGACACGAGTGTGTTTACAATTGTAAGCTTAGATTTGGTGAACACTCTGCTTGTGCATGCGAAATGTAAATTATGCAGTGCTGGTGACCTAGAAATCGTCAGAGACGATCGTGAATACGGACTCGCCGTCAAGCTGCGTCTCATGTGCACGAACTGCAGTGACGTGACGTGGACTTGGAGCTCGCCGCGCGTCCGTGGTGAACCGAAGGCAAACCCGTTCTCTGTGAATGTTCTCGCGGCTCGCGCCATGCAAGCTACAGGAAACCGACAAACAGCTTTTAATGATATATTCTCGCTGATGAACATTAGCCGTCGCGGCCTCCACACAAAGACGTGGCAAAGCTACCTCAAAGGTAAGCTGGTTCCCGCAGCGGATCATGCGGCCAAAAATGTGACAAGCGAGTGCGCGCACTCGGTTCGCAAGCTCTATCAAGATTTGTGCCTCAGCAACCCCGGAAACATCGCGGTGTCGTACGATGGGTCGTGGATGACTCGCGGACATTCCTCGCACATCGGCGTCGGCACCGTGATAGAACTGTTCACGGGGCTTTGTTTGGACTACGTTGTCCTGAGCAATTTCTGCGCGGGATGCGAGACGGGCCCAAAGGAAGGCGATCCGTCTTTCGAAAGCTGGAAGAAAGGCCACAAGTGTTAGAAGAACACTAACAAAAAGTCAGGAGAAATGGAAGTGGAGGCAGCTCTTATTTTATGGAAGCGGTCCCTTAAGCGGCACAGTCTTCGGTACACTACAGTACTTAGTGATGGAGACAGCCGTACGTATCTCGCACTCCAAGAGGAGAAAGTTTACGGTTACATAGAAGTGGAAAAAGAGGACTGCGTGAACCACGTACAAAAACGTATGGGCACAGCACTACGCAACCTCGTCTCAAGAAGCAAAGCTTCTGGCCTTCAGAGCCTTGGTGGAAAAGGTCGGCTCACAGCTGACCTAATTACGTGTCTAAGCTCCTATTACGGATGGGCACTGAAAACACACAAAGGAGATGTGGATGCCATGCACAAGGCAGTGATGGCAACCTACCATCACATAACGTCTAACGACACTGCGTCGAACCATTCATTCTGCCCAACAGGCCCCAATTCGTAGTGCCGCCAAAATGCCGCAGAGGCTAGGGGTGAGCCAGCACCAAAACACCCTCGCAACCTGCCTCCTCATGTTTGTCAGGCTTTGTTGCCTATATACCAACGCCTGAGCAACAGAAAACTGCTTGAGAGGTGCCTGCGAGGGAAGACTCAAAACAGCAATGAGAGCCTCCACTCGGTCATATGGTCGCTTGCACCAAAGGAGCGCCATGCCTCCCTTTTTACCGTAAAAGCAGCTGTGGCGAAGGCAGTGCTAAGGTTTAATGCAGGAAATGTGAGAGCAACTGCATCAATACTAAAGAATAAAACTGATTATTTTTTATCTATGTTCCATGTTCGTGTGTCACGATAATCAGTTTTATATTCAAAGAAAAGGAATCTGCATAGGTTCATGCGTGGCACCTGTGTTATGTAACATATTTTTAGCGGATTTTGACAGAGAAGTGGCTCAGGTTATTGACGATGCTGAAGTGAAGATTTTTAGGTATGTTGATGACTCTTTAATCATTTTTAAAGCTAACCCTTCTTTGACAACCACTAACTCAGTGGATGAGGTTTCAGCTGTTTTTAGACAACACGCCAAGGGTCTTTTATTCACGCATGAGCTTCCTGTTGGTGGTGTGCTGCAATTTTTAGACCCGAGTCTCACTTTCTCGGAGACGCACATATGTTGGGCATATTGCCCACGTTCACGCAAGGCACTTCTTCCTTATGATGCCTCGCATTCGAAACTTGTCAAGAGGGTCGTTGCTTCCATGTGCCTGGAAGGAGCACTGGTGAAATCCTGTCCTCATCGAATGCAGGAAAGTTTCAATAATCAGGTCACGAGGCTGTATTCAGCCGGCTACCCTGGTTCTGTCGTTGTTGCAGTCTCGGAAACCCTCCTTCAGAAACTGAAGGGATTGAGAAGAAATAGGCAGCCGATGGAAAAAAGGCCCATGGTTATGCCATATGTGCACAAGGTTGCTCACAACCTTAAGAATGTGGCCAACAGGTACAAGGTACCCTTGGTGTTCTCGGCGCCCCGCAAGTTGGCTAGCCTGTACCCACGAATTTCTTCTGCACCGAGGCCCTCCCCGTGTGGGAAGAGGCACGCAAGGCCCTTTGTCGCCTGCTCGGTTGGCGTGGTGTACGAGATCCCGCTTAGTTGCGGTAGGGTATATATCGGCCAAACAGGACGATGCATAAACGACAGGATGAGGGAGCACGAACTTTCGGTGAAAAATAAACTTTCAGCACATTTGCCTGTGCATTGTGGTTCCTGCAAGTGTGAGCCTGGGTTTGCCAGTGTTTCCGTTCTTGGAAAGAGTAACGATGTCTTAGCGCGTGAAATTATGGAAGCATACTATATTAGAAAGAAAAAAGAATGCTGTGTTAGTGACACATCTGTTGCTCTGCGTGGGGGTGAATTTAGTTTCATTGATTCATTTTTTGATTAGTTGATCTTGTTATCGCGGGTTTTTGACGAGCGTGCGAGCGATGTGCGCGCGCAGGGTCGCTGTGGTTATATATGACGCTGATGTTCTGGGAATAAAGTTAGTTGCGAGTGACGCCCTTTCTGTCCTGTCCTTACTTTTTCCTTGATGGTACGCGTCTTTTTGGTTTTTCTGTGAGCCTAAGCTCCAGCACACTGTGCAGCAATCGTATGGCTGAAAAAGATCAGCGGCGCCTGGAAGCTTCAACTCAAAAGCGTGCATCAGCAGAAAATATGCACCGAGCCCTGAAAAAAAAACGTCACACAGGCAACAATGTGCAAACAGACTATGTGCCAGGGGGCTACTGATCATTTACAACTGGTAACTTGTAAATATTTTATGATATTCTGGAATAAATTGAGCTGTTTACGTTTTTCACAATTTTCTCAGAACAAGCTTTTTACTCATTTTGCTTGTTTGGTACAGTGATATCTAAAGCCCTAGGACAGCTACAGCTGTAATTTTTTTTATATGTGATGCTGAATGCCTAAAGCTTGAACTGCTGCAAACAGATTATTTGTTTTCTCTCTCTATAATTTTTTTATTTGCTTTAGTTCAAGTTCATTAGTGGCTGTGACATAAACATCTAAGCTTTGATGAGCTCCTAAATTGCCAATTGTTGTTGGATTTGAAAACTGCTTGCAGCAGTTCAATCCTTATGTATTCTACTTTGCATTCATGCACTAAATTTAACTTTCTGCTCAGTAGATTTTTATCTATTGTCTCACCAATTATTAGTAATTAATATCTAATTATTTCGGTAACTAACCGAGTCACAGAAAAAATAATTGCATTTTTGAAATCAGCACAACAAAATACATATACCTGTGCTTTTAAATTGAATTTGGTTCATAAATAAAAAAATAGCTCCAGGTACCACGTCGTCAGAATTGGGCTCCGCACCGCTTAATTCGGACAAATTCTGACGGCTGCCGCTACACAAATGTGTGGTAAAGCAGCGCTGGCACCACTGCGGCGAAACCGAAACTTGAGTGACATCACCATCGTCATCAACTAGCGGGGGCGATCGCACCGTCACCGAACGTCGGCGTCTTCTTTCTTCGCTCCACTCCAACGCCATTTTCCCTTGTGTTGTGTCGGCACCGTCTCTTCTTGCGGAGTTCTTGTTTTTTCCCGTTGTGACCGTGTTTACATGTGAGGCCCGAGCATGCGGCAGTAGCCGACGGTAGCATCGACGAGGTGTCAGCAGAGTCCACCGACGGTGACTGCCCGACCTTCGATGCTGTCCTTCCCACAGATATGACCCTTCAGGACTACATCGCGATTGATGATTGTGTCGCCACGACTGGTCTCCTGCCCGATCAGAAAATTATTAATGATGTCGCGACCTCATCGCACCTCACGGGAAGTCTCGGAGGCGCTTTTGATATTAGAGGGCGTTTGCCTGAGCACTTCCGACAGTTTGCGTGCTGTTGGCCATTTGGAAAAGTTAAGAAAAATTGTAATATAAGCCGGAATCTGCGTGAAAACGCAGACGACCATTACAAAATACTTCAGCAAATAAAGGTATGCTTCTCCAACTTGATTTTAATGTCGTTTTTCCTGTTCATTCGTTAAATCGGCATTCGGTTAATTCGGACATTTTTTCCGGTCCCGTGAAATCCGAATTAACGAGCTTTTACTGTACTCTGAAATGTGTGCCACATTGGGCGTACGTCCTGGTGCCATTGCCCTCCAGAGGGCTCAAGAAAAAGACCACCTGCGTCTCAAGAAAGCACGTAAAAGTGAACAAACCAAGGGACAGACGTCCAAGAAGGTGTCTCTTGGCAATGATGCCAAAGTCCCGGGGCATTTTAATAAAGGTGCAACATTTCCTAAACTTCAAAAGCCATTTTCTCGGATGTGTCTTTTTTGTCAACCACCTCGCTCGTGGAAAGCATTGCACGACTATGGCTGGACCGATTTTCATTCTGTTTGTTTTATTCTAATTCATAGACTGTGCCATACTTGAAGACAGTCTTCAAATATTAGTTTAGACTTACATTTTTTTTTAATATCACAATTAGTGAATGGCACAATTTGCTGAAGCACATGCATATGCAAAAAATGTGCAGCAGAAAACTTTTAGGGCAGCAAAAAAAAAAATCTGGCACTGTCTTCGGGTACAAGCAATATGTAAGCACACATACAAAGTTGTTCAAGCACTTAGCAAGTTTCATCACTGTGCCAGGCTTTCCACGAGCGAGGAAATTGCGAATTGTTATAAAATGAAAACTAGCAGGGATATCCTTGCGAAAATTTGCGTTTATCTCTTTAATGTGATTTGTAGTGCGTATGCCAAATTTCATCAACCTAGGCCAAGAAATTAAAAACTTACAAACGATCCCCACGTTCCTCTTTAAGGGGGGACACGGGTTGTGGAGACGAAAAAAATTGCGAAAAATTTTTTTATTGCGTTTTTGAAATCTACAGCTACTAGTGCACTTATACTGTGAATTTCAAGCCGATAATATCAGTATTTTAGCCACAAAGACCATCTATACAGCGCATCCTAGCAAAAATTGAGCCAAAATCGACGTTGAAATCACCCATTTTCCGCAATGCGCCCCTGCTCTTCCATGTGTGCCAGCGCGGCCATCTTGGTCTCATTTGAGAGAGCAGTCTTTCGCCTTCAAATTCCCGCCAGAATAGACCCGATTCAGCCATTGGCAGCTTAGAAAATGCGCGGCAAAAAAAGGCATCAGGGCGCCCTCCTATTCGCTACTTCGTGCACGTGACTTGAGCTTGCCTCCCTATTGGTGGAGTCTCACTACTATCGTCTCACGGCTCCGCGCTTTGAGGCGCGCATGGACGCACGCCATTTTGCCTCAGTGTTAGCTGTGCCAGCGACGAATCCTTTCATGATGTCAAATCCTGAGCGGAAATTCCGCACGCGGCACAAGTTTGGTGCGAAAAAAGTGCGACAGACGCTAGTCGCGAATTTCACGAAACGCTCCGTGATACCGCAAAACCCCTAAGACTCTACACTCTCCGCGTCCGATGGCGAAGTCGTCGATGCTACCACGGAAGGCTTAGCGTCCGCATCGGCTGCCGCGGAGCCTGTGCAAGGTCCGTCAGCCGCCGACCCTTCGAGCAGCGGTCGCGTGCATCAAGATACAATCTATCGGCAACGATCCGATTTGGAAGAGGAGCAAGCGAAAGCCGAAGAAAAGCTATTGGAGTTGTCCGCTGCAGCGACGGAGCGAAAAACGTGTATTCGTGGGTAACGGTGCCGACGACGCAGCTCGCCCGCCTGATGGAACCACGTTCACAATTATAGATTTGGACACAGTGAACAGCGCATTTTGGCCTTCGTTAATTGCAAGGCATGCAACGAAAACTTCAAATCGTCCTAGACGACCGGGAATTCGGGCTCGCCGTGAAGTTGCGTTTTGTGTGTTCAACCTGTCGTGAGACTGCGTCGTTGTGGAGCTCGCCGCGCGTTCGCAGTGATGAACGTATGAAACCTTTCACTGTGAATGTTTTGGCTGCGCGTGCCATGCAGGAAACGGGGAACAGACAGACCGCGCTCAATGATGTGTTCTCGTTGATGGGCATCAGCCGTTGGGGTCTGCACACAAAAATGTGGCAACACTACGTGAAGACGAATTTGGCACCCGCGGCCGATCGCGCTGCACGTAATTTGACGAGCGACTGCGCGCGGTCGGTTCGCGAACTTTACGCCTAACTCAATATAGGCCACACCGGGAACATCGCGGTGTCATATGATGGGACATGGATGACCCGCGGTCATTCATCACATATCGGTGTTGGCACCGTAATAGAGTTGTTCAGCGGGCTGGTGCTTGACTTTGTTGTTTTGAGCAACTTTTGTGCTGGGTGCGAGTCGGGCCCAAAGGAAGGTGACCCTTCTTATGTAGCGTGGAAGAAAGATCACCAGTGCCAAAAAAACACTGAGAAGAAGGCTGGGGAAATGGAGGTTGAGGCCGCCCTCATCCTCTTCAGGAGGTCTCTTGAGCGGCAGGACCTGCGCTACACCACGGTAATTTGCGACGGGGACAGCCGCAGTTACCTTGCGCTAGAAGAAGATAAGGTGTATGGGTATATCCCAGTGGAAAAAAGAGGACTGCATTAATCATGTCCAGAAGTGCATGGGCACTGCTTTGCGCAACTTGATTGCCAAGCACAGAGGCCCTGGCTTTGAAAGTCTTGGGGGAAAGGGCCGCTTGACAGGAGATCTGATCTCCAAGCTGAGCAATTACAGTCAAACCTCTTTAATACGTACCCGCTTAATGTGTAACTACGGTTTATACGTAGTCGCGAGGAATCCCCCGCCCAATCTCCATTGAACCCCATGTATTGGCTGACCGCTTAAGCCGTAGTCGCTTGTGGTGTTACATACGGTTAGTACGTACTATTTTCGTTCTCGTTATCCATGTACAGGCCGAAAATCGGCAAAATTTCGTGCGCGCAGACGTTCGATACACTAGCTGTGACGATCGGACTACAACAGCCAGCGATAGTGACGTCAAAACATGGCCACGTTGACGTATTTTCTGCGCGTACGGCTGTTACCGATCGCATTATGCAAAAGCATGGCCTTCGAGATCGGTTTTTGGTAACCCAGGAACTCTCGCTCGCTGCTCCCGGTAGGGGGTGCGAATTCGCTGTCGCTTTCCAATCCAAGCCAAGTACTATGTATTCTAAACGGCTCAACAGCGCGGAGCGAGCACGTTTCTTTATTCGGTCTTTAGTCCTCAGTTTTCCGCAGTGTTGGTCGTGTCGGCGGTGTGGTGGTGTTGCGTTACCTACGTTCTTCTTGTGCGGCGTGTCGTGTTTTTTTTTTTTTATTCTTGTTGTGTTGTGCGCGAGGGGTGCGATTGAATTCGCACACTAAAACGTCATATTATGCCGAAGTACCACGTCTTGAGTGTAAAAGAAAAACTTGAGATCATCCGCACCATTGAAAATGGGGCCAAGAAATCTGCGGTAGCCCGCGAAAAGAACTTGCCGCTGACGACTGTGTGCGGAATTTGGAACGCTCGCGAAAAGTTGACGGGCGGCACAGGCAGCAATTTGAAGAGGTGCCGCATCAGAGACTCTGCTTATCCCGAAGTGGAAAAGGCCCTGCTTCTTTGGATCAAAAAGGCGCGGAGCATGAACCTGCCGGTTAGCGGACCTCTTTTGACCGAAAAAGCACAAACTTTTGCAGATCAGCTGAACTGCCCCGGTTTTGCCTGCAGCAACGGCTGGTTGTCACGGTTTAAAGCCCGCTACGGCATCGTGGGGAAGGCTCTTTGTGGTGAGGCTGCTGCAGCAGACAAAGAAGGCGCTGTTGAATGGCAGGACACCGTTTTACAGGAAGCCTTGACAGCCTACGATGCCGCCGACATTTTTAATTTTGATGAGTCGGCACTTTTCTATTGCCTGCTTCCAAACAGGACATTGGCATTTAAGAACGAGAAGTGCAGCGGCGGGAAACATGCCAAAAATCGCATATCGGTCGCTTTTGGCGTAAATATGACCGGTAGTGAGAAGCTGCCACTGATGGTCATTGGCAAGTATGGAAAACCGCGGTGCTTCAAAGGCGCTCGGCTGCCATCCGGCGTTGTTTACAAGCACAACAAAAAAGCCTGGATGACAGCCCAGCTGTTCGAGGAGTACGTGCGCCAGCTGGACCGCCGTTTTGCTGCCAAGAAAAGGAGCATACTGATAGTACTCGACAATGCGTCGTCGCATGTCGATGTGGGTAACCTGTCGGCTATTAAGCTGTTGTTTTTGCCGCCCAACACGACAGCGCTCGCCCAGCCCCTCGATCAGGGCATCATCCGCTCGGTCAAGCAGATTTACCGCAAAAATCTGTTGCGGAGGATGTTGCTCGCCATGGAGAGCGACAAAACGTACAGTATAGACCTCCTGGGTGCTATACACCTGCTTGCGCACTCATGGATGCAGGTACAGCCTGCAACGATACAGAACTGTTTCGCGCGAGCACAATTCAAGATGCCAGAAGGAGGCAACGACGAAAACGAGGATGGTGAGGACACCGAAGACTGCGAGAGCCTCCTTGCTGAGGTGCTCGAGCGGCAAGGGGAGGGAGTCGAAAAGTTGAACTTCGGCACTTTCCGAGATGTGGACGGAGACGTCGTTACATCTCCGAACTTTTCCGACAGCGACATTGTTGCCGCCGTCGCACCTCGTCCTGATTCAAGCGAAAGTGAGGAGGAGAGCGATGTCGAAGTGGACGACGGCCCCTCGTTATCCGAAGCTGCGCGTGCTGTAACTGTGATGCGAGCCTTCGCCGAGAAGCGCGGCCTAATGGACCGGCTGGCTCACGGCCTCACCGACTTCGAAGATGCCGTCGTCGCGGCAAGGCCACCACGGCGGCAAGTGAAGATCACAGATTTTTTTGCTGCCCGTCCCTAAATAAAGCTTGCGTGCCTGCGTGTGTGTGCGCGCGTGTTTGTGAGGATTGTGGTGTTCTTTTCTGACCGGTAAGTAGCCGCTAAACTGGCACTGACGGTTAATTCGTACATCGCTTAGTGCGTACCAAAACGTCGTTCCCGGCCAACTACGTATTAACGAGGTTTGACTGTATTATGGGTGCGCTCTCAAGACCCACAGTGGTGATGTTGATGCTATGCACACAGCAGTAATGGCCACCTATCATCACATCATGTCCAATGATAATGTGGCAAACCACACTCTTTGCCCAGCTGGCCCAAACTCCTGGTGCAAACAAAATGCGGCAAAGGCCAAGGGTGAGCCCATTCCCAGACATCGTCGAAAGCTGCCTCCGCATGTCTGCCAAGCCTTACTTCCCATTTATCAGCGCTTGTCAGACAAAAAGCTGTTGCAACGATGCCAGCGTGGGAAAACCCAAAACAACAATGAATGCCTGCATTCAATGATCTGGGCCCTGGCACCAAAGAAGCGACATGCTTCCCTATTCACAGTGGAGGCAGCTGTGGCAGAAGCAGCGCTCAAGTTCAACGCATGCAATGAAAGGGCATCAGAAGATATCATGAAAGAGCTGAGCCTAAACGCCAGCTGGCAAAGCCGCAGCCGCATAGCTGAAAAAGATCGACGGCGCATGGCAGCATCAGCCAAGAAGCGACAAACAACTGAAGACTTCCACCGGTCGCTGCAAAAGCGCCACACAGGGGCTACTAATCAAAAGGACTATATGCCCGGTGCATACTGAGCTGTTTCAAGAGCAGTTATGTTTTTTGGTCACTTTACTAGTTTGTCGAAGTGATATCTCAAGATCTAGAACAGCTAGAGCAATAATTTTTTTTTAATATGAAGCCCAATCTGTGTATTACAAAGTGCTGAGAGCAGAATTTCCATTTCCTGCACATATAAATTTAAAAGTTATTAAATTTATTTGTGTGTCATAGCCATGTCATAGACACTGAACTTTCAACATCTGCAGAATCGCTAATTATGTTTTGATCTGAAATCTGCTTGCAGCGTAGCACTTATTGCTAATTGCACTATCTAGCTATGCAATAATAATGAGTTTTTGATAAGCACTTTCTTTCCTATTGTCTCCGAAAACAATACAGTGGCAGCTTCATGTATCTTCTGAATTAATTGACCTACAAGAAAAATTTTTGCATATTTGAAATCAGCAGAAAAAAACTACATAAGCATGTATATTGTGAGCACAATATTCACAGCATTCGTCCTTCATCTTCTTCACCTGTATATAATCATCATCACTGGGAGCGTCTTCCTCGTTCGTAGAATTGGTCAGGCGGCCCTGCTGAATAAAAGGCGTCGAGTCCTCGACATTGCTGCCGTCTTTCAATATTTTCATCAATTTTCGTCAAAAGATGCAGAAAATATCTCCACACACCATGTCCCCCCTTAATGGAGCGGGCTTGGCGTCGCCTCCAGTACAGACCACCACCACTTCTGAGCAACCAAGTAGCCAGAGATCTGGCGCTTAGCCCTAGCCCTGCCCTCGAACATCGCTCACTGCCACAGCCGACCACTATGGCGACGGCGTCGTTCGCCTCGTTCGCTGCTGCCCCACCGGCACCGTGAGTTATCACTGGCCACTGCATCCAGCTGCGCTGGACCCATCGTACTGCCGAGACCGGCAGTACTCGTGCGACACAGTGCCTCCGTTCTCACCCTACGGGCCGGAGCCGACGCCGCGGCAGGAGCCTACAAGTGGAGCAATGTGTGTGCAGTGCCATCGCTGTGGTGGATTCGGCCACATTTCTCGTAACTGTGTTACGAGAAATGTTTTTCTGGCAGTCTGGAATGTGATTTGCATGCCAAGCCGCGTATCCTTGCTCGCTGGGTTTTGGACCAAGTGAGCAGCCCAAGCAAAAGTTGGACAAAACAATGTGGTCCACAACAAGCCCAGTATACATTTCTATGACACAACCAACCGCAATGTGTGAACTGTGGCCACGCATCAGCCAGGTTCCATCGTAGATCACGTCGATGTTGCCTGGTGGGTTGCCCAAGTCCTTGTACAGCTCTTTGATTTGAACCACACTTGCGGCCTCACAGTCTGTTGCAACACTGGTGCATGCTTGAACCATCATGTCCATATGGCCTTGGAAAGTTTTGTGGTGTAAGCCGCGATGGGAAATGTTCATTACAGCGAAGAAATCGGACAGGGCTGTTGCTCCCTTGCCGATGCTCTGAATAGCCTTCATAGCCCTCACATTCACCTCGAACGGCGTTATCCTGTTGTCACCAGCCACTCGTGGGGAAGAAAATCGCTCTGCGTGCATCGCGCAAGTGAAGCATTCAAGCACGAGCTTGACACAAAGCCCATACTCCTTGGTGGGGCCCTTCGAAAGTGTCGCAGTTTTCTCGCCGCACTCGGGACACTGCATAAGTCCCATAATTTCTTGCACCACGGACAAATCCACTACTAAAAATTCAGTTCCGCTGTCGTTCACGTCATCTTTAATCTCGACTCCCAGAAGCTCGAATTTTCGTTCTGTTGCCGACTTCGATGTCAGGCGCACTTTTGCCGGCGGTCGTTGCGCGCTCGCTGCTTTCGTCAACGGTGAAGAAAGCGGTGTCGGTGCAATCTGCGCCAACACAGGAACTTGGAGGAGACGAAGCGCTGACGCCACTTGTGTTGGGTTGTAGCTCGGAACTCGATCCGGCAGAGCCTCCAGGCAGAGCAGCAGCCGTCAACTCGGGCAGCATGACAGGCCTCGCCGCCTTCGGTCGCGCATTCCACGGCCGCTTTCGTCTCTTCCCGAACGCCTCTCGCGTCGTAACCTTGAGACGACGATCTCCTTTAGCCATTCGGGCAGGGAAACGCTGTCGAACGGCTGAGCAAGCGGCACGATAAAATCAGAGATAAACGATAAACACGGGCAGCGAAACGCGAGAGCTCCGAGGCAGAGTGCGGGAGATTCAACACGCCCGGCGCGCTTGGTGCTAGACCAATAGGAGCGAAGCGAGCGGGGGGTGCGCGCTTCGGCCAATCACAGGCGCGAACGGATGCTTCGGAAATGACGTTATAGCATCGGTTCCTGCAACCCGACGCCATTTTGAAAGAGCGCAAAATGCGCACAAAGAAAACAGCTTCAAAACAAGCCCAAGATGGCGGCTGTCGGCCACCGCGTCCGCACGTGGTGAAGGCGCGAATTTCGAACATTTTTGTCCGATTTTCTCGAATTTCGCGTCCACCTTGGTCCACATAAGCGTAGTTTTTTATTATTTCTCGATAAAATTGAACTTCTAGATTTCGCGGAGGGATTCTTGAATGATTAAACATTGCGAAAATGCACTTTTCCGAAAATCGATTTTTTTGCTGTTTTTTGCCATTTTAAGACCCGCGTCTCCCTTTAAAGATGATGAACGGGGGCAACTTTCTGCCGTCGGCCGTGCAACAAAGCATCACGGTGAAGCCCGAATGCTCGCTTCCGGTCGACAGCAGCTTCACCTCCTTTGCTCCGCGTTCACAGACTGTTGTGGACGACGGCATGTCGAACCACACCGGCGTTTCGTCAACGTTGCCAATCTGGCCTAACATGTAGCCATGCTGCCGCTGGAGGCTATTCACGTAGAGTTGAAACTCTATCAACTTGTCCTTGTACTCCTCCAGCAGCTTCTGGCAGATTGACGTGCACCATCGAAGGGCAAACCCTTTGCGTCGCATGGAGCGGCGGACCCAATAAATGGACCCCTTGAAGTCTTCCCTCGACAGACCGGCTTCACGGGCGAGCTCGACAGCTTTTGTGCGAATGAGCTCCGCACTCGCTGGCAGGGACCTGGCACGGTACTCGCGGACGAAATCTGCCACCCTGTCCTTCGAGTTCCGGGTGCACAGCTCGGCAACTGCGAAACGATGTCTTCCGCACGTTACACACCGACAGTTTGGATTTCTGGTTGCGCCAGTACCTGACGCTTTTCTCAGACACTCCAAACTGCCGCTGCGCCGACATGTTGCCATTCGCTTCCGCAAATTCAATGACTTTTCTTTTAAATGCGGCGGTGAACTGGCGCCGCGTCCCGGTATTCATAGCTGGCTGCAGAGCAAGGTCGCCACTCGCTAGCAACACAATGAACAAAGGAAAAATGGCGTCGGCCCATGGAGGCGATGTTGATGCTGATGCCCAAGAAGCATGCGACACTCCCCGTTGCCAGACGATCACTCGGTTTGTGCCAAGGGCCGGTATATAGGTCGAGGGGCGACTTTTTAGTGACATTTTTTGGAAAAAATCGCGACCTATATTCCGCACTATACGGTACATCGCGACTGATGATTGTGCCGCCCTGACTGGTCTCCTGACTGATCAAGAAATTATTAATTAATGATATCACGGGCACTCAGGAAGACCACGATTCTGATAGAGTCATGCAAGGAGATGCAGCCGCGACCTCATCGCACCTCACGGGAAGTCTCGGAGGCACTTTTGATATTATAGGACGTTTGCCTGAGCACTTCCGACAGTTCGCGTGCTGTTGGCCATTTGGAAGAGTTAAGAAAAATTGTAATGTCAGCCGGAATCTGCGCAAGAACACCGACAACGACCATTACAAAATACTTCAGCAAATAAAGGTATGCTTCTCCAACTTGATTTTAATGTTGCTTTTCATGTTCATTCGTTAATTCCGCATTTGGTTCATTCAGACATTTTTTCCGGTCCCATGAAATCTGAATTAACGAGCTTTTACTGTATTATGTTGCTGTGAGTATTTTGTTGTTGCGCGATTTCATTATTGTGTTTTGACTGTACATTTGAAATCGGCATAAAGAAGTCCACAAGCACAAACCAAGTTTCATTGCTCTAGGGTGAATATATTAAAAAATTTTTTTCCGAGTAGCATCTCCCTTAACGTAGATTTTTTTATGTGTCAAGCACGGTGTAGCAAATGGCAAGCTGGGAATCTCAGGCATTACCTTTTTACCTTTTCACGATCATGTAGAAAAAACCTTCCCACCTGTGAGAAGCCTTGCATACCACGGTGACTGGTTGTCCCACAGAGCGAGGCCTCTTGTTGGAGAGGTGAATTGTACGGGCAGGTGCAGTACCAGCAGGTGGGGTGACAAAGTTTTCTTGTAATCCCGCTGCTTGCATCACCAAGCAGGGAACATGGCATAGCGTCAACCTCCCACAGCTCCCTGCGGTCCCGAGTGAGAAGCACCATGCAAAGGATTGCTTTGCAACTCCACTCCCGCTTTCCTGCATGAAAGCAAAAAGTCCGTTTTTCAGCAGCAGTCTTCATTGCTGCTGATACCCTAAGCTTTAAATGAGTTCTACGAAAAAGGGATCATCAGGCTCAGATACACATAGAAATGTATTAAATAAACTTCTTAAAGGGACACTAAAGAGAAATAATCAATTGGTTTAGATTTATAAATTGTACTTTCAGAACTATAATGTCATTAATTTCACCATCATATGTGTATTAATAGAGGAGAAAAAGTTCAAAGTTTTATTTTTAAATTTCACGCGTCGCTCAACAAAATTTCTTCAAACTTGGTATGTTAACTACATGGCCCCCTCAGAGGACAGCGTACTTTATTTTTACTGTTTAGGAACTACGTAGGGCCTTAATAGGCGCCATCAAAATATGTGATGTCACGGTGAATGGTGCGGGAACTTCAAGGTGGCATCGCCACCCACATTTTCTTTTTGCACGATTTCTCGCTTACTAAGCATCTCGCAGCAAGCGTGGTAATTTTGGTATTGTGAAAGAGTAGTTTACTAATGCAAGAAAAATCGTTTTGCTCTTCAGTGTCCCTTTAAACAGCGAAATGATCAGATCTAATATGTGAGGAAAGGCACCAGTAAAGAAGCAAGATACAACAGAACTGCGTGGAACGAGTAGAACCTACCACAAGACCTCACGTGCTTTCTCCCATGATACAGTAAAAACTCGTTAATTCGAAGGCCTCGGGACCGAGAAAAATATCCCAATTAAGCGGGATTCCCAATTATCCGAAACAACGCGAAATCAAAGAAATCAGCCAGAAAACGTGATGTACGGAAGTCACACCTTTATTGTGGCAAGTCAGCCCTACTTGGAGAAAAATTCCTCCATGCGTGACTGACGCGTTTGGTAGTTCCCAGCACTGAAAGTCATATTTTCCAGCCTGTCAATGAGGCGCAGCATCTCAGCCTCGCCGCCGTTGCACTCGACGAAGCTGCGCACAACACTCAAGGCATCGATGACATCCGCCAAAGGGGGTGCTCGGGAGGGC
Organism: Rhipicephalus sanguineus; assembly: GCF_013339695.2. Taxonomy (NCBI): domain Eukaryota; kingdom Metazoa; phylum Arthropoda; class Arachnida; order Ixodida; family Ixodidae; genus Rhipicephalus; species Rhipicephalus sanguineus. The sequence goes on along the minus strand of NC_051178.1, from coordinate 75,584,705 downwards.
TCGTCATCGCTGTCAACATTAGAGGCCGAATCGGTCGATCTCGCAGCTATCTCGCTGTCGATGTCGGCATAACACGTCTGCACTGTGCACTCGACATTTGCGTACTCGGAGAATCCGATTGGAGTGCACTCCTCGTCCGCGTGCAAAGCCTCATATCGAGCGCAGAGAGTCTCCCCTTCTTCATCAAACGGGCAAGTGACAGCGGTGACAGCAAACTCAGCGGAGGTTGCCTCTTCTTTCACAAAACCGGCGTGCTCAAAACACCGTCGAATAACGGTGGCCTCCACCTGCCTCCATGCGTGAACAATGAGGCAAATACCACCGAGGAGGTCAATGTTATACTCCTTTCCGTTGTCATAGCAAAGGAGCATTCGCTTCAACAGATTGTAGCGATATATTTTCCTGGTATGGTGTATGACGCCCTGGTCCATCGGCTGCGATAGCGACGTCGTGTTCGGGGGTAGAAAGACCAGCCTGATTGCCTGCAGGTTCTGAATGTCGCCGTGAGCTGGGCAATTATCGACGACGAACAAAACGCTGCGCCCTGCGGCCGCAAACTTGCGGTCAAGGTGCCGCACGTATTCTTCAAAGAGTGCAGCCGTCATCCAAGCTTTCTTGTTGTTTTTATAGATCAGGTCATCCTTGGATGGCAGTCGTGCATTTTTGAAACAACGAGGCTTTTCTGTCTTCCCAATAACAAGCAGTGGCAGCTTGTGCTCACCGCACATGCTTGCACCAAACAAAACAGTGATTCTATCTTTGTTCTGTTTCCGCCCCTTAATGTCTGCCTCCTTCAAAGCGAACGTCTTCGTAGGCAACATTTTGTAGAACAGAGCAGCTTCATCAAGGTTGTAAACATCTGCTGCTTCGTACTTGGCGAGTAGTGGAGCCAAGGTGTGCTGCTTCCAGCCGTCGACAACAGACTGACCCGCGCTGCCACTCTCGCCACAAACAGTCACGAATGTCAGGTTGTTGCGCTCCTTAAATCGGCAAAACCATCCATTGCTGCATTTAAACTCAGAATGTCCAAGTTGCAGCCCAGCCAGCTGGTTGGCCTTCTCACGCAATATGGTCCCATTCACAGGAAGGTGTGCTGCGTTGGCTTTCTGCAGCCAGTCGATCAGAGCTGCTTCAACGTCGGCGTACGTAGGCGGGCGTACTCGTGTACGCTTTGACGAGTGCGTCTTGCTGTAAGCATCGAGAATTTTCTCCTTATTCTTGATGATGTTGCACAGCGTTGACAGAGGCACGTGGTGCTTTTCGGCGAGAGCCGTTTTCGACGCCGTCGACTTGCTGGCCTCTTCAATTAAGCACACCTTTTCGTGCAGGGACAAGCTCTTGTACTTCGGCATCTTCCTTCCAAGCACACCTCAATCAACTAATTCACAGGGAAGACATTCAAGCGGAGACAGGAGACAAATGGAGCAGTCGCACCGAATCGCACAATGCTCGCCAGCCGACATCCAAATGGCACAAAGACTCCACAAAACATTCACTTCGCTAGAGTGGCTAACATCGCTGTTGAGATGATGATGATCATGATCGCAACCGCACGCATCGCCGCCTGGCAATTGCTAAAACATGGCGTCTACGACGTATTTCCGGTAAAAAAAAACATGGCCTTCGAGATCCGTACATCAAAAAAAAAAAAAAAAATGCATGTTTTAGTTACAGCCTCCGAGATTCGCAACACCCTTTGCATATCTTGGAAGTCGCGGCCAAGTGTGCCAATTAACCGGGAAGTCGCAGACTGGCCGCAACAATTATCCGGTTAAAGTTACATGTAAAAATTTGGGACCGCGCAAATAATACAAATTATCCGGGATTCCCAATTAACCGAGTACAAATTACCGAGGTTTTACTGTATGTTGGCGTCGCGCCTAATGCCATCGCCCATACCATTCCGTCGTGCACAGTCGTGTCTTTCAGTTAATGCTAGTTCGGTTGGCTGGCGCATTAGGTGTTGCCGTTCCCGTCTCCACTGACTCTCTTTATTACACAGCAGCCATCATTGCCACGTGAGGGAACAATCTGCTGGTCTCCAAAAAGCTGGAGATAATCGATGGCAGCCGCATTTCCGACGGAGGCGAAAATGCTAGAGGCCCGTGTACTTATTTTAGGTGCACGTTAAAGAACCCCAGATGGCCAAAATTTCCAGAGCCCTCCACTACGGCGTCTCTCATAATCATATCGTGGTTTTGGGACGTTAAACACCAGCAATTACTATTACTGGAGATAATCGACAGGGTTGAACATGAAGAGTTACAGTTAGTACTTCGGAAAGTTAAAAACTCTTTAGAAAGGGTGAAATAAGGAAAGCACTTTTTCTCAGTCATTCAAATGAGAACTTTGAAACTTTTGTTATAAGAAAGCTACAACCATAAGATGACACTTGTTGCACTCCTTGGCCTGTGTAGAATCCAATCCCAATTAGTTCAGCAGGATCTGTGCAGCCAGCTTAAATAAATGTAATTCATTTTTTTAAATTAATGGCATGGTCTCCATAAAAACCGAGTTCATATATGATACAGTCGAACCTCGATATATCGAACGGCACGGCGATCGCGAAATAGTTCGATATATCCAGAATTCGATATAAAAAATCACGTAAAACATGCATCAAGAACTTGTGGAAAACAACCAACGAACCACTCGTGGTGCAGTAATTACTCACTTGAAGATTCAAACAAAGTATTTATTGTGTTGGCTTAAAATACTGAAAAAGAGTAGCCTGCTTTTTGTTGGCAATGGCGTGTTTGACGACTGCGTCCTCAACATAGTCCAGGCGATCCACAAGTGAAAGGCCGGTGCATTCAATCGCGCTGCAGTGGCGGCGCGCAAGGGCCAAAGCGGCTACGACCTCAGCTGATGTCGGGAGCGGGGCACCATCAGCGCTTGCGGGATCCACCTCGGCAGAGTCTTCATTCGGCTGCTCAGCGGTAGCTTCGGCGACGATCTCCACATCCGTTAGCTCCGCCGTTGTACCAGTGCTGTCGTCACCTCCAACGAAGTCTTCGATGCACATGCTTTGCGGCTCCGCACCAACAAAGCTCTCCAGCTTGCTCCACGTTTCGGCGAGCTCGCTTTCTTCATCTGCGCATGCCAACCCAGCTTCCTCGGATTCTTCCACTGATGCTTCGACAGTGCGTCCACCGAAGCCCGCATGCCGAAAGCAGTTGGCTATCGTCGACTGCTTGACATTTTTCCACGACGCCTTGAGCATTTGGATGGCGCCCAAAAGATCGATCTTCAGATCTTGGCCCATCCGGAGTCTTACAAGCAAAATGTCGATCAGCCGACGCTTGTAGATAGACTTAAATGTGCGAATAATGCCCTGGTCCAACGGTTGGAGCTTCGAAGTGGTGTTGGGGGGCAGAAATACCATTCGATGTTGCTCAGCTGGGCATCGGTGTGGTGTGCCGTGCAGTTATCGACGATAAGGCATACCTTCCGTCCCTGACGCACCAGGTCCGAATCCCACGCCTTCAGCCACTTGAGGAAAATATCCCTCGTCATCCACGACTTCTTATTCCAGGCATAAGTCACCGGAATATTGGGGCAGTTTCGCATGCACCTCGGGGTTTTAAATTTGCCAATTACAAGTGGCCGCAGCTTCGTGCTCCCACCCATATTGGCAGCCAATAGGACCGTCACACGGGCCTTGCCTTGCTTGCCCCCGTGGCACTTGTCCCCGCGAGTGTCCAGCGTTTTCCGTGGAAGCATTTGCCAGAACAGGCCCGTCTCGTCAGCATTAAAGATTTGGCTTGGCTCATACTTGGCGAGAACTTTGGGCCACTCATGATCAAGCCACTTCTGAATTTCTTCATCATTGGCGTCCTCACTCTCTCCCGACACAGTCTTCCCGACAATGTTGAAACGAGTCTTAAAACGTTGTAGCCAACCGCTACTCGCACTGAAATTCTCGACGCCGAGAATAAATGCAAAGTTCTTTGCCTTCTGTTGCAACATCAGCCCCGATACAGGAATATTTCGGGCCCTTGCGTCCATGAACCACTTGTGGAGAGACTTCTCAACATCTTCAAAAGCAGCTTTGCGTACACGCCGCGCGCCCGAGTGCTGACTCTTCTCGGCCTTGGCCTTTATGTCGGCTTTGTTTTTGAGCAGAGTACTCAATGTGCTCCTTGGTATGCCTAACCCGTCCGCGACGCTCGACTTCTTCTCACCATTCTCAATGCGCTGGATTGCTTCCAGTTTTGCTGCAAAAGTCAGGGTCGTCCGTTTCTTCGCGTCTGCAGCCATCGCTACACACACCACAACGCGCGGCAGGCCTAACACACGAGCACAACAACGACCGATGCGACGGATGCCTGGCGATACTATCAAGGAGGAGCTGGTGCAACAAGTGCAGTGCGTCGTTGCTGCAAGGCTGCGGCGTGCGTATGCCGCTACGTTCAAGTGGCGCACTCGGCGCCATCGATGTGTGCAGCAGTCGTAAACGCCCGCCACGCTACCGCTATTTTCGAGAGTTGCGGGAAAGCTCGCCGCCTGTCAACGGAGCGCGGGCGGTTTGGGGTGGCCGAGTTCGATATATCCATTATACGTCAAACTTCGTTCGAAATAAAAAATTAAAAATGCATGCAATTTCCCACGTGATATAGGAACTGTTCGATATAGGCAATAATTCGATATGTCCGTGTTCGATATATCGAGGTTTGACTGTATAAAAATACATAACCACTGAAGTTTTTGTCATCGTAGCTTAAAGGGACACTAAAGGCAAATAACAATTTATGTTAGAGTGAAAGCCCAATGTATGAAAACTTCTAAAACGGCAATATTATGAACAGCAGTGCCCTACTTACCGAGAAATTAAGCTAAATGTATCACATGACGAGCGCCACGAGTGGAACATTTTCGAAGTGATCCCGATGACGTAGGGAAGTCGGCCTACAATAAATCACTAGTAATCAAACTAGCAGCAGTAAAAAAAGAACATTCCGAGCATCAAAAGACGTAATAAAATGCTGTTTGTTCGTTTCCGCTTGATTCATGGAAAACAAAACCTCCGTGGCGTTGCCATGGGGAACGGCGCGCGTGGTTCAAAGGTTCCGTTTTCGCCGAGCTGTGCCTCGCCCGTCTCAGCGGTAGTTTCGGGATCGCGTACTGCCGTGCGTGTTTTGCGCGCTCGTGAAGGTCGCTCTGACAGAAAGTTCGACAAAATGCCGCATGCGTGTGATATTGCCGGATGCCCGAATGGTGCACAACGCCAGTGCTGCAGCAAGGAAACCGGTGTGTCTTTTCACTGGATGCCGCGGAATGAACCCTTACGCTCGAAGTGGCTTAGTGTCATGCCATTGTGCCAGTGTGCTAAACAGTCAAAACCTCTGCGTGTGTGCTCGCTGCACTTTCGTACTGAGGATTACGAGACCAACCGCAACTTGGTGACGGCTTTGAATGTGCCCATCCGAGCAAGTCTTTGCCGCAGCGCCGTTGTTGCTACTGTGGGTCCCGCTACTTCCGCTCGGCTGCTACTAGTGTCGGCGGCCGCGCAGTAAAAGCGGGCAACGTTGGGCATGGCAGCAGTGACGTATGAGAGTCGTATTTTCAGGCGGGAGATTTGAAGCGCGCTAACGCGATGCGGACCACTAAAAACGTGATTTTATTTCAAAATAAGCACTTCCTTGGCACAAAAGCAGCGCTACGAGGTTTCTGGACCACTATTTCAACAATCAACGTCGACTTAATATTTGCCTTTAGTGTCCCTTTAAATAATGTAACACTTTAATAACCACTTCTCTCCTAAAGTCAATTCAAGATGCACATTCTGCAGAAGGCTTCTATCCTTCAGTAAAACTGGTGCAGGACAAATCCAGCCTGCGCCAGGTACTTGCATAGCTTAGCCAGACTGCAGTGCACGAGCTTGCATTCCAGCGGCTTCATGCAAGTGTGGCGGCCACCATGGGTTGTGGCCTCATGCAAGCATGACACACATCTGAGCCAGAATTAGAAGCCAACATGCTCTATAGAAACGAGGAAAAGAAAATAAAATGCTCAAGGCAATGATGACAACTTTCTGCCACAACCTTGCCAGAACGAAAGAAAGCATTTGCCTTGTACAGTCGGCCAAATACTTAACTATCGTGCGCGAGCGCAGACTTTTTTGTGCACCAGCGCCGTACGATGGAGCCAAGTTGCAAACGGGGCGAGAGTAAACGCATGCCCACGAAGCGCGCTCAGCTGGGCCCATCGTCTCCTTATCTGTTCCTTCGCGGGAACCGTCACCCTGCATTAACTCAGTTCAGACGAACAGACAGCGCGTCTTGCTCGTATCTTACATTCCGAAGATCAGCAAGCGACCGAGAAAATGAAATCTGCAGATGTCACACGCCCGCGCGCATGAGATAAGCTGAAAAATGTGGATCGTTCATTTGTTATCTGGCCACGCACGTCTTTCCAGTCCAGCCGTGATCTGGCGACACAAATGCTTTATTTCTCTTTTTTTTTGCACTTACTCTCGCCCTGTTTGCAACTTGGCTCCATCGTACGGCGCTGGTGCACAAAAAAGTCAGCGCTCGCGCACGATAGCTAAGTATTTGGACGACTGTACATTACCTATTTGCAACTACACTCAAACCTCATTATAACAAAGTTGCATCTGACACGAAAATAAGTTTGTTATATCCGAAAATTCGTTATAAATGTATATTTGTAGCACTGTATCTATGACAAGACTATTCTTCATTTACTTCGTTATAACCGATAATTCGTTATATCGAGGTTTCAGTGTATGCTTATACTGGATGGATTCAAAAAATTTTCCTGGCAGGAGTATTGTGAGGCAATATAATTTGATAATGAGGACATGCTACGATTACAGTCAAACCTCTTTGTAACAAAGTCGCATCTGCCATGAAAATGACTTCGTTATATCCAGAAATTCGTTATAGACATATAAAGTCGATCCCGGGTATATCGAACTCGGATATATCGAATTATTGGCTATATCGAACAGCTGAGAAATCCCCTTGAATTTCCCATGCAAAAGTATGGGGTTGGTGTGCACGTATATCGAACTCCCGCACAGCGAAACATTCGCTATATCGAACGCTGCCCCACGCCGAAGCACAGAAAGTGCATTTTTCCTAACAACTATTGATCATTTTTCGGCCGCGTTCTTGTAAGTTCCAATCCCTCGTCGCACGCAGGTGACGAAATTGCGTTGCTCTAGTTCGTTGCGCAGCGCTTGTCAGTTCACCAGTATATTTGACGCGCGGTCCGCAGGTTTTAATGCATGGGCTAGTGTTTTTCAAAGAGGCTGATTGCCGAGGGTACCAAAATGAGAATTCGAAGTGACTTGGCAGCCTTGTTGTAACGTTTGCATTCCCTTCCTTGTCTCTTCGCGCACGATGGCATGCGGGCCCGCAAAGCATGGCCTTCGAGATCCACAACCCCGTGACGTATTTTTAGTGTTTTCGGTTTTAAAATGCCAATCTCAGAGGCTACGCTTTTTTTCACATTTCTCGCCAAAGTAGCGGCTGCCGTCTGCAAAGCCACAAGTGCCATCGGTATCACCAACATGTCGACGGTGGAGAAATGTTTCTTCGTGCAGCGTTGTCTCTTGCAGAATGTGTACTTCGCGCTTTGTTCCGCTCGTAGCGATGAAAATGATGACCGGTGCTTGGAACGACGTCAAGTAAAGCACCGTCGCGCACTGTTTCCTCACGGGCCTTGGTGCCAGGCGACGACTTCGGGCGCGTCATGACCGCCGACTACGGCGTACGGTGCGTCAGTGAATTTTGCGACTTCGCATTTCCGGGCGCCGTATCGGACGGGAGCACAGCGAGTGACTTCATCGGTGCAGATAACGACGTAGCTGTTTCTTACTGCATCGATGCCGAGATCATAGCTGACGTTGCCGGTGCTGCGGAAATGGACCCGTGCAGTTTGAAGATGCCAGCCGCCGTTGCCACCGCTAAACCCTCTACCGCACTCAGAGCTCGCATCAGCGTTCAGCGTCGATCACCGCTGTTGTGGCGTAAGGTGCTGAATTTACTTATTTGGAAAGCTTCAATAATATTGACGATGACTTGATGAATTCACGGCGCGCAAGAAGCAAGACAAGTTGATGGACTTTTTTCATGCGAAATAAAGTGCGCTAACTTGCAAAAGAAGTTCTCGCCTTGTTCTTTAGCATATGTGAGCGAATCGTCATGTTCGCGCTTTTTACGATTTCAGAAAACTGTGTCGAGGCTTGCAGTCCTTTAATTAAAGCCTTACGCATATTTCGTATTTCGAATTATCGATATATCGAACTACACTCAAACCTCATTATAACAAAGTCGCATCTGCCACGAAAATAACTTCGTTATATCCGAAAATTCGTTATAGATGTTTATTTGTAACACTGTAGCTATTACAAGACTATTCTTCATTTACTTCGTTATAAGCGATAATTCGTTATATCCGTGTTCGTTATAACGAGGTTTGGCTGTATTTCGCGGTCCCCTTCGAGTTCGATATATCCGGGATCGACTGTATTAATAAAACTATCTATTACAAGACCATTCTTCATTTACTTCGTTATAACCGTTAATTCGTTATATCCGGGTTCGTTATATCGAGGTTTGAGTGTACTTATAAAGGCAGTCGAAGGCCCCTTTAACATCAAGGTTTCTAACCATGGTTTATTTACACAGCCCAATGTAGCCAACTATGCAAGAATTTTCAGTGTTCCACATAACGAAGCAAAGACTACCGCAACAGCAGTACTGAATGCAAAGGTAGGTTGCACGACACCTGGTGGTGCTGCATTGTTTGTATTGGATAAATATGGTTGCTGAAACACAGTAGATGAAGGTAGCTGCCAAGTAGGCTTTTTTACCATGTCTGTTTAACATTTCATGGAAAGGTCGTTTCAGAGTCCCTACCCGATGCAAAGAGGTCAACGACATTTCATTATCATTGTCACAATGCCAAAAGATCCATGAGCGAAGCAGGAAAAGCAAAAAAGTAGAGCTGTGCGAATAGCAAAATTTTGGGTGCGAAGCGAATTCGAATAATAAAGATTGAGTGCGAATCGAATCGAATAATTTCGAATTATTTTCGAATATTTCTCAAACATTTTTCGAATAATTCGAAGTGAAATTACAGAAAAAGTTACAGAGAATCCCTAAGTATGTTCTTGTGAGATAGCAACATGAAAGTGTTTCTTTTCGCTAGGTTGATGAAGCGCTGGTGGGTCATATTTCATAGTTGTCTTACTTATCAAGAATGAGGCAATGTAGAGGCCGAATTGTATTTATGTACATGATTTGGTGCAACCAAAGTGTTGCCAACAACACTTTACACGTGATAGACAGAGATGCCATTTCCTCAGCCTCTCCTTCTCTTTCAACTTCTGTGGAAGGCCAAATGATGTGGCAGACAAGGGTGTGCTCCCTTCAAGTCCGGAGTTCCAAATCTGCCTCGTAGACGTCGATATATAAGAACATCTGAAATTTTGGATGCTAAAAAGCTTCGGCGTCCGATTTTTCGGACTTCCTGCCCAAATTTCAGGTCCAAAACAGCATTAATTGAGTCCCCAACTCTCCCACATCTTTCATCTCCATATTGGAACCAGCGTTTTCTTGAGTTAATGCATTTGCGACCGTAGCGGAGCTTGAAAGGCAGCTTTGCCGCAATACGGGCGTGTGATGAGGTGAAGCATATTGAAAATCTAGGGACCACTTCCAAACGGACGTTGACTGTCTCTTGGCTAAGTTCAACCGTAACGGACCTTGAAAGGCAGCTTTGCCGCAATACGGGGGTGTGAGGAGGTGAAGCATATTGAAAATCTAGGGACCACTTCCAATCGGACGTTGACTGTCTCTTGCCTAAGTTCGACCATAACGGACCTTGAAAGGCAGCTTTGCCGCAATACGGGGGTGTGATGAGGTGAAGCATATTAAAAATCTAGGGACCACTTCCAATTGGACTTTGTCTCTTAACTTCGACCGTAACGGAGCTTGAAAGGCAGCTTTGCCGCAATACGAGAGTGTAATGAGGTGAAGCATATTGAAAATCTGAAGGGGTCACTTTCAACCGGACGTTGACTGCATTTGTCTTTGGGAAGTTCGAATAGTTCGAATAGTAAAATTTCAGTGCGAATCGAATCGAATAGCAAACACTATTCGAAAAATATTCGAAATTTCGAATATTCGCACACCCCTACAAAAAAGGTAAGCAATCCACAGCCCTCCTTCTCAAGCTGCTCTGCAATTCAAGAACGGTAACTGCACTTCTTCATTCAGCAACACTGTTATCCAAGCAAGGAGCAATGACCAAGCCAAACTGGAAGTTACAAGCAACTAAGATCCTTTACACAAGGAGTAAGACATACTAAATGCATTACTCAGTTGCCTTAGCACTGCAAGCATAGGAGGTAACATCTCCTTGAGGCAAAGTAATTTAGGATTACATAGCATGTTATGCCATTTATATGCTTTTTCTTATCCTGTGTGCTTGCATATACATCTGCTTGGCACAATTAAACTCGTGTTCAGAGTAGTGCAGTGCCAGAAGTTTTTTATCTGTTAACTATCATGGTGCTTAGCTGGATTGCCCATATCAGATGCAGAAACTTCATTTATATCATTGTGGCAGATAAACTGCTAGGAAAAGCTCTCTCTTTTTTTTTTAACTAATCTTCAGGGGATTTAGCACTCGAGCCTTAGAAAAACTGGCACACATTGCACCCAACTTCACAACAACAGCGCTTTGAATGAAACATTAGTACAACCAGCGCACCTTGCTCGTCATCACAGCAGCACTTGGTACCAGAAGCTTGAAGAAGGTCAGCCCCTGTATTCGAGCGACTTCTCGTCATCGCAGCAACCATGATTAAACCAAGACCTCATCAAGGTCGGTGCATTCAGCTCAAGCCCTCGCAAGCCTCAAGCTCAGATGCTGCACAATGGCACACCTGCAAACAAAGGCAGCTGGCATTTTCAGACCACCAGCAGTCTTAATCAGCAGTCGTACACACTGAAATCTCATTAAACGGAAAGGGAATGGGAAAATATGCTCCATTAAAAAGAAGTACCATTTACTGGGAGCCGTACCAGGGCGCAGAATTCAAGTACGAAACCAACTGCATTAGAGGCAGTCGTTCCATTTAAGCAGTAATTCCTTGTAAGCAATTTCCATTTACATATTAGGTGGGCTTGACTGTAATAATTGCTGTGGTTTTACAGGCCAGAACCACAGTACGATTATGAGACATGTTGTAGTGGATGGCTTCAGATAATTTGATAACGTGGGATTTTTTTAATGCGCGATCACATCACACAGTACACAGGCCTCTGGAATTTCACCTACATTGAAATGCCACTGCCACGGCGAGGACAGAATACCGGTATTTCAAGTCGGCAGCTGAGCACCATAACTGCTGTACTACCGCAGCTGCTAAAATAATAAGCGAGAAAGCTAAAGACATCCTCGTGAAACTGTTTCATGAGGAAAAGTTGCAGTATAAAGAAGGCCTTATTTGCTAAGTCCTTTGGCCCCCCCCCAAATCATAAGCAAGAATAAACGTCTGAGAACACTCGTTGATCATTGCACCGGAAATGAATGTGAATGAATAAAAAACTTCATACCAGTGCTGTGTTCCCCAGGTGAATAATGTTACTATCACAAAAAAATAACTATCGTATTTACTTGTATAATGATCACACTAAAAAAAAACAGACAGGTTCAGGGGCGCGGTCATTAAGTGAGGTAAAAAAAAAATTTTTGATAGAAGTGGAAGAATTCAGAAAAAGTTGCAGGTTGAAGTTTTTACAATGGCTGACCTGACTACTCTAACCAAAACATCAAGTTTTAACAAGGCCCACTTTTATATTAGATGGGCACATTTGCTATGCATTGCACGAATCCCAGAAAAGCCAGAACTTATGTGAGGGAGCACAGGAAATGCGAAAGAAAAAAAAAGGAAACCACATGTTTTGGCATCTGCAATGCCTAATTTGGGCTGGGCCATAATGATTTAGCTGAAAACACACTGTTCCAGAAAAAGTAATTTAGTGAGTGCAGACAACGAGATCCGAAGTGCTGAGAAGTATGCATAAGGTCGCAGAAATCCTCACAAAAGTTCTTGCACCTTGTGTACTGTGGTGGCGTCATATTTTGCGATGACTGCTGCTTGACGCATTCATGAAGCAACATGCAACAATGGAGAAGGGGAATGAAATATATTTAAGAATTTTTGAAAGCTAAAGGTAGAGCAAACTTTATCTCAAACTCCTAACAACACCAGCCCACATCGGAGGCATACAATTAACCCCTTGAGGGTTTTCGCCGTACATGTACGGCAGAAGCTTCCTGGTACCAAAGGGTTTTCGTCGTACATGTACGGCATAGCGTTTATTTTTAAAACGCGCGCCTTTTTCAATCATTTCTCTTGCTTGGCTTGTGCTGCCACACTTCGGGAATACGTGGAATTTTTTTCACGCGCCGATGTCTCTCCGTTGTATTTTTTTCGTGCTTCGCAAAATGGCGCGCCGGCTATCGCTTGCCCATCCGAGCGCGTTCGCGGTGCAGCTGGTTTAAAGTGCGCGCCTTTTTCGATCCTTTCTCTTGCTTTGCATGTGCTGCCATGCTTCGGGAATACGCAGAATTTTTTTCATGCGCCGATGTCTCTCCGTTGTTACTTTTTTTATGCTTCGCAAATCGGCGCACCGCGCGCCGGCTATCGGTTGCGCAACCGAGCACGCCCGCTGCGCAGTTGGTTTCAAACGCGCGCCTTCTTCGATCATTTCTCTTGCTTGGAATGTGCTGCCACGCTTTGGGAATACGTGGAATTTTTTTAATGCGCCGATGTCTCTCCGTCTTTTTTTTGTGCTTTCCAAAGAGGCGCTGCAGCTATCAGTTGAACGCGCGCACGCGGTCCGATTGGTTTCGGTTTCGTCCTTCATGTGGTTTTCGCTTGTAGCGCCCACAAAGCTGATGGCTGTTTGATTTCTAATCCCTCAAAGCATGACCGCTTGTTACTCTCTCGTTTATTGCTCCCCAGGGCGTGATTACATCTGTTTCCGTGCGGCGCTAAATTACACAAACGACGCCGCCGTGTTGCATTTCCTGTTTTGGGGCCTCGGAAAAACTAACTACGTCTTGTTGGCGATAAGACGAAGGATTACTGTAGTTTCTTTCACTCGTTTTGCTTTCCGAACGGGCGCACAATCATAGAGTTTTCTTCCGTGCGCTCACTGACGCAGTTCGCTTACGCTAAGGAAGCGCGCCGGTTGCTCTGCTGCCGATGAGTCGAGCAGCGATTTTTCCGATGCGGACTATTCTCCAAGTGCCAAATCAGAATCTGATTCATTGGATTTCAGTTTGTCACACGAGGATATTTTGACGAGTTCAGACTCCGATGACAATCAAGTAGCGACATCTGAAAAGCGTGCGTGGCGAGCCATGGATGCTTCAAAGACTATCACACGCTGAAGAGTTTTTAGTGTTAGAGCACGAACATTTTTAACCGGGAATGTACTATGGTACGCTTATTTTTGTGTGTCTGTGAGCTATATTTAATAGAATGCATAATTTTTATTTATAAAAAACAAGTTTTTTTTAGGATTTTGCCTGATTTTACTACGAATAAACTATGTGTATGTAACAACAAAAATGATTTTTTTGTCACTTTACGGTCACGAAAAAAAATTCCAGACAATTTTTTTCTTAAACAGAATCGTCTGAAGAATTTATTTCAACAATAAAAAAATTACACATTTTTGGACTGGATTTCGCGAAAAAATTCGACCCTCTAAGGGTTAATAAAGAGTTCGTTAGTGATCAAAACGTTAAAGTAAATGTAAAACACAACGAGACCTCAGCAAGACATTCTAGTACTAGCTCGACGAGGTAGTGCATCATAAAATCTGTTGCTAGTGCTCAACCACTCATAATTTAAAAAAGAAAGCACTGCGCTGCATTATGACATCACACAAATTGCTAGCTACGTACTTTTGTTTCATTCTTAGAAAAAAATTGGCTGTGTAGCGTATCTGCGTACATCACTGCAAATGTCGTCGAAAGAGGGCCGTACTACAGGAGTCCTCCTCCTCTATGTTGAACCGCCGCATCTGGCTCATAGCGTCGCATGTTGAGCGCAGCCTAAGAAACACTAGCATTTTGAGTGCAGCCTAAGAAACATTAGGGTCTTTAGAATTACTTATCTATGTATTTTCTAGTAAAGGAACACACCACCCAATACGTATTGATGTTGCGCCTCAGATATGCGTAATATTTGCTTTTTGATCGACAATGTTCACAAGTATGAACAGCGATACCAGTTCAAGATGGCTGGGCGTTCAGCAAGTGGTTAAACTATGGCCGAGTGGCTGAATCGGGTGACAGACAAACAGACAGACCAAAATTTCTGCATTTTAAGTTCCCCAAGGAAGACTATCGTCTTTAAAAATACCTTTCAGACTTCAGCCCATAGGTGGTGCACAAATATACATTCCGGCAACTATTTCCTCCGACTCTCTGAGTGACGGCCACCAATGTCAAAGTCTACGGATTCCGGGCACTGTGAGTGCCGGATTCATCGGTGGGAGCCGGAAACAGGTTATGTTAAGACACAATCGCTTCCCAACTACACAGATGGTCAAAAAGCTTGGTCACCCGTGCACTCCCATTTCACTTGTTTCTTCAATTTGTAGGGCTTTGCTCGACTGTGAAAAATCCCTTTAACTACAAGTGTCAGAAAATGCTGCAGCTTTGTGATGTCACAAGCTTGCTCTCTGGCCAAGCTTTCCCATTTTATGCACATTTCAAGCAATAAACCAAAGCACCCCTTGTTGAGCAGTAAATGGCAGTGACAAAGTATGTGACATAATTCTCTTTGCTTGAGGGCAAGTGATTTGGATTGCGCTAGGGCTATGCAGACTAAAAGTTACTTGAATTAAGCATATTTTGGCACAAAACCAGTACTGTGAGGTTTCTGAAAAGGTATTTCAACAATGTATTTAACAAAATACTTTAACAATGCGAGTAAGCACGGCTAAGCATGAAGACACAGGTTCAATTCCTGGCCCCAATGGCAGCCTTTAAATGGGGTGAAATATAACAACACCTGTTCATTTAATTATAGGTGCCCGTTAAATATTCTCCAAATACACTCAAAACTAATTCAGAGTCCCAAAATACAGTGCGCCTCATAATCACATCCTGGTCTTGGCAAGTAAAACTACGGAACTATAAACACTGCAACTATGATCTGTACTAGGTAGCCACCCCAATAAATACCGATGCGCCTACTGCAACTTGCAAAAAAAAAAAAAATTGCACAGCTGTCCCAAACCTTGTCAAGTTGTTGGGCGTGGGTAACTTGAGTTGATGCCGTGGCCCCGTCCGTAGCCGACAGCAGGACTGAGAGCTCACCCACAGGCGAGCATTCCGTCTGGCACGACTGAAACACAAAAAAAAAGAGAGAGAGAGATTGTTTTCACCGAACAGGATAACTAAAAACTACGTAGTCGCATGTCACCAGCAGACAGAAAAATAACTGAAGCTGGCCTGCAGCCAGTTTAGTTTTAAGGGGGCTTCATGACACTGTTTGATGATGATGAGAATGTTTTCTGGAGAAACAGTCAAGTGTGGCCAAAGAGTACCATTTCAATGTGCCGATAAGTTACTGCCGACCAATGGATTGCAATAGATAAGTGAGGGGTGCCTGTTGAGGAGCCTAAAGATCAATCCCTCTAGTACAAGCATGCAAAGTGTATATTATTCATTAAAATTATGATGGTGGTATGTTGAGGTGAACTATGTACAGATGATGACAGAAGGAAAATGGAAGAATATGTAAGTAGCTCCAATGCGACACCTGGGCCCTAGAGCACAAGGGCTGGAAGGCATGTGCATCAGATAAAAGTGCCAAAGCAGAAGCCTCTAACAAGAGGCTGTGCTCCGATTTGTTTAGAAACGCCAAATAAAGACACGAGCTCGGCTTGTAGCAACAACAAGAAGTCTTTTATTAGCGTCCACCTCTCAACTATATACCTGATTCCAGGTGGCACTCGCTAGAGTCACTGTATATGCTACCTTTAGGTAGCAGAGTTGCGCATAGGTCCAGCTAGCAACCACAGCTATGCGGTGAAGTCGCACTTCGTTTTTGCAGGCGACACGCCTACTGTGACGCCGGTTAACCTGTCTGGCGTGTCGAAGACCGGCGATAAACATTGGCTGTCGATGGCTAGTGTTAATGCAGTTCGCTGCAGCGGCGGCGTCGAGAAATAAAAAAAATTGGCCCAAGCGGCAGCTTCTCCGCAATGCATGGTTGCTAGCGGCGTTGGAAGACAGATGCGCAACTCTGCAACCTAAAGGTAGCATATACAGTAACTCTAGCACTCGCATGCTGTCAGCGCCATCCTTTAGCTGTTATTCAAAGCACATATAGCATCCACTACACCTTCCCTCCCGGAATAGTTACAGGTTCAACCTGCACGGTGGTTTCATAGAACGACCACAACGCGTACGCTTAGGTTCACCACACTGAGGCACACTTGCTTGCGCAGGTAGACAGCACTTCAGGCGAGGGAGGCATCACCACAGGCTGCACAGGTGATGCGCATGAAGAATTTGGTGATGATGCTTCTGGTGTTGATGTCAAGACTTTGACATCAATCCATTGGGATGGGTGTAGTGTCCACTGACTCAGGCATTGGACGCAAACTTTTGCGAGCAAGAAGTTTCCCATGAAAGTCACGCCTCGGAAGGTGAGACCTCTGTGTTCACCAGCCGGGTCAATGGGACCACCTCTGGGTCCAATCTACGCCGGCTGTTGCCAGCGCTAGTGGGAGCCAACGGTCTAGCCCAAGAGACCACAGAGGTTTGCCCACCCTTGTACCTGGTGGTGGCCCTGCTCGTTCACCTCACCTAGCACAGGCTGCTGCCAAGAGGTTTTGTGGTGCTGACAACCCTAGAGTAGACAGGCTTGGTAGCTAGTTGAGTGGAGCAGACCTAACTACATCACCCAAGGGGGGCTGAAGCCACAACCAAGAACTTGCAGCGTCCGGGCTGGGCAGGTGGCAGTCAACACTGTGATGCCACGTCAGTATAAAGTGTGCTGTGAAAAGGTGAGCACCATTTACGTGCTTTCTTGAAAGAAATATTTTCTTTCATCTTTAGAGCGATTACATCTTTTTCTTTTTTCAAGTTAGGACAACAGTGAGGAAGGCTGCATGGTCACCATTGCAGTTCACACAATGAAGTGTGCTCACACAGGTGTTTAAGGGGTGTCCTTGAACTATAGACCTTGTACATGTTGAACACGGCAGCTATGCAAGCCGTGGCCAAATCTGACGTTAGAATTATTCCCTGTGGTTAGGGATATACAGATGGACAGTTAATTTGATGCATCCTGCTTTGATGGTTTCAGGCAAAATGCTAGATGAAAGTTAGTATTAGATCCTTAGTGGGGAGTTCCTTGTTTCACATCTTATGATGATTCATTTTACATTGGTTGCATTTTGATCTTTGCACTGTTCATTGATGTTGCGAGACAGTTTGTACATGTTTTTTTCTTGGGAGTGGGGGGGGAGGGTGATCTCAAGAAGAAGGTCTCCACCAGCCATCTTAGTTATTTTATAGCCGGACCCTAAGGCTTTGCACAAAGATTTAGCTGCACTGAATGAAGAGATTGATTTGGCTGGTTTTTTTCAGTCTTCTCACTGTGTACAACTTGGAATTTAGGGCAGGTTTGTTTAGGTCAGTTAAAACACATGAGCATTTGTTAGTGCCTACCCTCTTATGATGGCCTACCCTCTTATGTTAGTGCCTACCCTCTTATGATGATCAAGTACATGGGGGAAAGACAGGTGTTCCGATAGCACTTTGGTTTAGCATTTCAGCAGGAATGTCGGCCACCTATCACAGCGATAGCACTTTGGTTTAGCATTTCAGCAGGAATGTCGGCCACCTATCACAGAGTTTAACTAGAGGATGGTGCAGCACTTGCGTATAAGGCTGCAGGTGCCACCCGTACAGTGCCACTATAACCTAATATAATATGCCCAAGGGAGGGCATACACGCAACGTTAACCCAAGCCACCTATTGAAATGAGCAAGCAAGAGAAGAAAATATATGACAGGCCAGGAATGAGGAAAGAAAGATTGGAGAGGTGGAAAGGAAAGGCAACAGAAGATTTCCCCACAGTGGGTCAGCCCAAGGGTGCTGCTGTCTACGTGAAGCCCAGACCAAAGGGATGATCTGTCTCTAGCAGGTGGCTTTAAAGGGCCAACCACCCAGCTTAGCTTCAAATCCCAGGATCCCATTTTTCCTAGACAAGGCTCAGCCACACAAAGCTACGTGTGGGAGAGGGTCAAAACCTCCACCATTAGCTCGGGTCTGTGGCAACGCTTCTCACGAAATACCTGCAGAAGCAGACTCCCCTACGGGATCACGACAATCACCATGACAGTGGTGTTTGTGATTAAATATGTGTACTTACAACATCAAATGCTGCTGGACCAAGAACTTGCATCAGTGTACAACTTGAAGTCTCCAGGTCAACTGGCTCTGTTTTTATGGAAACCCCTGCCTGTTCTGGAAGAGCAGGGGGACAAGTGTAGAGGTGTGCAGTGTCTAGACACTGATGCATTTCAAGACCTTCGTTGCCAGAGTCTGCCAGCGTGCGCTCTGTTGCGGCTTCCTTACTCTCCGACAGCCCAAAACACTGTTGGTCTACCAAATGTTTCTGTCGCCTGCACCAAAAAAAAAAACGGCAGCATTGTTCAAATGTCAAATAACCTGAGCCATGCCGCGTAAATTTAAACTGTGCTCCTCATAAACTTAAACGTGAACATTTGACAGAAATCAGTGTCATTAGGAAGATGGTGTAGCAAGGACAGCATTGAAGAAACAGAACTAAAGCAATGGCATGTACAGGAGTCACCCGAAAACATCAACCATTTGACAAGGGCACTGCCAAGCGTTTATTTCGATAGCCTTTGCCACTCCTCAAGAAGCAAATGCAACAGCCTCCACTGACCAAAAAAAGGAGCCAGCTGTGTGTTTATATACATACAGTGCTCCATCTGGTGCCTCCTAGTCACCCCTTTGGAAAGGATGGGTTGGTCTCGAAACGTCAGGCTTTACTCTTCAGTAACAATTTCTCCTTAATGTTTCTGGTTGGTGTTTTTCATTTCAAACCAAGACTCTGCTGCTCCTGATATTGCTTCATAAAACGGTCTTGCCCGTGCTCTCCTCTACACTTGGCTCATATAGGCGTAATGCCATCAGTGTTTTTGTGCCTTTCTCACCCTTTCACAGTCACCAGGTTTGCTGAATTGTTCTGGTACACAGGGGGGAAGATGGTCGGGATGTACGACGGATGCAGACTTAAATCGCTCTTGCAGTTGCCGACAAAATGGTCACTGCAAATGCGCGAAGTCTGGTTAGGCTCCCAAGGTGTGTTATCAGGGCTGCAAAGACAAAAAAAGCATGTGTGCTTGTATCATATATACATATATATATATATACATGCAGAGTGCCCCAGCTAACTCTAGCCCAGAGTTTAAAAATTATGCCAACACAACCAAATGCATGTTGCTGACTACTGCATGGAGTAAGTCACACTATTTTTTGTGTTCTGCTTAATTAGGCAAGAAGATTAGCCTCCAAATTAACTAAGCTGGGCAGAAAACTCCAAATAGAGTAGATTGGTTTGAAAAACATCCAATTAGACAGTTCCTAACTTAGTATTTATTAAAGGAATACTGACACCATTTTTCCGAAGAGGAGTTTACTCTTCCATACAAATCTTCTGTATACAAAGATGGCTCTGAGCAAATGTGAAGCTGAGCAAATGCTGATATTTCATTTTGATATTAAAGTCAACTTACCCATGGCGCACCTACTGACATTGACACTAGCTTGACGTCAGGGTACAGTACCACCGTAAAATCCCAGGCTAACGTTTCTGATCACGAGTAAACCTTTGTGGTAGCTGAAGTATAGTCAACACTCACCTAGCGAATGCTGCACAAAGATGGCTGCAACAAGTACATAATAAACACTGGTGCTCGGTATGCACTCGTTCAAGGCATCGTCATTTGAGGAGAGAAATGGCAAGGTGTCCACTCTCCTGAAGCCTGGTAACCAACACGCTGTGTGCTGGTGTGCTCATGCATACGCTAGCACACAGTGCTTCAGGAACGCAACAAGCAGAGTTCATAGATTGAGCTGTGAACATGTGAAGGCATTCCGCTTCCTGCTGGCATGTCTCTCGTTGCACCAAAACACTCAATTGCGCGACATTTGTCTGTCAACTTCGTTGGCTTTCTGTGGCACTTAATGCAGCAGTTTTCTTAGTTGGTGCCATCGCACTCGAAGCAGTAGGCAGCGAAGAAACACCGTTAGTCGATGAAGATGCACTACGCTGCAGATACACGCTAACACGATGCGAAAGAGAAAGCACGTGACAGCGCCATCGCCAAACTGAATCGCCGCATTGCACCGACCATAAGTTTCCTACAATATTGCACCCACAGCCTCTGCTGCGTTGAGACTACCGAAGCGCTCCCTGTCGGCACTCGTTAGCATCCTAAGGCAGTACTTCACTTCACCGCTCCTAGATGGCGACACTGTCCCCACCAACCAAGAGTGCTGTGAGAGGGAGAAAGTGCGAGAGATATGAGGCATGATTGTGAAGCTTCATACATGTGCATCAGTAGCGCAGTGGGTAGGGTGCCCAGCACCTATCGTCACAGATCAAGAGGTCATGGGTTCGCCTTCCAGATCATTTGAATCAACGAAACTTTTTAACACGAAAGTGTTTTATGCCAGGGTTCACCAAGACTTCAATGACATATTTCCGTCATGGAAATGACGTTGAAAAAATGCACACCATCATGTGGCAAATAAAAACTTAAAGTTCCATCAGCAGGAGTCGAACCCACGACCTCTCGGTTGCCGACAACAGATGCAGGGCATGCTATCCACTGCACCACCGTCACACACTCTGGAGGCTTTACAAACGCGGCTTTTATATCTCACACTTTCCTCTCACAGTGCTCTTGGTTGTCGAGCTGGTGTCAGGATAGCTAGGTGGGCTAGTTGATATCACATTAGAATATAAAACTTTGAGCGCAAACAAACTTCTTCGTACTGCGTCGTTTATTTGCGCTCAAAGTTTTATATCATAATGGGGTGGTGTCACCGTCTGGGAGTGGTAAAGTGAAGTAATGCATCATGACCGTGTCCTTCGCGATTAGCTCCTGCAACGCGTCATTGCTACGCATCCGTCCCATTCAGCGCGTTTTCAATAGCAGAAGTGCAATTTTGTCAATGCCTTAACACACCGCAAGGTGGCAACTTAGCCCAAGCCTCGGCCTCGCTCATAGCATCCATCCATATTAAAAACAGCTCTGCGACGTGCGCCTGCCTCTGTAACCCCGCATTCCCCCCTTACGCTCGCCCTGAGGAAAATCGTGGCTGGGCTAGAGGGGAGACACTACGTGCCTTGCGTTTCTCTCTAGTCCGGCCGTGGTATTCTGTTTACTCTTTAAAGTGCCGCAGAATGGCAACGAAATGGACCTTAGTTGACGCTCTTCTGGCTGTCACACCGCTTTCTCCGACTACGCTCTCACCATTAACTACTACAGCTACCACGAAGGTTTGTCTAATCGTTGATCATGGACGTTAGTCGTCGGGATGGAGTCGTGCCACCAAGCATCAACTTGGGTGCATCCACGTTAAACAGTGCTATAGCTGCCAAACACCAATATACATTGAGCAAGCTCTCTTATATCAATGTACAGTAAACATTCAACTGTAAGGACACGTTTTACTTATGTGTTATAACGATTCCCATGACGAAAGGATCAACCATTTTTTCTTCTAGTTTTCCTGTAAAGCCTGTTCGTGTTCATTTTACCGACGTCACTTCCGTGATCGAAAGGACGTCGGTCAAGCTGTGGTGGATCCTGGCATATAAAACTTTTATCTTAAAATACGATGAGACATGCCCGCTTGTGCACCCTAATTGCAGTGCTTCCTAGTGTTCCACATACAAATGATATGCTTCCATCGCGGAAGTTCGTGAAAGTTATCAGCAGATGCAGTGGTTATTGCTTGTGCTTCCGCAAGCAACAGGTGCATCATCGCACAGCTACCACAATCATCACCAAATGTTTTGCAAGCCGATTCACAACTTTCTAATAGAGATTTCTTTTGCCCAGTCTCATTACTTTAGGGCAGTTAATTAATCTTGCCTAATTAAGCTACTACGCAGAACACAAAATACCGTGCGATCACTCCATGCAATAGTATGAAACATCCATTTATTCGCATCGTCATATTTTTAAACTCTGGCTAGTTACCCAGGGCACCCTGTACATATATCTAAAATAAGGCACACATTGTACACCAAAACTATTGTAAAGGGGTTGATGAGGTGAATGGTATGTCACTAAATGTGATGCGTACAAGTCTTCACTCTTATTTTATATAGAATGTGTAATCTCTTTCAGTGTTTATGCACTGCACAGGTCAAAATGTCAATGTAATATTGTTCACACACTACGCTGTTGACAAGCTATGGAAAAATGCTGACACCAGTTGAGACGGATGAATGTCCAGTGCGCTGTTTTGACGCAGCAATATCGCAAAGACCAAAGCAATGTTTGATTCTTCTCGGAGGAATAGCAGCCAGGAAAGGCGTATGATTAACACATAATTAAGGTTTCTATGTATATATATCCCAAGGAGTGGCACAGACCCATTTGGGGGGGGTGGGAGGGGAGGAGGTATCGGCCAGGAATTGGCATGAGACGAAGTTGGCAATATACAAGAATTTTCAAGGAACTTATTGAATGTGATGAGCTATTCCACAAAGAGGTACATGTACATTAATGGTCATCATCATCACCAGCCTGACTGCGCCCACTGCAGGGCAGGGGCCACTCCCATGTTTCGCCAAAGAACCCGGTCTTCTGCTTGCCACGTTATCCCTGTAAACTCAATAATCTCATCTGCCCACCTAACTTTCTGCCTCCCCCTCACGCACTTGCCTTCTCTTGAAATCCATTAAAGGCACCTTGACACCCAATTTTCAATCATAGTCTGTGTTATGCGGCTCAATCTTTGCGCATTACAAAACACGCTGGCAAAATTTTAGTGCATTTGGTCAAGCCCTTAACTTAAAATTGAATATTTTAATAAACACGCAACTGGCCTGAGAGTCAGACATTAGCGCACTCACGAACTGTCACGTAACGTGCTTGCTATGGAAGTGTCTGCATTCCGGTCGAGGATTTCGTTCTGTGGTAAGCTGCAAGTGCAATTGAACTATTTAAGCTTTCTGAAGCAAAGCAGTGAAATTGAACGATTTGCTGAAACCTTGGTAGAAGACGGCGGCTCCACTCCATGCAGCACATGGCGTCACACACGCCAAAGCAAAATGGCAGTCGCCGGCAACTTCCAGGGCTTATTTTGCACCAAAATATTGCTTTACAGTCCATTCTTCATATACGCATAGGCACAATAGCCCCTCTACTTCTATTTTTCACTGAAAACCCCGAATTGTTGGGTGGCCGTGTCATGGCCCCTTAATGGTACTTGAAGCTATTTTATACACATGAAATGTTTTGCATCGGGATTTAGTGTTTGATTGTGCATAAGAGTGGCACAACATCTGAATTCAATATACAGTGCTTATGTCACTTGAACTGACATCGCCGTTATGTGTCAGATAAACATTTCACCAAGTCCACGAAAAATGAAACATATTTATTTCCATGCTTTGGCTTAATAAAGGTAGACGAGACCAACTAAGCAACATACCGCCACTGACACTAGGTGGATAGGGCTACAGCGACATTGAATCCTTGCCCAGCACTTCATTTCTCCACTCTGTATGAAGATCTAATTGCACTCTTACACATTTGTAACCTGGGATTGCTGGTAGGTGTGGAT
Source organism: Rhipicephalus sanguineus (assembly GCF_013339695.2). Taxonomy (NCBI): domain Eukaryota; kingdom Metazoa; phylum Arthropoda; class Arachnida; order Ixodida; family Ixodidae; genus Rhipicephalus; species Rhipicephalus sanguineus. Next base: position 75,560,788 of record NC_051178.1, on the reverse strand, counting down.
TAAGATGTCTGCGAGGAGGATTTTCATTCAAGGGCTTGATATGACAAGAGGCAATGAAGACACATTGCATAATTAGGTTACTTATTCCAACATGAGCACAAGTCCTTACATATACAGTATACACACTACAGTCACTGTAATATATGTTTTCCCACTGTTCCCCCTTGCTTTCTCACACTCTTTCGCTAATAAACTTTTTGATCTCTCACTCTCTTCCCTTTGCTCAAGAAAAGGCCTGTTCACAATGCAGCAACACAACAGATTAAAAGCGCTGAATTCTTCACGCACCAGCGGCATAATGTAATGCTTGTGCCTCGTCATAACAAAGGCAATGTCACGCACGTTTGCAACGCAGAGCAACGAGGTATCCCCAAATGAGCAAGGATGTTCACGTGGATGGTGCTGCTGTAAAAGACAACATTGCGCTTTTCGTGCACGAGAGCTTTAAGGATGAAAATGTGATGCTAGACTTGTGCCCAAAAATAAACACGTGCTTTACTGAAACCCAAACAAAACAAGGCCGACCGCAGATAAAATGTCGATGAGGCTTGCCCTGTCTAGCGACGCGACTGAACGTTCTTCGATTTGCTTTTAGGCGTTTGCAGGTCTGCGCATGGGCCCCACTCAACCGTGAAAACGCGACACCAATGACTTGTATGTACAGGGCACGCTGAAAGAAATACACGCCACTCACTTGACTCTACGGACGGCCGCTTTCCACGCTTTCCGCCTTTCAGCTTCGTACCATTTGCCAGGAAATCTGTAGAATTTCACGGGAGGGTACCGGTCTTTCGTATTTTCGAGACTGTTATGACACTGAACCACACAGCAGTACTGCGTACCAGCTTTGTGGGCTGGCTGACTCGCCGGATTCGCTTTTTCCATCGCGTACACAGCGTACACACAACTCAACACGCATGCAACGCATGTGCGGATGTCACAAAACGCGCGTATGCGACCCTTGACGTTCGCGTCTGTCCGCTAGGGGAGCGACTGGCGCTTGTGATGATATCAGCAATCTCATTGATTCCAGCAGACTTAGAGGCATGCTTAGAGGAACGCAAGGATAGCGCTGTTTCACTGCAACAGCGCGGGCGAAGAAAAAAGCGCAAGCATGCGGAAACGCTTCAGCCATTTGAGTTTCGTTAATCCAAAGCAAAGTGATCCGTGGTCTCAAAATGAAGTGATGAAGTCTCTTGGCAAAAAGTCCATTCAGTCCGCAGAGCCAGTTCAGCGCTTGAAAGAAAGCAAGATATGCAGCGGCCGTAGCGACAGTGCTCCCTGTTTAGTGCCCGAAAGCACCAACGGCACCAAAGCAAGAATGAAATAAAAGAAGAAAAACAAATGCATAGTCCTACCAGTTAACGTCGATCCAATCCAAGTAGAACTGGAATCCAAGCTAATCCATTAATGGCGCTGCCCTCTCGGTAAACAATCGCGTTTCCCAAAGCTGTATTCTTCTGTTTCGCGCGTTAATATTTGTGAACTCGCGTAACTGGGCGCGATTTAGTTTCTGAGTGCGTAGACATGGCCCACATCACGATGAACCAGTATCTTCAGCAGGTAGGTATATTCGCGCGGCATTCGAAATGTGGCAGCGTGCAGTTTGTGCGGTTGTGCGTCTGAATGCAAAGCGCGAGTGTGACACTCTGCTGCTCGCAGGTCGACGAAGCTTTGCAGCAGGGAAGGGGCAAGAAGGCTGCGGTAAGTGTTCCTATGGCGCCAGCTTCGTGAAGTGAGCGTGTAGCGTTAGTTTCGGCAACTGCTTCTTCGTTCCGTGCACACAGGAATTGGAGTCACTGTAAGGTCTGGGTTGGTAGTCGTGCTAAAGCAGCGAACTGCTGCGATTTTTAGATGCGAAGTATCTTAAGGCGGAGCTCAATCCGGTGGTGGTGGTGGTGGTGTGCGGCGTGACCACCCTTACTGCGCATGCGCATACCCTCTCCACACACATCCTCTCCACGTTCCCTCTCCCCTTCACCTCCCCCTTCCCCTCTCCCATCCCCCTCTCCCCTCCTCCTCTCCACTTTCCCTCTCCCCCCTTTCCACTCTTATTCTGAAACGCGGGCTCGACATGCCGAAATTCTCTCCTGCGCAGCGATGCGATGAGCTCGAGCGCATGCGCGTCCCCTCCCCTTCTCACTCCTCTCCTACGCTGCCCCCCTCTCGCCCGCCTGTCGACGGCGTTCCCCGCTCGCCCTGTGAGAACTAACGGCCAGGCTAGATGGAAGATACGACGCGCGTAGCGTCCCTCTTCGCGTTCCACGACGCGAGGTCGGTAGCATGCCCAACGAACGCCAACGGAACGCTATCGTGCAAGTGCTCCGGCTTCGCATCGCCTCATGGTCCCCTTTAGCGGGAGATGGTGTGATTTTTTCAGTCGTCATTATTGTGCGAGGAGGGGTGAACCTGCTCGCGGCGGTAGCTAGCGGCTGAGGTGTTCCGCTGCTGATCACGAATGCGCGGATTCGATTGCCGGCCACCACTGCCGCATTTCGGTGGGGCGGAATGCAAAAGCACCGGTGTGCTTAAATTTAGGTGCACTCTAAGGAACTCCGGGTGGTCAAAATTAACCTCGAGTGCGCCACTACGGTGTTACTCATAATGCTCTAGGCTTTCTTTCATGCGGCTGTTGCCGTTGCTTGCGAAGCAGCTCCGAAATTTTTAACAGACAAAAGGCCTGAAGGTTGTCCAGTGTACGACGGAAACTCATCTGGTGGGGGTAGTGCACAGAAAGAAAAAAAAAGATACATTTTCCTAAAGCTGAAAAAAAAAAGATATAAGTTATGATTTGGGACTGGTTGCAGGTCCCTTTTTCACAATAAAGAGCTACATGATATTTGTCCATTACATGAATCTTAGTGTGGATATATATCTTGGGAAAATGATCCAACATACGGTTTATAACATGTGTTTTTTATCATTGGAACGTAATGATTCGAAGGACAGACACGAAAATACACCTTTCGGTTATGCTTACACCAGCAGAATCAAACATTCCAATAAAGCACGTTGGTGAGCCAGTGGGTACATGACTGGAAATCAAAGAGACCTCAAAATTGGACGAACAAAATGAGAGTTCCGTGGCATAAAGATGGAATGTGGAACGTCTCGTTGTGTTCTTGTTCTTTTGTGAAGGGCTGCAATAGAGTACTTGTGCCCATCTTGCAGGAGTTGTTGTCGTGCAAGCATGCACACAGCGCAAGCTCTCGGCTACAGGTGGAAGACCCCGATGGCGCAGTGCAACGCGTCATGGACGCCCCATGGGACGAAGTGGTCTGTCAACACCTAAGGTTGCATACACACTTATTAAGTTGTACAGTACATTTGCTGTAATTGGTTTAGCATAGCTTACCAAATTGCGTTGGCGGGCTAGTTGGTGAGAATCCATATTGCTTTTTTAGCGCAAAAAACGACACCACAAGAAAGAAGACGGAACACAGCGCTACTCTCAACTGACATGGTTTATTGCGTCACTCCACTCTTTATAGCAGCCAGATACCGGTAGGACATGCGCCGTGCACCCTATGCGCACAACCACTACACCTTGGACACCTGAGCGCAATCATGAAAGCGCATCCAAAAAGCAAAATTCAGCAGAAAACAAGGTAATGGAAGGCACACTAATGCACTGCGACCCCAATGATTGAATGAAAAAAGCTTCCGATAATTCTCGGGTGGTGGTGTCACGACTCTTTTTTAAGATAGTAGTTAGTCTAAACAAGGCTTGACAATTGCATTTTTTGCAGTGTTGAGCTAAATGTGAGCCTGTACCAGTCGGCAGAGATCGCTCATCTTCTTTAAGGCGCTCATTCACACAGCGGCCTGACTGACCTACGTACACTTTGTCACAAGAGAGTGGAATCTTGTAGACCACCCCTGCGCTGCACTCGACAAACTTCTGGTGTCTCTTTTCACATTGCGGCTTTTTGTTTTCTGTACAAACACGCCTGCACAACATAGACAGTTTCCGGGGGGCAGAAAATACAACCGGGATTTGGTACCTAGTGGCCACATTCTTAAGATTGTGAGCCACTTTATGGCAATACAGCACTACTACTGGCTTCTTCTCTGTGTCGTTTCTACACTTCTGGCGCTTGCCTTTCAGCTTCTGAAGCAAAACTTCAGAGACCGACGTCACAACCACACTTGGGTAACGCGCATCCTGCAATCTTTTTAACTGCGCGTTAAAGCTCTCGTTAGCTGTGTGATGGCACGATTTCATTAATGATGATTCAAGACACATCATGGCAATGGCACGTTTCACAACCTTAGAGTGCGCAGACTCGGATGGCAGAAGACTCTTACGTGCACGCGGCGAGTACATCCAGCAGGCGTGACCTGCTTGTAAGGAAAGTTGTAGATCCAGAAACTGCAGTTTACCATCCTTTGGGAGTTCATGTGTGAAGGTTAAGCCCTTGCCGTTGTCCTTGAACAGAGATAAAATATCAGCCACTGCGCCAGAGCCTTCGTGGTTAGTTTGTTTTATCACAACAAGGAAATCGTCAATATATCTAAAAATCTGGACCAGGTCATTGTCTAAAACACTCTTAAGAGCACGGTCGACAAAGGATAAAAAAATATTACAAAGAGCAGGCGCCACACACGAACCAATACACACACCCTTTTTTTGAATAAATAGCTGGTTTTCGAACGAGATAAAAGTTGCGCTTAGATAAAACTCAAGAACGGACAAGAATTTTTCTGAGGACAAATTTGGCGGCAGGTACGTCTTCTGTATGACTGGTTCAAGGCTACATGCTACTCGCGGGACACTTCTACCGTGGCCGAGAGGAAATTTGGCTGCTACAAACGTCTAGCAGCTCAGACTACTGAATTCTGGTGGGTGCAGCTTCTGCTACAACTTCGGTCGAGGTCTTCGCCGAGGAAGGACGCAACGTAAGCCGACGCTGGTGGTTACCATGTTCTCGGTGATGTCAGGCTTCCTGACGAAGTTGCACATTTGTTAAGGAAAGGTCCGAAGTTTAGCACGGAACCAAGTATTCCAGCACATGAGCTGCTGGCATTGAATAGGCGCATCTCAAGGAAAGCTGAACTGGAAGACTAGGAACGGTGCCTCCTTCATGGAGTGGGTACCTTGCGTAGGACTGTCAACAAGGACTCCCCACCTTCATCGGCTCTGATCAAGAAAACGGTGTCGTTTTAAATGCGAAGCATTTCTTAGCGAACCTCTGGCACTTTGAGCGTTTCTATCTACGTATCTATCTATCTATCTATCTATCTAGCCGCCTACGTCTGGGTGCTCTCATGATCGCCTCCTTAACTTGGTGTAGACCAAAATTTGCATGGGAGGGTAAGCGGATTTGACGAATATGATTGCCGAGTCATGACATCAATAACTTTAAAATCCTGTCGCGTACGTCGTCAAACCCTTTCCACTAGACACGTGTGGCACATACCCGTTTACCACGGGGCGGCCGTGTGCGGGTATGCGCCACAGGTGATTGACAGTTTATATCTACCCAGGAACGGTGAGAACAGACACTGGTAACTTAAATGCTTGAGCGTTAAGGAAAACCAACATCGGCAGCGTTGAATCAACGATTGGAAAAAATGAAAATTAGGATCCCCGCAGGAATCGGACCGAAGCATTCTGCGTGGCAATCAGGTATTCTACCACTGAGCCACACCAGGTCTATAAACTGGTTCGGAAAAACAGCCTACGCAGGCACAATATCGGTGCAACGTCAAGTGTGGTTGTGGTGCTGGCTATCTAATTTTACAAGAAAGCAATAAACACTACATGATACTCCTACGATGTGCACTCCTACGATACAGGCGTCATATCAGGTTAAAATCTGTAGTTCCAGTGTTGGCTCCGCTTTTATAGCAGTCTAATAAACATTACGTTTGTAATGATTCAGCAAGCTATATTGAATCATTGCTCGATGCCGGAGGAATACATTAACGAAAGTTACATATGATATCCACGTCACCGCACCGTAAAGTGCACTTCGTCCACCAGAGCAATGCAGTGTCGTCTTCATTTCTTACGAGGCTGGGCGATGACCTCATGCTGACCGAGGATGATGCCAGATTGATTGACAGCCGCTTTGTAGACTAAGCTACGTAGGCCACATACGCCCAGATAGTCTACGAATACGACAAACACCATCCACTGAGGTTGGTCTACGTACTACTATCCAGGCCTACCAGCCTCGACGGCCTATACCTCACGAACGCGAAGGGTGGCTTCAGGTTCCAACATTTTGACGCCTCTGTCGACAGACAATTTGCCCACGAAATGACCGAGGCATCCACGAATTCCAACAGCTCTATTATACCACATACTTCACTACACATGGACCTCTCGTTACCACGATCACGACCGGATCCTGTAACATGTCATGACCAGCTGTTGGTGCTCACTTATCATGGGGATGATGCCCTTGTTCAAGAACTGTCAAGAACTTCTTGCACACAAGCACACGGGTTCGTGAAAAGTGCGTGCGTGCCATTGGCAGCGTTACTCAACCGTAAACAACCGGTTATATAACACATATGCGTCTCTTCAACATATATATCTGTGCGTATAAAATTTATACAAATCTTTAGCGACATTTTGTAACGTGACGCTAAGTAAAAAAAGTTACGCCAGATTCACCTACCCGCCACATGCTTCGCATAACGTCGACTCCCACGGTACGTGGGATCTGCCGAATTTTTTCAAAGACAATGAACTGCGGTTGTTATTAAGTGACAAGGAGGGTAATTTTGTAGTAGCCCCGGCTGCAGTCTTCAATGACAAAGCCATCCAGGATGTCGACAAGAACTTTATTCTGTCCACAGCGAAACCTCACAAGGTAAAAAGCAAAGCAGTTTCCTTGTTGGATAACGTAGGCCTCACCAAACTTGCTAAAGGTGTCAAACAATGCAAGGTGCTCGCTCTTGGAAGTTTTTTTCACTGGTAAGACGCACAAATCGGATGTGCCTTTCCGTACAATAGTCAGTGAAAACAATTGTTGGCAGATTTTAGTTAGCCGCTTTTTGCAAAAACAGTTGAATCTGCTGACCATTGAAGATCCTTTTGGCATAAAAAACTCCTCCGATGTTGTTTCCTTTCTGAGAGACAACCACTCAGTTGTCAACTTTCTTTCTGTGGACGTCGAAGATTTATATTATTCGATACCGCACGATGAGCTTTTTCGCTGTGTGATGGCCTGCATCGAAGAAAATGGAGAGTTAGACTTTCGCAATGCTGCTGGAATGTCCTCAGAAAAATTCTTTTCCGTTCTTGAGTTTTATCTAAGCGCGACTTTTATCTCGTTCGAAAACCAGCTATTTATTCAAAAAAAGGGTGTGTGTATTGGTTCGTGTGTGGCGCCTGCTCTTTGTAATATTTTCTTATCCTTTGTCGATCGTGCTCTTAAGAGTGTTTTAGACAATGACCTGGTCCAGATTTTTAGATATATTGACGATTTCCTTGTTGTGATAAAACAAACTAACCACGAAGGCTCTGGCGCAGTGGCTGATATTTTATCTCTGTTCAAGGACAACGGCAAGGGCTTAACCTTCACACATGAACTCCCAAAGGATGGTAAACTGCAGTTTCTGGATCTACAACTTTCCTTACAAGCAGGTCACGCCTGCTGGATGTACTCGCCGCGTGCACGTAAGGGTCTTCTGCCATACGAGTCTGCGCACTCTAAGGTTGTGAAACGTGCCATTGCCATGATGTGTCTTGAATCATCATTAATGAAATCGTGCCATCACACAGCTAACGAGAGCTTTAACGCGCAGTTAAAAAGATTGCAGGATGCGCGTTACCCAAGTGTGGTTGTGACGTCGGTCTCTGAAGTTTTGCTTCAGAAGCTGAAAGGCAAGCGCCAGAAGTGTAGAAACGACACAGAGAAGAAGCCAGTAGTAGTGCCGTATTGCCATAAAGTGGCTTACAATCTTATGAATGTGGCCACTAGGTACCAAATCCCGGTTGTATTTTCTGCCCCCCGGAAACTGTCTATGTTGTGCAGGCGTGTTTGTACAGAAAACAAAAAGCCGCAATGTGAAAAGAGACACCAGAAGTTTGTCGAGTGCAGCGTAGGGGTGGTCTACAAGATTCCACTCTCTTGTGGCAAAGTGTACGTAGGTCAGTCAGGCCGCTGTGTGAATGAGCGCCTTAAAGAAGATGAGCGATCTCTGCCGACTGGTACAGGCTCACATTTAGCTCAACACTGCAAAAAATGCAATTGTCAAGCCTTGTTTAGACTAACTACTATCTTAAAAAAGAGTCGTGACACCACCACCCGAGAATTATCGGAAGCTTTTTTCATTCAATCATTGGGGTCGCAGTGCATTAGTGTGCCTTCCATTACCTTGTTTTCTGCTGAATTTTGCTTTTTGGATGCGCTTTCATGATTGCGCTCAGGTGTCCAAGGTGTAGTGGTTGTGCGCATAGGGTGCACGGCGCATGTCCTACCGGTATCTGGCTGCTATAAAGAGTGGAGTGACGCAATAAACCATGTCAGTTGAGAGTAGCGCTGTGTTCCGTCTTCTTTCTTGTGGTGCCGTTTTTTGTGCTAAGAAAGCAATATGGAGCATAGCTTACATCAAAGCTAGAATGCACATTCCATAATTAGATCTCACCTGGTTTTCTGGACTACCGGGAGTAAATTTCAATTGAAGCGAGTCTCTTGCTGCACCTGCCAAATACCATGTCGCTGCTTCAACCTCTAGCCACAGCAGGTGCATTTAGTAGGGTGTGAAATGGAACAGCAAACTCGTTGTACTTATATTTAGGAGCACGTAGAAAAAAAGCTGTTATCTTGAGTCTTTCTACAAAATATTCCTTATAGCCCACTGTTGGGGCTTTCAACATTACGGCCTAAATGAATGTGATTAACCGTGTATCTGACACAGAGGCTGTATGAAATTCACTGCTAACCTCGTGGTACTATCTCTGCAACCCCATTTTACATATGAAAGCATGGCTGTAATTAAAAAAGAAACATTAACACGAATTCTAAACATGCCACATTTTCGCTTGAACTCATTAAAGGGATACAGATCCAAAATCTGAAAATTTTACATAAATGCTGAAAATGAATTGTCTGTGTGCAATTACATTGAAAAGGAGTCATCACTTAGTGAACTGTTCAGCAGTTGGTCTTATTTTCGACGTTTTTGTGAGCGTGCACCGAGCCACTCGGCCAACGCGAGTTGGAAGGCGTGACGTCACGACACCCTCGTTGGACATTCGGCCGGCTGGCCGCGGCCTTTTGAAGCATGTGTCGTGGCTTAAATGCATAGTATGTATACGTGTCGTGGTTCATCTACTAGCGAGGAAGTCACCTTTGATGATGCACGCCATTTTAGCTTAACTGCTTACTGTTATAAGCCTCCTGCGCCAAGCAATGAAGGGAAGCAGGGGGCCGCGGACGTGCCGGTCAGGTAGTCCGGGCCAACAATGTAGTCCAACATGCAGCGGCAGCAGTAGATCAATTAAAGTTACAGAGGATGTAAAATGGGTGGTTTCATCAGCGTCGTTGAGGCAGACAAGTAGTTATTATGGCTGAATCGAGGCATCGTAGTTTGTCGCTTTATGTTTACCTATGCGGTCAGCGTTCGAGTGCTGTGCAGTTCGTTTTTGCTCGACGAGGCACTGCATGTGTGGAATTTCTCAGCCATTTCATAACTCTGTGCGTACGGCAGCTACAGTCACATCCATGTTACTAGACGCCATTTACAAGTTCAATCAATCAAGATCGCTTGACTTCGTCACGGTGGAGAATACGGAATATTCGAAAGAGCAAGTCTGGTTTGCACGCATTACGCCTAGATGGCACCACCATCCCATACTTTTCTGTTCCTTTTTTTTTTCAGGTGCAGCTCAGTGAAGCGATGGAATGGTCTGTGCTAGCAAATGAAGTCAATTTTTAAATGTGTCCAGGTTTGGCGTGATGGCTGAGCAGCACGTATCCAAAGTCTATGCAGCTTTTCATTCCTAGGAAAGCTATGCCACAGTGTGTCGCAACCTAAAATGCTGCTATGACAGCCTTCAGCGCAGCAGTAGCAAGGCATTTCCTTCCTCTGCGATGAACGCTTTAAAGCCGAAGACTGACTGCGGGGAAGTACGTGTCATACAAAGCGATAAGTTTCCCCGACATTTAAGACGTACCACAATTGCAAGCGAGTAGCGCCGACAGCAATGAGCAAGCACTGTGGCCCCCGTGGCTGCTGCAGTGTCATGACGGGGTGTCATGACGTATTGCGGCTGTTACCAGCGGCCGCTTGGCACAACCTAAAATCGCTAAAAAAAAAACGTTTCTCGTCCTTTCTTTTTCCCAACCTTTTTGTTGTATTTGTCATTTTTATCATTTAAACTCTTCTTCTGCTACAAAACACCGCCTGCAAACTTATCGTTCCGTATCCCTTTAAATTTGCCCATGCTTCTTTTGCTTTGCCTAGACATGAGAATCTAGTTACAGATCTATTTTGTGCTTACCGTAAAATCCCGAGCAAGCGCCCCCCTCCTTTTTTTCATTAGATTCAAAATATGCGCCCCCTTCTCTCCTCCCACCATTTTCACCGTTTCATTCACGGTTTTTATTACCCCGACGAGTGTGTATAAAAACAGTGAATGCATGCACGTTCAATAAAGCAGTACATTAGAAGCAGGCTGTGCATTCTTTATTCTTAGCAGCTCTTCCTCCGCTGTCTTGAATTTTGATCCGCAACCGAGCACTCCCCCCCTTCAAATCTTCCCGTATTATCCATCACCGTAGGGGGGGGTGTGATTGCTCCGGATTTTAAGGTAATTCTGTTGCAGTTTGCCAAAATTAATGGACATAAAACTTGATGATGGACGATGTGCTGAACGGCGGCAACTCGCAATCTGTTTTATTGAGGTGCCTTTTTTTTTTAATACTTTAGTGTGACCGTTAATGGCTGTCTTCCTTGTTCCCGGTCGTCTTTACTTGAGAACGGTAAAGTGTGTTTCATTAAGCATCTTCATTTACTACAGGTGCTTGTATCACATGAACAACTACAACTTTGTGGAAGCCTACAAGGAGCAAGCAATCCTGGTTCAATATCCTTTGCACTATGAATTCGGTGCGGTAACTACAGGATGCTGTCCCTTTTTTTTTTTGTGCCCTACATTACGAGCCTAATTATAAGGAAAGACTGTGGACGAGTTGCTCGCTTCTGATAGCAGTGCCCACTAGTGTAACAAAACTGAAAAGGAAATTAAAAAAATAAATGTGTAAAAACTAAGGAATCAAAACGCAAGAATTTAGATGTTTTCTACGGGAATCGAGCGTAGGAGCTCTAGCACAGAACCTAACTACAGTAACTACATTGTGCTATGGATTCATTCTTTGAAAGGGTGAAGTGGAAGAGCCTAAGAATCTCTCCTGTGCTAACTAGCACACTGCGACACTTAATGCTTCATTTCCCCATGGATGCTTCTACAATTTACACAATGCTTTGCTGGTTAACAGTGCAGATGACAGATTATCTGCTATCAGAATTCACTGTTATGCTTCATTATTCCATGTTACTTCGATAATAAGGAACCCCTAATTTGTTTTGTTCTTGTGGACATGCAGAACTTGTTAACACTGAACAAAGCAAAGCACACTGTGTATTGAAACGGTTTTTAAGATGCAGTAGGATTCATCACTTGCAATAGTTATATAACGCATGTCGAACTTCAGGGCTGAAGTGTTAAGGACGTGAGTTGTTTTCTACTAATTATCGCATTCACAGCTTGAATGCATGGATAATTGTGTAGATGGCCAAGCAAGTAAAGGGGTACTCCTATCTACATAGATTGCCACATGCCCCTTGACTGCAGCATGCTTTTTCCTGCCGCAAGCTTTTCACCAAGATCTTCCAATCGCTGAAGGAAGAGAACTGGGCCCTGCCCATCATGTACACAGTCTGCCTGGACCTCCGGTTATTCGCCTCTCAGGTATGGGTGATTACACAAGCTATGCTATCATCATCATCATCTGCCTACTTTTAGTTACTATGAGGTGAAGGCATCTCTTACCAGTCTCCAGTTTTCGTTGCAGGAGCAGAAATCAGCCAACACACCTTAGAGTTGAAGTTTTCAGGGTATAATAGCCTGCATGACTCAATCATTGCTATAATAAAGTTGAGTTCCAAGCCTAACTTACTTCATTAGTATATCTATTGTATCATTATAACCATTGCCTGCATTTATATTGTTGGCTGAATAGAAGGATTCGGCAAGGAGACCCAGAAACCTCAGTAACATTTTCCTTTTCACAGCCCATTGCTTGTTCCACAGTTTGGGTGTGTATTCTCTGTATTGCAGCAGTTTATTCATGCATTAACTGACTAATTTATTAATCGTATGCTTCCTTATGTTACTCTCTCCAGGCTGACATGCAGCTGTCCAAAAAGAGCAAAGGCAAACCTGGCGAGACGTTGGAAAAAGCAGCAGAATATCTCATGGGCTGCTTCAGAGTCTGTGCCAGTGACAAGTCAGTGAACAGTCGCGGCAATGCCTTTGCATGTGTTGGCTGTGCGTTTCTTCTTTGGATGACACTAAGCATTTTGAGGCAGCATGCTAGCACTAAAAGATATGAAAAGAATCAAGCAATGTGTTACCTAAACATAGGTAGGTGCCAAGTTATAAATGCCAAGTATAAATGACTTTTTTCGCTGGCTCATTTGCATTACAAATATCACACAGTTATGTTGTTTAGCATATCATTGTGCTTGTTAAAATGTTCACACACAGTAGTTTTGAGTTTCGTCAGGAATAAACTAAAAGTATACACTGTCTCAGTGGTGCCCAACAGAAGGTGTGTGCTTTCGTGGTATATTGGAATGCTGATTGCCATCTGTGGCTAGTAAGTTGCAATGCTGCACATAACAGTCATAGATGGCTCCACCATATCCTTCATAGAGAAAGTTGTTTTCCTAGTAACACTTGCAGCAGGTGACTTTCATTTGTGATCTATTCCGTACTGAACAGGATATGCTACTGCATGCAAACATAATTTCGCCAAATGAAAGTGAAATGTGGAATTCCAAGTGTGGGCTAAAAGCAGAGTGCAAACTAGAGAGTGGTTTAGCTAGAACAGCCATTTTATAACTGACTGCCTTAGTTTCTCAGCACTTGGTAAGGGTGACTGAGTGATTGGTTTACCCAAAATAGCATCCTACCTGTGCGAGTAGTTGTTTCAATTGCTGTGGGCCAATTAAGTCAACTGCATGTCTGCATTGATGTGTCATGCAAGCCAAATGTTTGAAGACAAAAGGTGTGGAAAGAGACAACATTGTGCAAGCAGAGAATAATACAAAGCCATGTTTTGAGCTTGTGGGGATGGGGTTTGTATGTTAAGGCTAACCATAGAAGTTCTGGTCATGAGAGGGCATAATGCACCCCACTCTACAGTGCACGAAGGGTACTGCAGCATTTATTGGCTGTCCGACAACATAGTCCTGAGAAGTCTCCAGAGAACGCAGGTTTATCAACCCAAGGTTCAACACGGTGCAACAGTCATGACTGGTGGGCAAAGGCTCGCCACATGACCGGTCAGGTAAACGCAGCTGATAGTCTAGGCTGATTGATTAGTGCTTCGCCAAGCATGAGAATAAGGAGTTGAGGGACCTGTCACGGTGGTCTAGTGGTTATGGTGCTCGACTGCTGATCCGAAGGTCGCGGGATTGAATCCTGGCAACGGTGGCCGCATTTGCTTGAGACACAAAATGCTTGAGGCCCATGTAGTTAGGTGCGCGTTAAAGAACCCCAGGTGGTCGAAATTTCCAGAGCCCTCCACTTCGGTGTCTTTTATAATCATACCTTGGTTTTAATCATACCCCAACAATTATTATAGGTGTTGAGGGAGCAAAGGTCCTATGCAACTAACTTGCCGTTGGCCTACAAGCAAATGCCACTGTTAGACAGCGCTAATCGGAAGAGAAGTGAGCTCGCGTAAAGGGGGTACTGGGAGAGACCAATCAGAACACGCCCCAGTGATTTGTACTCGTGCATAACGCAGTGCTGGGAGGGAGAAGAATGGTTTCATGAGGAAGTAGCTTCGATGCACCAGCCATGTAGCCCTTAGGGGTAAGTGGCTTCCAGATATCGAGCTGGTGAATGGCCACCACAATTTGCAAGCTTGGGGATGAAATGCAGGATGGCACTTCAGTCCCCACAAGCTGTATATAGTATGAGGAATGTGGGAATAGGCTTGCATGAAAAGCTCTATTATGATCTCATAAATATTCTTTGTGGTCAGAGCTATTCTTAAGTCACACAGTAGGTGTAAAGGTAGCATATTCACACCGTAAAACAGTCTTCTGCATGCATTACTGCCCCTTGAATGCATTATCGCATTTAATGCCTGCTTTTGTAGTCATTATGGGATGTCGGGATAGATGTTTTAAATCTTCACCTCTCCATTGCAGCCGGTCGTCCTTGGAGAACTCTAAACGGCAAGGCATGCTCAACTTAGTCAACCAGCTTTTCAAGATCTACTTTAAGGTGAGCACGAAATGGTTGAGTGAGTGCGGGAATATTTTATTATGACTCGTATGCTTTTGTACCAAATTGAAGTGTTTGTTACGTGTGTTTGATGCAGTATGAAAATGTCTGCACCTTGTTAATCCAGCCTCAGGAAAAAAAAAACATAGGTAAACGAATTTCTGCATGAAGAAAATGAGCAACATAAATTCATTGAGGGGTTTTAATTTAAAACTATTCAGTATTTCCTCGAACTTACCCTTCAGGGCTTTTCTTTTTAATTTTCATAAAAGCAACAGCTTGTTATGTAGCTTAATTCAAAGCACTGCGTTGAAACAGGTTTAAAGTTGAGATCCTGTCCATGTCTCCCTCTTGGGTGGAAAAAAATGATAATTCTGTCTCCAATTATTTCACATACAGTTCATTTACCTTGTCGGCTTTGCAAACATGCAAAACATGTAGAACTTGCTCCGTAAATATTATTTTGTCTTGCATTTGTTGCTTGCTCATTATACAAATCTGTATTCAGAGTGATCAAGATAAATAAGCATTTAAAGTGCCAGCAAGACTAATCTGTGCCAGCCCAAAGTGAATTGAAATAAATGTCAAACTTGCCAAAAAGGAACGTTTTAGTGTATGCATCCTCCGTCATTGTCTTGCTTATACAGTTGTGCTCTTCCTATCTGTGATATCAACCCCTCAGTGTCATGGATGTCAAGGTCCCATCATCGGGAGAATAAAATCGGAGCGAAACAGTCTTTGAAAATTAGGGCCCCTGCATACGTATCTTCATGCATCATTCTGATATCTACAGCATTTGCAAAACATCTGCATGACATTAAAATTTACTGCCCGTTGATTTTCTGCGTAAGGTGTGAAGGAGACAGATGCTCGTATGTACTAGTTGGTTCCTGCATGCACACGTGCAGATCAACAAGCTCCACCTGTGCAAGCCGTTGATCCGGGCCATCGAGAGTTCAGCACTCAAGGACCACTTCACCATTTCCCAACTGGTCACTTACAGGTGGGCACAGTCGCAAAGGGGGCAGTTTGGGCAAGTTGGTACATTCTGAGATTGAGTGAGTGTAACTCAATCAATCGTGGCTCGTAGCTGAAAACAGCGGGAAATTAGACGGGCGCAATAAAAGTTGATGTGATGGTGATGGTTGATTGAAGTGTTCAACAGGGCTTCACTGAATATTCACAAAACCAGCAGAAGTGGATTTACTGAAAGGTATTTGTGGGCAGCATGCATGTCTAAAGAGACAACCAACTTGTTCAATTCACCTGCACCTTTCGTTTTTCCAAATGTTCACTCTGCAGTTCCAAGTTCATGCGGGAGCAGTTCAGAAGTGTAGTCGCAGTGTGACAGTAGGGCTTTTCAGAAGCGAAGGCAAAAGTGCCGATGCAGTGCAAGTCTTGTGCATATGTGTTTGCACGTTATGCTTTACATTTCTGGCATTGTGGAGTGCTTGCTGGGATTTTGTTGCAGACATGTAGTTATTTTCTTAAGATTCACATGTGTTGTGTATTAGAAAAAAATTTGGACAGCGAAAATTAGCAGTATGGGAATATAGTCCTCTTGCGACGTGAGGAAGTAAGCTAGTTGGACACAAGAAAAAATACCTGTGTCATAAATAAATGCTCAGAAACTATATTTTATTCCAATAATCGACTTTTCCCACCTGTCTTGGATAACAAACAAGAACTAGTAGCTTTTGACGAGTTTGGATGCGATCATTGCCACTTAATGCAGCCGTATGACCATGGCACCAGTTGGAATGCACAGGCAGCTTTGGTGATGAACCGTCACAAAGAGCTTGTCAACAAATGGATTTCTATTTTTTTTAGGGGGGTATGAGAACTTGCTTACAATGCATTGCGGTCATTTATGCATATCTCTTGCTCAGATTGATGTACACCTGTGAAGGAATTTTTTTGAACAATGGTTATGCCATTGTTTAATATACGAGAAACTGGCCAGAGTCTTTGTGGAAATGCTTCGTTATTTTGCTAGGCCCGCATTTACTATATGGGTATAAATATGTTGTAAACAGACTTGCGGCTGAGCTACACATGACATTATAAGAGGAGGCGTGAGGTAACAGTGTCACCGATACCCACCACTACTTTTCCTAAATGTTCGACATGCATACTTTGTTTATTTTAGTATGTAGTACTTAATTATTGTCTTGTATTTCAGGTACTACGTAGGGCAGAAAGCTATGTTTGACAGTGACTTCAAGAATGGTAAGTTCATTGCCCAGTGCTCCCAATTCAAGTCTTTTTTTTTTTCTTTTTCTCGCGTGTTTTCTCTTCTGTCTTTTTATGAGGCCGTAAATAAGATGAACATTGAGCCCACCCTGCTGTATTTTTATGCATTCTCATTGTTTTGTGCAATGGCAAAAGGTTGCACAGCACTTGTCTGTCACAGGTTGAGGTGTGAGGTTCGTTACTTGTCTGCAATAGCCACATACTGACCGAGACATAATGTGAAAATGCACATATACCTCACTTTCGATGGGAGTTAAAAAAAAGCTGCAGGTGGTTGAAATTAGTCAGTAGATTCCCCATAGCCAGCTATTTAATAAACACCGCTGTTGAAGTTTTCCTGAAAAATGACCGAGATGCTTGACGAAGGTTGGATTGTAAGGTTCCAAAACCTCAAAAAGAAATTCTCTTGCTGAAAAAACAGCTTACCACAGCTGTAACACGGAAAACCTGTAACCATTTAAAGGGACACTAAAGAGCAAAACGATTTTTTTTATATTGCTACTCATTCACGATGCCAAAACCACCACGCTTGCTGTGAGAAGACGCCTAGTAAGCGAGAAATCGCGCAAAAAGAAAATGTGGGTGGCGACGCCACCTTGAAGTTTCCGCACCATTCACCGTGACGTCACTTGTTTCGACGGCGCCTACTAGGGCCTACGTAGTTCCTAATCGGTAAAAATAAAGTACATTGTCCTCTGAGGGGGCCATAGAGTTAACATACCAAGTTTGAGGAAGTTTTGTTGAGCCAATGGCACCAAAATACGATAAATACACTTTGAAATCCGTGATGTCACACGTGGACATTTTGGTATGAAATTTAAAAATGAAACTTTGAACTTCATTTTTTCCTTTATTAGTACACCTATGATGGTGAAATTAACAACATTGTAGTTCTCAAAGTACAATTCATCAATCTAAACCAGTTCATTGTTTCTCTTTAGTGTCCCTTAAATGGTCTTGTGGTCGCCTGCAAAGTCTGCTCATATTAGAAGCAACCCTCACACCTCAAAGGAACTGACTGTGACTCGGGCTAGGCGAGGATAAACTTTGATAAATAAATCAAAGTTTTAGGTGACTAGTTTTAGCAGTGTTTGGAAGAAAGTTTTCCTTGCCACCCTGGTGCTAATAGATGACATTTATAAAGACGTTGCTGTCCTATGTATATCGTATAGTAGTATTGCTTCCTTTCTTGTCACAGCTGAGGAGTACCTGACCTTTGCCTTCCTGCGATGTGACAAGGACTCTGTGCACAATAAACGACTCATCCTCACATACCTCATCCCTGTCAAGATGCTCCTGGTGAGTGCTGGTGGTGTTTGTTTTGTCTGTCACTGACCTGTTCAGTTACCGCATTTACACGATTGTAAGTTGATTCGAATGTGCATGACACAATCGGGTCGACTCGAAAGTGCATGACGGGACGGGTGCCAACTCCATAATTGGAGTCAGCGCCTGTCTTGTCAGGCACTTCTCTTTCCTGTCTTCATAAAAAGTAGCGCCGAAATATTTAAGCAAGAAGGCACATCACCAACTAGTCAAGGCAAAAAATGCGAGTTACGGTGTGCACAGCTGGCTTCACGGCAGTGCTTCACAGCTATGCAGGGAAGCTAGCTTTGTGGCACTACGCGGGGTCATTTTTAGAAAATTTTTTGCGAATCGTTGCTGACGGTGCAGGTTGTACGCAAGAAAATATGGTATATGTTACAGGTAGAGCTGGAACGCTAATGTTATGCTGTTACCATGCCACAGCGTCCCTGATTTCTCGTTTGTCCCGCCGTAACTGGTGGCACTAGTTTCGGCTTCGATTGTAAGTGGACCCCTCAACTTTGCATTTCAAATTTGGATAAAATGGGTCGACCTGCAATTGTGTAAGTACGGTAGTAGTACAAACTGTTGCAAGACTACGCTACCATGCATTAGTACAACCATCTTCCCACTTACCTGCCTGTGCGTTACAGTCTCCAAATCAAGGATGAGCAACTAGCCATTATTCTTTATAGTACATTGCTTGAATGCCAAGGAGGGGTAATTCACAATATATTACCCTTCCAATAACTTTGAAATGTTTCCTGTATGCTAAGAGGTGATCAAGAGTTGCATAGAAAATAAGGATTGATAGGGTTAGAGAATTTTTTCGCTCTGCCCCCAAGAACCCATTTATTCATTTGCATAGGTGATTTCTGCAGTCATGGTCTTCAAGGCACATGTAGCACCAATAGAATGTTGGACAGTAGGCCTTTGCAGATATTTGAATTAACTTCAACATGAATTTAAAACTTCCGCAATTTCTAAGTATTCGAAACGAACGAATATATGTATTTTACGACATGTAACCTGCCTGAAGTGGTAATTTCACTACAATGTGGGGCTGTTATGCTGTATAACCACACATTCAGGGAAAATCTGCACTGCTGCAAAGCAACGCGTAAGGTTAAGTGTTCATGTTACTTCACCCTAATCACGGTGTTAGAATAGGTTAGGTGTACCGACGTTCCGCCTCCGCCACGCAGCCTCCTCGCCGAACATGGGGACGCGCTTCGCGTTTTTTCCGACAGGCTGCGCTGGGTGTATCGAGGCTTCAGGTCAGCCGCTTCAACGGGGGCCGCGTCGCTTACAAAGCTGCATTTGCAACAACTCTTCAACTGCTGGCCGTTCCTTTTTTATCAGGGTAACCGCATATATCAATCTGATTTGAAAGTAAATGCACAACATCAAGAAATTCAGTGGCGGTAGCCAACAGATGAAAATACATAGGAAATATAGCCTCTGCGAACAGCGATAATGAGTTTACAGGTGAACACGAATTTCAAAAATATTTTAGCTCGTGCACAAATAAGGCCACCGTGGCAAATTGCTTGAGGCCACCGTGACAAACTGGGTTAATAATAACATCTGGTGTTTTACGTCCCAAAACCACGATACGATTATGAGAGACGCCGTAGTGGAGGGCTCCGGAAATTTCGACCATCTGGTGTTCTTTAATGTGCACTGACATCGCACAGGCCTCTACCATTTCGCCTCTACCGAAATGCGATCGCCGCGGCCGGAATCGAACCCGCGACAACGGAACACCGTGCCCACGACCTTCGGGTCAGCAGCCGAACATCTTAGCCACTGGTCCACCGTGGCGGACCCGAACTGGGTTAGTCAAAAAGAAAATGGTATTCCCTGAAAAAGAAAGCGGGGGTGAGGGGGGGTTGACGTCTCTCTATATGATGCTTGTAAGAAGAACGCAACACATTTGACAATGGTAGGCTAGAAATTCCTTTCATGGGTTGTCGTTCTGCATGCACCATATTTCATGGATTCAAGCAGCCGCCCACGGTGTTAGTTATTGTTCAGCCGCCTTTGAAACGTTTACACGTGCTGGCGCGTGTTAGTGAAGGTTAACGTCCGTTTACCGACCAATCCATCATGACTCACCATGTGCCATTCTGATTCTGCCTCTCGTTATTCGTCACAGACATGCTGTTTGTTGCAGTAGCAGAAGTAGAATTTTGTGCCCTGCTCTGTGTGCACAAACGTGAAATGGTCGTGCCCGTTTCCTTTTCAGCGTCCTAACCATTTGCTTTCCAGTTTTTCTTTCGGGAATGACAGGAATTGAGAGTGACATATCATATTCCGTGACATCACTGTCTGACCCGTTAAAACTGACACGCCAAACCAGACGAGGCCCCATTCGTGCACATACGTTCGCCAGTCGAAACGCCTGCCGCCTAAATGCTAGCCTATTTGAAATAGCTTGCCCTTGTTCATCGTGTCCTTATTTACGCAAATTATATTGTCCAGATGGGCAAGAAGTGCTCTTTGCCACGATGCATCTCGGGCTACAAATCGTGCACGGAGAAAATTTGCTTTTTCGCTGCTCCGAAGGGTAGTGACCGCTTGAAAACGTGGCCACTGCTATTCCACGGAAAAATCGCAAGTTGCAAACAACAAATTTTGTTTGTGAAAAACATTTTGATGCGCGAGTTGTCACCAAATCATGGGAAGCGCTATTTAAAAGGAAACGTTCTTGTGAGGAAACATTCTTTCGTATCATTTAGCTGCACCATACAATACTTGAGCTAAAGCAGCTTTTTTAGGCAAAAATATGTAAAATTCGTAGATCGTGCCAATGCTGTGATAAAATTCTTGGTGCATAATAACGTATACATCTTGCAGTCTATTTATTTTGAATATGTCAAAGAGCGGCTTCGTAGTCATCGGCCACAAGCTGTCGCCCACTTCATCACATTCTCTTTCAATCCTGTATTTTCCGACGTGGGAGCGGTGCGTCACCTGCTAGTGCACGCCCTGAAAGACATAAATATAGAGTTATTTTATTCAATTACATCAAAGCATCCGTCTTCTCGCATGATGTTTACAGAAATTGCAAATAAGCGGTTCGTAGTAAAAGGTTCTGAAGGCTCACTTGATCTCATATGCGAAATGCCCCTTAACATGACACCTGCTCTTTATATGATGCTTACCGCAAATACATTAATTAATATTTCGAGGACAAATGAAGGGGGAATTCAACACGCGTCACGCAACTGCAGATTTACATTTGTAGACAAATGCGGGCACTATCGTCTAGGCCACGGTGTTGCCGAGGCCGAAGGTGGTGTTTATGAGCTTCACGCCGCATGCCGAACCCTCATGCATAAAACGCTACTAAGTCTTTATATCTAACTTATGTATATGATATTACAATACCACACAATCCTCACAGGGCCTTGCGATATTGCTAAACACGCTAAAACACCGAATGTTAGAAGCGTCAGGTTTGTGCTGGGTATAGCCAGGTGGCCACCGTCCCGCACGCGCCTCCTTTCGGCAAGAAAGGGAAAGAGGTCCCCGATTTCTCCTCATTCCAATGCGTCGTCGCTCCACCTAAACTATTCTAACACCGTGACCCCAATTAACTTTTTTAAGTTTGAAAGTGGGCTGTGTGAGCTTATATGGGCTAATTGTTGGAAATTTTGAAATGTAACATATTTTGCCGCTTATGACTTGCACCCTATTACTATGCAAATCCCATCCCTGTTAGAATTTGCTTTGACTTCACTTTGAGCCAAGAAAGTGATATTCACACAAGACTAGCTTGAATTCTTGAAAATATTGTGTAAATTAGTGGGGTGTTTATGAAAGTGCACATTTTTTTTTCTATAATATATGATATGTACTATTTGAACTATATTTGATTCGAAGTTATTCGGCCAAATCACCGTTCGCTTCGAACCTCAAATTTACTATATTCGCAGACCCCTACTGAACAACTTTCTCGCAGGGAAACGGTTGAAGCTACACTTCCTGTGTTGAAATGAAACTTGATTCCATGTTATCATCAGGTGTCTGCAGTTTCTTAGCATAGTTTTCCATCGTAGGAGTTGGTTCCACATTTTCACAAACGAAAGACAATCTTTTCCTACATCGTAATAACTTTTCTAGTGCAGACTAACACACATCTTTTCCTACATTTGTCATGCCTTCACCAATAACAGCCACATTTGTGGCAATAGTGAAACTTTGGACACCTTGGAATGCTAATGTACCACTTTGTCTTGACTTTGCATGTCTTATTTTAGTAACCTTTCTAACTCTGCCTAAAGCCTTCTGTACTGGCGCCAGCTGAAATGCACTCTTGACATTGCAAGCTGGCCTGGTGAAAATTGGCGGATGATGTCGCTTGTGCGCTCCTCTCCGAAATGCTCAGCTTCCATGAGCATAACCGTGGCTGTCTTGCCTTGTGTAGCAATGTTCTGCTTTCTCTGCATTCAGGGTCACATGCCAAGCGAGGCCCTGCTACGCAAGTACGACCTGATGCAGTTTGCGGAGGTGGTGTCTGCCGTTACGTGAGTCCTGCTGCTCGTTTGCAGTGCCTCCTACTTCCTGCTTTTTTTTTTGTCCTGGCACCATCAAGAAAGCCTTTCAGTAGCTGACTGACTTTTCAGTTCCTGACATTCTGGATCTGCTCAATAATTTGGGGTGTAACAGCTTAAGACGGAGTCTTTCATGGCCATCGCATGTAATGGTGACGTTCATTTTAGATACCACAAGGCACCTCGAATGGCGTTTCTCTCTTGGACATAGACACAAGTTGTTCCGAGTTGTGGACTAATTCATCCTCACGCTGCCAATTGCTACCATCCTGGTTAGCTCGGTAAAGCGACCGCCCCGGAAAGCCGTTGTTCCTGGGTTTGATCCCTGGACAAGGATGCATTTTTCAACTAGAAGCTTTGCTTTTTGTGAAACCCATATGGATTTCCTTGTAGCTTCGTGCTACAAATGGGTTGTCAATCATCCCTTTCACAGTTGAACTATGATGTATGTATAGAAAATTTTCATAACACTCCCACATCTTTAGCCAAAGTGACATGAAGAGCAGAAGTGAAGCTTATAAAAAAGAGAGGACTAAGAATGTGAATGGTAACCTGCAGGTACCAATGCAGTACAGTGGCAGTGTTGTTTTTTATTTCTTTTTGCTTTCTACGCTGCATTTCTGAACGGTTTTAAGTGCAGAGCACTTTAGGGGGCCGGGCTGTCGTAGGCCGTGATTGTATGCTGTCGTAGTAGCTTGGCATAATGCAGGCAAAGCATAGCCATATGAGCGTGCGCTTGTGTCAAAGGGAAGTCTTCCAGTTGTTCTTCAAGTGCCTCGATGATGATATTAATGCAGGCGAAACCACATATAGTGTAGCCAACTGTAGCATACTGAGCGCACACTCGCGCCAAAGAGAAGTCTTTTTCCTCCTGTTCTTCAAGCGCAGGCAAAACCACATTGTATAAAAATTGAAAAAGAGGAAGCAAGCGAAAAATAGAGAGAGAAAGAAATTTAAAAAATAGGAAGAGAAATAGAAATAAAGAGGAAAAAACTCAGAAAAAAACTGGAAAAGAGAACAAGGAAAAGAGGAGGAAAGAAAGAAAAAACTGAAGAGAAACAAAAAAGGCTGCCTTAATTTTTTTAGTTAGATCTTCTTTATTTTACACTGCTTTCAAAAGGTTAACCAAGCTTTGCCAGGGTGACTGCCTCACGAGAAGGCAGTTCCTACAGATGTATTTGCTGCCCTGTGCAGTGATTCAGTGGGAAGCCAAGTGTTAAACATGCAAGAGGTGTTTTAGCGGGGCTAGTTCTGACTGCTTGTAATGCCTCTCACATGCGTGACAGGGAGGGCAACCTGATGCGCTTGGACAAAGCGCTGGCAGCCAACGAGGACTTCTTCATAAAGAACGGCATCTACCTCATCCTGGAGAGGCTCAAGGTTATCACGTACCGTAACCTCTTCAAGAAAGTGTACGTCCCGTTCACTTCTTCCTTTTCTAGCAAAAAGTCACCTTATCACACCATGCCTCAGTTTACCGAAACACGTTCACAATACATCCTGTGTCGACGCTTGCCGCTGACGTTGCAGCCTATGTATATGTCAGGTGCACCAGCTTTTCGTAGTGCTACTTTTGGATAATCCCTTATTGTGTGAAATTTATCACGCTAAAAGTAGACAAAGGCTACGTAGAGGGAACGACATGGAACAACACTCTGCACTATGGCCTATGGTTGTTCTGTGTTATTCCCTCTACGTAGCCTTCGTCTACCTTTAGCACGATAAAGTTCACACTGTGAATGACCAACTGGCCCCTACCCTGGCTCTTCTAATCCCTTATTGCACATGACACGTCGCCATAGTAGCTATGGCTGGCACAGGCAGACATGCGGGTGACAGACTAGAATGTAGGAAGTTTTCAAGTCGTCAGCCTCGGTGGTGCAGTAATTACTGGGCTGCTGACCTGAAAATGGCGGGTTCAGTCTTGGCTGTGACGTTCACATTTCGATGGCGGCAAAATGCTAGAGGTCCGTGTACTGTGCGATGTCAGTGCACGTTAAAGAACACCGGATGGGCGAAATTTCCAGAGCTCTGCACTATGGCATGTGTCATAATCACATCATGGT
This sequence comes from Rhipicephalus sanguineus, assembly GCF_013339695.2. NCBI lineage: Eukaryota > Metazoa > Arthropoda > Arachnida > Ixodida > Ixodidae > Rhipicephalus > Rhipicephalus sanguineus. Next base: position 75,536,123 of record NC_051178.1, on the reverse strand, counting down.
TTTGGCTCGTAAAGCGCCAGATATTATTATATTGAACTTTTAGAAGCAACTTGTGGTTACAAAAAGAGATGACTTGGTAGCAACATGGGCAATACTAATGTCAGAAACAGCTGTAGTCATATCAAACATGTTGAATAGTCATGCTTTGATAATTTAGGGGCATAATGATGTTTCAAATATGTGCCATATCCCAACACGGACCCAGTCCTTTCAACACTTTTCGAAGCAATCGTCAAATGACCTCACTAGTCGAGTTTATTGCCTGACGAACTGCTTGCCGCACAAATATTTTGCATTCGTTAAAGGGACCGACAACCAATTTTTATGGTACCTGTTTTCTTTAACGCAACGGGAAGGTTACCGGTCAGAGTGTCTAATCATGGAATGCTAATGCGGAAAACGCCATGAAACATTTAGAATCCAAAATTTTCAATCGCGGCGAATATGAATTTGTATACACACAACACATGCTGCAAACAGTGGGAGGTGAGCGGGGGAGCGGTTTATGTCTGTGCGAGCCGTTCGCTGCGCTTGAGTGCACTCCACACGCATGCGCTGCGGCTCCACATGTTCCATTTGTGGCCCCCAGCAGTGCCACTTCTCAGCGTGCAACATCTTTTACCTTGTGAGCAGCACAAAATAGAACGGGGATGGATAATAGTATACATACTGTAATTTTGCGCACTTGTTATGGTGAGCATGAAAGCATCACACCATGTACAGAAAACCACTGATACTGAACGACTTCATAATCCAGTTTCAAGGTTCATCCGCTAGGCTGCATGACATGTCGGTTTTTCGTGACTTTTAAATGCAATTCAAAAATACAAGTCCTACTCTGATCACGAAAAGGGCGCTAGAATCTGTCACTATAATTCACGGGCTTTTCATTTCACCAGGATCTAATCGCACGTTCTGGCCAGTTGTCGGTCCCTTTAAGTATGACTTTGGTTACGGGGATTTGTCACATTGCGCTTTTTCTCTCTTTTAATCCTGGTGGGTGCTCTGGAAGCTATGCAGGGGGTGGGGGTGACAAAGGGGCAAGAAGTTAAGTCAGTGTGCGTCATGACCTTGAGCATTTTATCTTTTTTTCTTCTTATTTGAACGTGTTCACGCACCTCCGACAACTGGATTTCATGGGCTTTATGGTTTGCCTGCAGAAAGTGGGAAAGGGAGATAACTGATGGTAACACAGGCTGAGGACAAGGACAAAAGAAAGACACATTCGACACCACCATAGGTCGGCAAAAATATTGCAACTCACTCAGACTGACTCAAGAACTCCATTGTGCTCTGAGAGCTCACTCGGACTCAGACTCACCGAAATTTTCCTTAACCGGAATCACTCGGACTCAGACTCGCCAAACTTTTTCTCAACCGGACTCACTCGAACTCAAACTCACCAACATATTGCTCAGCCGGACTCGCTCAGACTCAGACTCACGGCTTGACCTGAGCCTGAGTGAGCATGAGTGAGTCGACTCACGAGTCCGCTGGCGTAAAATTAGCTGTTCAGATCATGGTGTAAATGCTGTTTAATGCCAATATCTCACATAATCGGTGCTCTACGTCACTCCTTTTGATCTTGCACCTTCAAATACAGTAGAACCCCACTGATACGTTTTTGAAGGGACCGTAGGAAATAAACGTAAGAGACGGGAAACGTAAGAGCCGAAAAACAGGAAAAACGGCAAAATATTTAGTGGTACAGAATTTTATTTCAATTCTTACGAGCAGCACGAAAATTGGCGCGCTCAGCCGCGATCTAGTCGATGGATAGAAACGCGGAGCTTAGGACGGCCTTATCCACAGAAATGTAATCAACGTATGTGATTTTTTTAATACCAACAGCTGTAGGCATGAAAAAACTAAGCACACGCAATCACGACCGGCGCGGCGAGTCCGACCGCGAACCGCACGCACGACCATGCGAGCTCCAACTAGCTCGAACTCCTCCCGTTCTCCGACAAATAACGATGATGATGAGTCTACGCCAACGCGATGGCGGAAGTGAATGCCAATCTCGAAGGCATTGCTTTCGCAAGCAATTACGTCATACACGCCATGTCTGTGCAATGCAAATCTCAGAGGCTATGCTTTTGTCAATAGTTAATGCCAATCTCGAAGGCCTTGCTTTCGCGAGCAGTTACGTCATAGACGCCATCTTTGCAATTTGAATCTCGAAGGCCATGCTTTTGGTTGCATCAATTGAAAGATTCTGTTGCTTGCGCCTCTCATGCGGCTAATATTACGATCAAACGAGGCAAGCTGCGTGAAAATGCGCCATGGCCGCTCTCTTTGGTAGTCACTCGGTCGGCTCCGGGCGCACTTCGCGACGTATCATACGGGAACGGTCCGACAGTTACGACGTAACAGCGGGGTTCCCAATACATTGTATCCTATGGGAGCTATGCCGGGACCGGCGGAAAACGACGTAACAGCCGGGAAAACGCAGCAGTGAGGAACGTAACAGCGGGGTTCTACTGTAGTAGTTGTATAATCCAGTAATGACGTTTTTATTAGGGGTGTGCGAATATTCGAAATTTCGAATATTTTTCGAATAGTGTTTGCTATTCGATTCGATTCGCACTGAAATTTTACTATTCGAACTATTCGAACTTCCCAAAAACAAATGCAGTCAACGTCCGGTTGAAAGTGACCCCTTCAGATTTTCAATATGCTTCACCTCATTACACTCTCGTATTGCGGCAAAGCTGCCTTTCAAGCTCCGTTACGGCCGAACTTAGCCAAGAGACAGTCAACGTCCGTTTGGAAGTGGTCCCTAAATTTTCAATATGCTTCACCTCATCACACCCCTGTATTGCGGCAAAGCTGCCTTTCAAGCTCCGCTACGGTCGCAAATGTATTAACTCGAGAAAACGCTGGTTCCAATATGGAGATGAAAGATGTGGCAGAGTTGGGGGCTCATTTAATGCTGTTTTGGACCTGAAATGTAGGCTGGAAGTCCGAAAAATCGGACGCCGAAGCTTTTTAGCATCCAAAATTTTAGATGTTCTTATATATCGACGTCTACGAGGCAGATTTGGAACTTCGGATTTGAAGGGAGCACACCCTTGTCCGCCATATCAGTTGGCTTTCCACAGCAGTTGAAAGAGGAGGAGAGGCTGAGGAAATGGCATCTCTGCCTATCACGTGTAAAGTGTTGTCGGCAGCACTTTGGTTGCACCAAATCATGTACATAAATACAATTCGGCCTCTACATTTCCTCATTCTTGATAAGAAAGACAACTATGAAATATGAGCCCACCAGCGCTTCATCAACCTAGCGAAAAGAAACACTTTCATGTTGCTATCTCACAAGAACATACTTAGGGATTCTCTGCAACTTTTTCTGTAATTTCACTTCGAATTATTCGAAAAATGTTTGAGAAATATTCGAAAATTATTCGAAATTATTCGATTCGATTCGCACTCAATCTTTATTATTCGAATTCGCTTCGCACCCAAAATTTTGCTATTCGCACAGCTCTAGTTTTTATGAAATATGCGTCTCACACGAGATATTTCTATCAAGAACGTCCCGTGATAGAGTTTGTGGGGCAAGGTCATGGCACCCTCCCCTCCCAACTCGCGCCTCTGATAAATAAACATGGAGGTAGAGCATGAACGGTACTGCATTGAGGCATGTGCGAATAGATTTGAGTATAAACGTAAGCTGATATAAGGCTGATAGTAATGCTGATAGGTGAGTAGATAGGACCATAGGTCGGCAATAAAAGGTGGAGCTCACTCAGACTCACTCAATAAATATATTTTGCGCTACGGGCTCACTCAGACTCAGACTCATCAATATTTTCCTCAACCGGACTCACTCGGACTCAAACTCACCAACATATTGCTCAGCAGGACTCACTCAGACTCAGACTCACGAGTGAGTTTGCCGACCTATGGACATCACACAGCTTGTCCTTAGCCTGCACTACCATCAGTTATCATGCTATACCAACAAGCCCAAATTGCCACCCTCATGGGAAAGGGAGGTTGGGGCTGCTGACCTTTAGTGCTGAATTTCTTCTTGCACAGCTACCTGCTGCTGAAGACGCACCAGATTCCCATGGATGCATTCCTGGTGGCCCTGAAGTTCATGAAGGTGCGGCTTCGTTGCAGATCATCTGCCTTTCTGTCTAATCATTCCGTGCTTTAACTTCAGTGGCAGCATTCATTCTACAGATGAAAGAAATGTTTGCACTATTGGCACGCAACCTTATTTCTTTATTTTGATGAGATCGGGTTTCACCCATAAAAAACTGCATCGCTCAACACAAGTCGCGCCACAATGTTTGGGAAGCTTCGCGATTGTTTCAGATTGTTTTGTTATGATTACGTGCAGTACGTGAGTAGTCTAGTTTACTTGTGAGCTTAGGCGAGCACCAGCGATAACACTGGAAGGTTCGATCACTGATGTATAAAAGACTACACGTTTCACCGACGATCAGATTACCAACGGCCAACGACTGTGATCGCCGCGATCAGTGTACAGCATGCTTTGCTTGTACTTTGAGTTACTTAGTTTTCTGTGCACAAGTGCACAAGTTAGCGCAATAGAGAGTTTTATCTGTGCCAGTTGACTGCCGCCTTCTTCATAGTGACTACCACGTGACAATATATAGCCTTGCTTTGCCTGACCACTCAATTTATCATCACAAAGTTTCAGTAAAAGAAAGCTAGTGAAGCATTGTATAATGTTTGTACCATAGCAATTCATTCTATCTTTATTGACAATTTGGGGCTACCGTCTATCTCTGCCTCCAGTTCTAGTTGTTGGGTACAATTTGATCCTCAGCAATCACTCCAGCCAGTGTCTGTGCATTTCTCCTGCCCCGAAGTCATTATTCCATTTATGAAATTGGCTGTCACTGAGTAATTAAAACTTGAGTGGTCGATATACATGCATCTTACTCCTATTGTTTCTTCGTTCATAATCACAGCAGCCAACTGCTGTTCTTGGTGGTACACCGAATGTATCAAGACTCATTATCTCTCATCAAAAAGGCAGAGATCTGGCTTGCCATTGGCAGATTTTAAAGCAATATTGGCAGCTTGGAGTCGGTGCATTTGGCAGCATTTACCCAGTTCTAAGGCACTATATTTTTCAAAAAAATTTGCACATAAATGAACTGCAATTGAATATGAAGCCATGTGTACAGTTTTGGCAACAGCCTGCCATCAGAGCCAAAGTCATTGACCTGAGCACTTTCTTTTTTTTTTTTTTTGCATGTCTGGAGCCTCTTTGGAAAACAGGCTTTAAAGGGACACTAAAGGCAAATATTAAGTTGACGTTGATTGTTGAAATAGCATTCCAGAAACCTCGTAGTGGTTGTTTCGTGCCAAGGAAATGCTTATTTTGAAAGAAAATCACGTTTTAGTGGTCCGCACGGCGTTAGCACACTTCAAATCACCCGCCTGAACGGACCTTCTGACGTAGCAGTTGTTGTGCCCAACGTTGCCTGCCTTTACTGCCCGGCTGCCGACGCTACCATTTCTTGCTCAACAGCGGCCATCAGTTTTGCCAAGGTTCAGCCACGGGCCACTCCTGTAACGGAGCTTAGTTTGGCCAGTATCAGCAGTGCGAAAATGGCAAGAGCTAAGCACATGCAGCAGTCTGCAACACCGAAACTACCACTGAGATGCGCAGCTCGGCGAAAACGGAACTTTTGAGCCCCTCGTGCCGCTCCCTATGGTAACGCCAAGAGGTTCTTTTTTCCATGAATCAAACAGAACCGAACAAGCAGCATTTTATTACGTATTGTGATGCACGGAAGGTTCTTTTTTTATCGCAACTAGTTTGATTACTAGTGGTTAATTGTGCTCGGGACTCTTGACGTCATCGGGATCATTTCCAAAATATCCCACTTGTGGCGCACATCGTGCCCTACATTAACTTAATTTCTCGATTACTAGAGCATTGCTGTTGATACTATTGACGTTTTCAGACGTTCTCACACATTGACCTTTCACTCTGACATAAATTGTTATTTGCCTTTAGTGCCCCTTTAAGCCTTGTATTAAGGGTGAATATTTGAGCTTTTCCAGTGTCAAGCATGATGTCTTTGGCCCAGTGCCAAAGATGCTACTGCCCTTAGAAAAAAACATGACTAGTGCTTAGTTATTCAAAAGTGATTGTATACGCAAAAGTTATTGAGCAAAAATACTGCTTTTCATATATTGAGCTTTTGTGAGGAAGTCATCAGAGCCAGGTGCGCTACATAATGGAGACACTTTGTGTGTTGTCTGTATGCCTCTGCGGACTGGTGTCTTCATTTTCTTGCTGTTCTTGAAACTTTTTTTTAGTCTTTGCAACTTTGAAATTATGGAGCTTCATTGTATTTAGGCTGTCTGATTAACTCAAAATTTCGTAGATTGTTCGTTTGCCATCAGAACAACATTGTAAGAAAGAATTTTTATGTAAAAGTGCTGTGTTGCAGATCTGATGAATACAAATTTATCATTTCGCTGCATTTATTTATGAAAGCTGATTCCCCTGGGGAATGTTAAGGGGTGATATGGTCTTTAAAAATGAAATCGTGAAAGAAATTCGATTTTATGAAAATGGTATTTTCAAAATTTTTTGTTGTTACTCTTCACCAAATTTCGTGCAGGTTAAACGAATATTTTAGCTGTCATATTGACTCTCAGCCAAATACGAGCCAAGGTTTCGGTTAATAAAGTGGTTTTTCAATGACATGCAACAGCCATCAATGAAGCGAGTCTAGCCCGACAGACCATGTTCGTGGAGGTTACTAATGCGATAGAATTTGTAAATATTCTAATACTTTGTGGTGCTCTATGATAAAAAGAAGCCTATTTTCTTCTTGGAGGCTTTGTCAGGATCTAATTTTTCATTTTCAAACTTGCAGAAGCAAAATCTTGATTTTCAGGGCTCATAGAGGCACACCATAATTTGTGCGGTGGCATATGGCTACATGTGCGTACTACACAAATGTAGCAGCAGATTATTAAGTTTTGCTTTTGTAAATTTTTGATCCTGGTATTAATTGGACCACACGATAGCCATGTCAGCTGATTGGACATCAGATTGCTATAATACATACAATATAAAAAATGTATTTCTGCATTTATGTTTCTTACACTTCGTAGTATCCAGCCACATGTCAATGATAATATTCTGGCTAGGACTTTGCTTGTCTTCTTTAGTCTAAACAATAAGTGATTAATTTCAATTGTCACTGATACCATTCAGCCATTTTAAAAAGTAATTGTTTTTGAAATCAGCATGAAAGACTTTGTCTGGATGACAATTTTAATTCAATTTAGTCAAAAGAGCTTTTAAAAATTTCTGAGAATTTTAAACACCACTTCTGCCCTTAAACAACTTTTTCTCAAAATTATTTGTCTGCTTGTCGTTGTCTTTTTAGGTGGACGACGTGGACAGGGAAGAACTGCATTGCATCATTGCCAATCTCATCTACGAGGTGAGCAAAGCTCTAGCTCACGGGTCTCAAACTTACCTCAGCTGGTGGGCCACAGTTGCGAAATTTAGTCTCCCAATGGGCCGGGACACCGAAGGAGATTGGAGCGTGGAGGGGAGTTTGAACAAAATGTCAGCTAACCTGTCCACTTGAAAGAAGACCTTTCCCATATCTCATATTCGGGTCATTTCTGAAGGTGTCAGGTGTCTGGAAACATGTCAGTACTGATCTCCATAGCGACTGAAATCTGGACGCCAATTCTGAAATATTGATTTTCTTTCCACGGTTATGTTTCAACACATAGTGACTGTGTTGGATGCCTCACAAAAAAAAATGCTTGAGACTGGTCACGTCTGTGTAGCTCATGAACATACTTCTTAAGAAAAAAAAGATATGGCACGAACACGGTCATATGTGGGCCGGGCCGCTAGCGAGATGTCCGGAGGCCGCAAGTTTGACACCCCTGCTCTAGTTCGATCAGTACTCATATTGGTTTCAAAAAGTGTTCCATTACTCTTGCATTCGTAACCATACCCTAGAAAATGGATGAGGGTATGTATATCTAGGTCAATTAGTAACGAGGTAGAGCACTCATAAAAATGAAGTTTACCAATAAGGACGGCACATATGGCACACATTTCCAAATCATGGCAGTGTCTCTGTTCTGCAAATTTATATTTCCAAATTCTTCATGGCAAATAGTCCACTGGCTAGCAGTTGATACGGTGCACAAAATTCAACCCTTTGGAACTTGCTAGCAGTATGTAATACGGGAAAGGCACGAAACTCTGTTGTTGCGCGTTTCCTGGATAGTTGTTTTCGGGCAGCGTTGGCATGGCGTCTTTTTTTTCTTGTTTCTAGTGTTCGTCAGTGTCTGGCATGGCCTAAAGGCCCATCCTGCAATCGTCAAAATCATTAAGGGGGGACTCTGCGTTAGAAACGTATTTCTTTACTTTTGAGCGGATTTCTATAGAACTTTCACAGCTTAGGCATATTTATGTTCTGATTTCAAATGTGCAATTATTTTTCTAGTACAGCATGCAGTTTTTAAAATATCAGTTATATGCCGTACTTCATGTGCCTTGTTGGGAGAAAGCTTTTTTTTCTGAACTGTAAGAGTTACAAAGCAAAGCAGCACATCACAATAACCTGGAATGAAAAGTGTATGCAGTAAAACAAGAATCCACGCTGTACGCAAACTTGAACAAAAGTTAGGTATGTGGAACTGTGGTGAGTGAAATCCCAGATCAACATCGATTAACCCACATATGTTCAACATTCCACAACTTTTGTTGCACCACTAGGGAGTCGTGGGAGTTACCCAATGTCTGTGGCACATACCCGTTTATGATGCCCACAAGTGTTACCAGTGGATCCCGGCCATGAAAGGCGCAACCATGAACAGCTTCACTGTTAAAATGTGCGAAGGCGTCCTCCAGCAACACCGTGAAACGATAGTGATGCCAATAGCCCAACTCACAAACTGTTCAATACACTCAAGGTTCTGCTTTCACAGGAGTGAGTGAGTGAGTGAAGGTTAACCACCTTCATATTGACATTTTCAACCATTTTTTTAAATATAGAAAGCAGGCAGAATAAGTTTTCCGAACGCTTTTCATGTGAGGTCCCTTTACCGCCTCAGGAGCCAGGCACTCGCGGCCTCCGTGATTAGCTCCGGCAGCGCATTACTGGAGCTAATCGCGGAGGCCACGAGGCATTCTTTGTACTTCTCCAACTCGTCGGCAGGTGCCACTAGACCCTCAGCTAACAACGTTCATGCTGCCCGCTCATGAGTATCAGATCATACGTCAAACAAAGGTGGGCACCTCTGTTCTGCTCAGTACAAACAAAGGCATAACTGCACATTTTAAGTTAGAAAAGGTTATAATTAGAAGTGTGCTGCATTTTGGCTTTTATATGGAGACAATAGCATTCACCAGTAAAAGGTCATGTCATCCTATCAAATGCATCTTCATTTTTATGCCGCCTGAGGCACCAAAAGTAAATTTGAGTGATGAAATAAAAATATAAATCCACATTTAACGAGAAAAACAGGGTTTGTTTTAGAAAATACAATAGACAATCTTTCGTATTCCGAGCGGTTGTCTTTCCCTTTAAAGCGTATAGTAGTTGTGGTTATGGCTAGTTTACGCTGCACTTGCAATATACTTTGTTTCTTCCTTTTTTGTTCCGCTACCATTTTACAGGGCAAGATAAAGGGCTACATCTCACTGCAGCACCAGAAACTGGTCGTCAGCAAGCAGAGCGCGTTCCCTCGTCTGTCAACCCTCAGCTAGCAGCAGAGGCGCGAAAACATCATGCCTTTGTGTCCACAGTGACGCTTGTAAATAAAGTACATTTCAACGTCATCAAAATCAACTGTGTACGTTTGTGAAGACGCAAGTCTTTCAGCTTTTCATGCTAATGCTGTTTTGCTTCCAGCAGCAGATGATACCTCAAAACTGGATTTGTCATATCCATCTGTGTTTCCTGTGGCTTGGCTAAGCCCAACTCCTCAGCCTTAGAGTTCACCAAACATTGCATTCTAAACAAAAATGAGATGCCACCACTTAGAATTGCATCTCCTGCTCCAGCAAAGGAGCACATTTGAAAGCTAGATGAATGTACTACATTATTTTCAGCTTTGGCACTTGGCGCTACAGTATCCTCCTTCCCCTCCCCAACTTCTCTGCAGTTTGTGAACATTGCGTGTTAAACAGTAATTTACTGGCATCATCATCATCAGCCTGACTACAGCCACTGCAGAGAAAGGCCTCTCCCACGTTCCGCAAATCAACCCGGTCCTATGCTTGCTGCGGCCACGTTACACCCGCACACTTCTTATTAATCGCATCTGCCCACCTAACTTTGTCTCACCCCTCGCGCGTTTGCATACTGGTCCATACTAATAAACTGTCCAACACTGGTTAGCAACACTGGGTTGGCACTCGCCAATGTTTTCTAAATCAATGCTAATGCTGTCTAGTGGCAGCTTACAAAATTTCAGGGTTCATACAGAAAACGCCTACAGGTTTAAGAGATGAAGATTCAAACGTATTAAAGGACTTTTGAGAGTCCTTCAAAGCTTTATGAAAGGTGCAAGCAGCATCCCTTGTTGCACGTCTTTATAACAGCGACATTTTCAAAACACTACAGTTAGTAGTACCAAGGACACAAAGATTGTGTTGTAAACATATTCCACCTTGCTGGGACGACTTTCTTGTATTGGGTGATTTTCACGAGTTTTTGCTTTACTCTTCGAGGTATCCCACAAACAAACACTGGCACAAGTCAAATCAGCTTCGTACACCCACTTGCTTCACATGAAGACAGAAAACAGAGGAACAAAGGCACCTGAAGTGCTGAAGGGTTCAGCACAGAGTGCTCAAAAGATAAGCCAAGAGATCAAAAAGTAGGAAGAGAAGGCAAGCCGACTATGGGGAAATAGAACAAATGACGGGATGAGCCCCAAGAAAAGAAACAAAAACAGAAAGAAAGGTTCACCTTGTTTTTAGGTCTGGTGATCCCATGCCACGAATTTCCCACAGGGTGGGTGCCCTCCCAAGCAACTATGTACTTCGTTTTGCCGAGCACCGGGCCGGAAGTGCGCTATTACCCATTTCACCGGCAGGTACCGACGACAACAACTCTTTGCCTCCCTCAGCAGCAGCAGATGCTCGACTATTTCTCGGTTGTGGTGGGTAAAGGTGCGCTCAGGGGTCTTTACAGAAAATTGGGGGGTCACCTTTCGAAATGAGTATTCAAGAACAACCGAGTGCCAGGTCGGTGTACTCCTCTACCCTTTTTTATGAAAAACTAGTGGGTTTCCAATCGGCACTGGGAATTGGACCCAGTACCTACCACATTGGAAGCAGACGCTCTACCATGTAGCCACCGCTGCGGTTCGAAGGAAATAAACTAGGGGTGTGCGAATATACGAAATTTCGAATACTTTTCTAATAGTGTTTGCTATTCGATGCGATTCGCACTGGAATATTACTATTCGAACTTCCCAAAGACAAATGCAGTCAACGTCCGATTGAAAGTGACCCCTTCAGATTTTCTATATGCTTCACCTCATTACACCCCCGCATTGCGGCAAAGCTACCTTTCAAGCTCTGTTACCGTCGAACTTAGCAAAGAGAGAGTCAACGTCCGATTTTAAAAGTGGTCCCTAGATTTTCAATATGCTTCACCTCATCACATTCCCGCATTGAGGCAAAGTCGCCTTTCAAGCTCCGCTACGGTCGCAAGTGTATTAACTCAAGAAATCGCTGGTTCCAACATGGAGATGAAAGACGTGGCAGAGGTGGGGGCTCAATTAATGCTGTTTTGGACCTGAAATTTGGGCAGGAAGTTTGAAAAATCGGACGCCGAAGCTTTTTAGCATCCAAAATTTCAAATGTTATTATATATTGATGTCTACGAGGCAGATTTGGAACTCCGGACTTGAAGGGAGCACACCTTTGTCCTCCACATCAGCTGGGCTTCCACAGAAGTTGAATGAGGAGGAGAGGCTGAGGAAATGGCATCTTTGCCTACCATGTGTAAAGTGTTGTCGGCAACACTTTAGTTGCACCAAATTATGTACATAAATACAATTCGGCCCCTACATAGCGCTTCAACCTAGCAAAAATGAACACTTTCATGTTGCTATCTCATAAGAATATGAAGCTTAGGAATCCTCTCCAACTTTTTTTTCTGCAATTTCGCTTCGAAGTATTTGAAAAATATTCTATTCGATTCGCACTCACACTTCAATACTCGAATTCACTTCGCACCCAAAATTTTGCTATTCGCACTAAAAAATAAACCTTTACAGAACATTGCTGCCGCTCGCTCTCTTCATGTTGCTATCTCATAAGAATATGCTTAGGAATCCTCTCCAACTTTTTTTTCTGCAATTTCGCTTCGAAGTATTTGAAAAATATTCTAGAAATATTCGAAGAAAAATATTCTATTCGATTTGCACTCACACTTCAATACTCGAATTCACTTCGCACCCAAAATTTTGCTATTCGCACTAAAAAATAAACCTTTACAGAACATTGTTGCCGCTCGCTCTCTCCCACTGAGGGGCTTTTCCAGTTCTACTGATACACTTGCAAAGGCTCTATATTCTTATTCAGTCAAACACAGACAGACGTGTATACACGATTACTGTCTATATGGAACAGTAGTAATATGCCCCTTGCAAAAGTATAGCACTGCACTACGCATGAATGAAAAATGTACTATGCATGATTAAAAAATTCTCATTTGCTTTCTTGTGGCCTACATGACTTCAATAAGCATTACCCTGGGAACACTATCCTAGCAGCGGGCCCATAAGCCAGAGGGGGGGGCACCCTAGCCCCCCCCCCTCCCCCGAAATTTTGGTGAAGTACGTCTTTTTACCAAAAATAAATAATGAAAATAGGTGTTTTTCTCAAATAGTCAAGGTTTTCAGCAAGCGCCCCCCCCCCCCCCGCCCCGAAAAAAATTCCTGGCTATGGGCCTGCTTAGCAGACATTCACTTTTTTCGCTTTGCACTTCCTTCAGTGTTCCATTTCCAGCGCAGCATACCAAAGTAAGCATACCTTACCAGCCTGCCCATTAGCATGCACTCCTGCCGCATAGCGAAAGTCGCGTTGCTAAGCCTAATGTACATTTTGTGTGGCATGGATCTGCCAAAGGAAGGCATAAGTTCAGGAGAAGATGAAGGCTTGAACAGATGAAAAATTCTTGAACAAGGGGTACTTCTGGAGCCAACACTTCAACAAGTTGTCTTATCTTCTTCGAGGTAGCAACTGCCTACCTTAGCCTGTGTATCTGTACGCTTTGTACACTCTCCCTAAACCAGTAAACAGGACCACTTGTAGAAACTTTGGCTTCAACGATACCCCCTGTTCAAGGATTTTTCATGGTTCTACCTGCAACTCTGCATGTGTGATGAGCAGGTGCTGATGTTCAGTGCTACCTTTGCTATGGCATTGCATAGTGCCAGCAAGGCATTGATGAGGAATCAGTAGCACGGCATATTGACAGACACGTTGTGGCACCTGGCCGACATATTTTTGTTTTGACAAGGCGCACTGTTTATGCGAGTAAGAAGTATAATGGAAACTTACCTCAGTTCCACTCAGTGTGAAATCTGCAGAAACAGCGGAGCTGCGGTACTCCTGTGTATCCCTTACAATTTTCTGTGATTTTGTGTGGGTGTCTGTGATTACATTATTTGTAAAGTATAGATGCATGGGAAAGAATGTGCGGCAGCCCCTGCTACAGTGACTTTTGGCCTTATTCACGCTCAATCCACCCTTCCCCGTTTCACTGTGCAGCTGTCACTTCATCCGCAACCGAAGCAGTTGCGCCACCTTAGGGTGTATCTGGGAACTGGAGCGACACACGTGACGCAGACACTTGTCTGTTCGCAGGCCCAGCCCTAGAACAGCTCTACTGTTAAAGGGGGGATGTGGCAATGAGAATGTTAAATTTAGTAAAAATGTTAAATTTTTCAGTTAATGTTTTTCTGATATCCTGAGACCATCTTTTACATAATATTAGACCGAAATAAGCAGTAAAAGTTGAGAAAAAAAGCATTTTACTAGTGTGCTGTCATCAAAAACTATGAGAAAATTGGGCTTTCAAAAATGCAAACCTGTAGCTTTCCCTTGGCAGAGTGCCACCATATTGACATCATCGTAAACAGGACAGATCAGAGCTCAAGATAGCCACAGAGCTTCATTGCTACAACGAAAAATAAAACCAGCTTCCTTCTGAGTTCCGTTTTCTTAGCTTTGAGCCCCATTTTCTTTGAGCTCCATTTTCTCCGCTTTCATTTTTTGAGCAGTTGCTGTCAGTCATCCCTGTGCCATTTCACAAGTAAAGATATAAGCATTCCGTTCACTGCACTTAGACACTGAGACATTTGCGAGTGCCGTAAAGCTGTCCATATTTGTCTGCATGCCATACAGATTTTTATAATAATTGGCCTTTTGTAAAAGTTGTTGGCAAGAAAATATGTACAAGAAATTTTTAAAAAATTTTTGTTCGTTTATTTGAATACTAAAAAATAAACCAATAGCTTTACGGCACAGAAAAGGCCCTTGTGAATATACTTATGCAGAAATCTCGATGAACTTATGTATAATTCATTAATTAATTATGGGATGACAATGAGAGCCAATCAAGTGTTGTAACTCAAAAACTACAACAGATAGCTCAAACCATATTTCAAATATGATATCAGCACAACAAAGCACATCTGCATTCCAAATTTCATCACTTTATCTCCATAAATAACAAAAACAGTTTTCATTCCACGTCCCCCCTTAAAACTGTGTATGGTAGTAAGTTTCATTACTGTCACTAAAGAATGTGGATGCCAACGCGTATGCCAACAATACATCAGCCAGCCACTTGAATATAGAAAATGTTGAAACTGAAATCACTATGCACCCTGAATGAGAATGCACGTGCAGATATTGTAGCTTCAAAAGTGTAGTGCAATATGGTGCAATATCGCTTTGTATGAAACAGACATTAGTGCCAGAAAAACAATTATCCACAAGCCACTTTACTGTAATCAAGCAGTAATTTACTTCTTCATAAGAGTTGTGTACATTGCGGTAACAAAACAAGTGTTTACTTGAATTACAGACCTCATTTCAAGAAATATGCGGACATTTGTGTCAACATTACTAAGTTTCACAGGGATTCATCATCGGTGCATACCATAACCACTACTAGGTTGTAGATTGTCACACACTGCTTCTTACAATGTTCTACC
This sequence comes from Rhipicephalus sanguineus, assembly GCF_013339695.2. Lineage (NCBI taxonomy): Eukaryota > Metazoa > Arthropoda > Arachnida > Ixodida > Ixodidae > Rhipicephalus > Rhipicephalus sanguineus. Next base: position 75,520,901 of record NC_051178.1, on the reverse strand, counting down.
CTCACAGCAAGCACGCATTTTCAAATATCTAAAGGCAGTGCGTTTATCACAAGCACAGTTTCACCGTTTTGCCTGCAGCTGCTAAAATAGGACCAGTGTTTAGCAACTTTGTTTACAGCACTGCACTGTGGATTATATGCCAGAGCTTTGCCGGAGCTACACAGCAGGTGTCGTAGTCCAACCATCACTCAGATTTGTACTCGTTACACACAATCGTAAGGTCCAGTTGAAAGCATCCTTCAGCGCCATAAAAACACTGGTACTCCCACACTGCTCAGAGCACTTGCAGCACGGCTGTCTCACACTCCTGAGACACTCGGAACAGGTAATGTCACATTCCACTGTCACGGATGTGTTGCGATGAGACTGCCCACATCGTTTTGACATCACAGTGTTGCTGCATCTCGATGACTAGGTTACTGTGCCGATCTCAGGGGCACCTCAGGACGCCATGTGACGTTGCCGCAGTCTGCCGTCCTGGAGCACTGCTACAAGTCTGGTCGTCTTTGTTCCTCTGTGACGGCGCCAGAGTGTTGCCAAAACAGCCTTGCCAACACGCCCAAACACGCAATGCCCTCGGGGCCCAAGCCGGAATCGTCACACATGGTCACATCACAGGCGTAGCGTCACGGGCAAACTCGAACGAGCCTCCTCCGTTTTACTCCTTTCCTTCTTGTCTTGCACATTAGCGCCAGTGCCTGGGCATTCCATAGGTCGTTCTTGTACCTGCTCTGTTACAAGCAGGGCATAGATTTTTCATGTCTAAGGTATTTGGTGCATCCAAGAGCACTAGCATCAGACTGTCACCTGGTTTGGGTCACGACGATGACGAGCCACCTTCCCCGGTCTGCTCCTCCTCCCGCTCTTCTTCGTCCTTCTGCACTGCTGGGAGAGTGGCTGGGTGGAAGTAAGGGTTCTGCAGAGACGCTGCCTGGGTGACCTTCTCCTGGCTGGTGTTGTCGATGCCCTCCACCTCGCTGAACAGGCCCAGCTGGGTGTGGCCCGTGAAGTGTGCCTCTCGCTCGATGTAGTAGAGCAGCACCTCGAGGAGCTGGGGGCAGTCGCGCCACTCGGAGTACGGCTGCAGCTCTTCTCGCTCCGGAAGCCGCAGGAAGTGGGACGCCACCAGCTCGGAGTCGTACAGCACCACCTGCATGACGTGGTGGTTGAGTTCGTGCCAGTTTTATAAAAAAAGTTCTGTCCTAATTACTACGGCGGACAGTGGTGCTTGAGATGGCAGCTTGTTATATTGAGCCAACTATCTCTATGAGGAATGAACAGCAATGGCTTTGCCATCGCATAGCGTGATGTAAGAGGTTCATATTAACTCAAGAAATACACTGCTTGTTGAAAGCTTATTCAAAGCTTGAAAGTTACATGATGAAGCTTGCAAACATCGTGGCACATCCAATCACCTTTGCACCATTGTGTCTGCCTCCTTGTTTGCTGCTGTTCCCATCCCTCTCCCTTTCACCCTTGCAGCAGGATGATGCAGCAGCTGGACTGTCACTCACCTGTTGCTCTAGCCCTGAAAGGGTCTAGTGGGTGGTTTTCCACTGAATAGTTGTTGACGACAAGGGCATAACCATGTCATCACATTATGCTGTTTTGGTAACTTTGCTCTCCATGGTTTGTCGGTTCCACCGCAAAAGCCTTAAAAGTGCAAAGCGAAATCCCAACAACTTGTCAAGAATTGTCACTTAGCCCAAATTTGTAAAATTTACAGAAAGTTTTTCAGTCTTGGCAGCTGCATCCTGGGTGACGCACTACTACTACTATGTGAAAACCTACTGACATGTTTGCTAACACATTTAAGTCATTAGTAAACTGTGCAGCAAATGCTGCCACCTTCTATGCTGCCATCATGAACATTGCACCCTTTGCCAAATTATGTTGCTGGCACTGCTTTATTGTCACTTCTGTCTAAGGCATCTATGAGTCTTGACAGTATTAAAAACTAATAAATTTACAGAACAACTGTACAGCTGCCAAAGGTGCCTGTGACCCAGAGACAGCAGTGCATGAAATATGTGCCCGGAAAACATACTTGCACACTTTGTGTACAGTATACACACACACCTGACATACGCATGCATGATGTAAAGCTTTGAAAATTTTTTGTTAGTGTCAGGCCTTAACGTGTCAGCTGAGATAAAAATTATTACTAGCATGGCACTAAACACAATATTAATTTGACCCCAAGACTTATGCAACTCTGCAACATTACCCAGCAGAATCCACGTAAGAAAGCAAAATAATGCAGACAAGACAGGATGCAAATAAACAGCAGTGATCAATGTGTACTGCTTCCACATAGGCATTAAGAAAATAAACCTTCACACTGTATTTACTACTGCTGAGATTTGAATTCGTATTAAAATTCTATATTCATTTAGCAACCTTCTTCAAACACTTGCCACTACATTGTTACCTCACTCAAGGTGCAAGTTTAAACCTGGCATTCAGCATGCAACGTGACAGTCACCTACCACTATGAGATGGTCAGTGCGACCTTTTGCTCACCTGAAGTCCATACCAAAGTTGCTCGTGGGTGACTCCTCGTGGCAAGAGCCAGTCGACAACACGGCGGGTGTTCAGCAGGGATATCCGCTTGGCCGATGGGTGACTGGCCAGTCGCTGACGCACCTGAACATGCGAAGAGAAAGTCATTCAGTAAGCAACCTCAACGTGAATCGCACTTTCAATGAAATGCCAGCGGCGTGTGAATGCTTGCCTTCCACAACTCTCTGTTGCTAGAAATTGAAACACCCGGCCTTGGCAACATCGGAAACCAGCAAAATACGCAACAGAGCGAAACAAAAACCTGTCCAACACATCTCCCTTCAAGACGACCTCTCAATTTTGCTCACCTCCGCTTCCGGCTTCCCCAGCAGGTGCGCGAGGTACTCGGCGGTCTCACGGGGTCGGCCGCGGTCGCTGCCGCTGTAGAAGACGCGTGCAAAGTCTGAAGCGGCCATGCTGAGCACGTTGATCGACACCCCGCTGGCAGGGTGCCCCAACTGCGAGAGTAGCTCCAGACGGTGCCGTGCCTTGGATGCATAGTACACCAGGTTCAGCAGGCGGGGACACTCGCGACGCACCTCAAACTCCGCCACCTGTTGTGGATCAAAACGAAAGGATGGTGGGGACACACGCGAAATGTGGCTTCACATGCAGGCAAATGTTCGTGGCACATAAACCATCTGGCATTCATACAATGAGCTGCTTTAAAAACAAGACTATTGTGCACAAAACAACCGTTTCAATTGCTACGTTTGTTGAAATGCAATGTCTGTAAAGAACCGACACTGCAGCGCATCCCATACGTCCCCAATGGCACATGCGTCTTCTTGAAGGCAATCCATAGAAAGGTCTAGCATAACAAAACTGAATAGCTGAAAGCAAACATTTAAAATGAAGAGGGCCTTCTTTCTGACAAAGAGAGTGTTCCCTTCATGAAAGAAAAGATAAAAATTTTTGAGAACTTGGCTTTCAGAACATATTAGTACAGTAGAACCCCGCTGATACGTTTTTGAAGGGACCGTAGGAAATAAACGTAAGAGACGGGAAACGTAAGAGCCGAAAAACAGGAAAAACGGCAAAATATTTAGTGGTACAGAATTTTATTTCAATTCTTACGAGCAGCACGAAAATTGGCGCGCTCATCCGCGATCTAGTCGATGGATAGAAACGCGGAGCTTAGGACGGCCTCATCCACAGAAATGTAATCAATGTATGTGATTTTTTTAACACCAACAGCTGTAGGCATGAAAGAACTAAGCACACGCAATCACGACCGGCGCGGCGAGTCCGACCGCGAACCGCACGCACGACCATGCGAGCTCCAACCAGCTCGAACTCCTCCCGTTCTCCGACAAATAACGATGATGATGAGTCTACGCCAACGCGATGGCAGAAGTGAATGCCAATCTCGAAGGCCTTGCTTTCGCATGCAATTACGTCATACACGCCATGTTTGTGCAATACAAATCTTAAAGGCTATGCTTTTGTCAATAGTAAATGCCAATCTCGAAGGCCTTGCTTTCGCGAGCAGTTACGTCATAGACGCCATCTTTGCAATTTGAATCTCGAAGGCCATGCTTTTGTTTGCATCAATTGAAAGATTCTGTTGCTTGCGCCTCTCATGCGGCTAATATTACGGTCAAACGAGGCCAAGCTGCATGAAAATGCACCATGGCGGCTCTCTTTGGTAGTCACTCGGTCGGCTCCGAGCGCACCTCGCGACGTATCATACGAGAACGGTCCGACAGTTACGACGTAACAGCGGGGTTCCCAATACATTGTATCCTATGGGAGCTATGCTGGGACCGGCGGAAAATGACGTAACAGCCGGGAAAACGCAGCAGTGAGGAACGTAACAGCGGGGTTCTACTGTATTTTGCTCCCATATGAACATTCATGAGAAGTGTCATAATGTTAACAATTCGTCCCTGATGTGTTCACATCGACATCAAAGTGACTTAATAAGAGAATGAAGGAAAGAAGATGGATTTTAAAGGCTCATTTTTCTTTGTTAGACACAATATTAATGAGAACAGACAATAATGCCAAAGAAAGTATACAGGGGATGTTATATGTAATAATTGGTATATAAATGTGAAGAAAGTAAAGTGGACAAAATGATAACTTGCCGCCGGCAGGGACCGAACCTGCCGGCGGAACTGCTGCATAAATGGAACATTTGCCTCTAATATGATTGGTTTAGTACTTGAATTCTGCACCCCTGTTCATCCCTTAGTAAATGGTACTCCTGTTAACCGAAACATGTTTTCCTGGTACTTTCAGGTTCCGTTTAATGAAAGTGTAGTGTAGTCGCAACACTTAATCAACATATGGATTTTTTTTTTTTTGAAAATATAAACAACCAGAGGAAGGAACGCTGCACATAGGAGAGAAACCACATGTATGGCCACTGGACTTACCACTGTTGTTTGCTTGAAGCACTCTATACATATATATACAGTAGACTCGATAATTCAGACTTCTGGTTAATTCAAACAAGCCTTATATTTTTGGTTGGCCCACTATGTTTTCAGTTTATTTTAAAGTCGCTTAATTCAAAGTGCCACACTGCACAAATTCACTTAATTCAAGTTTTTTGCTTGTCCGTGCCTGGAAATATCTGCTGCCTTTGTTGCTTCTAGCTTAACATTCGCATTTTTATATGACTAACAGTCACAAATAAGGCTGATTGCCTGCCTAAGAAACGGCTAAACTAGCCAAAACATCTAGTTGCATGCCGACAGAGGAAGAGAAAAAAAAAAAAAGACGGCCTGGCCTTGGTCTACCGTGTGCCAAACGCTTCTTAAACGTTACTCTCTTCCTCCCTCCCAATGTCAACAGGCAGCATAACAGGGGTCATTTCTGAGGGCAACACACTTGCAATCGAGAAAAGGCTACATGCAAAGCATACAAGTTCAGCATAAAAATGCTAGACATAAACCTTAAATCTTTTGTGATCAAAGTCGGGAGTACAGTAAAGGCTCGTTAATTCGACTCTCGTTAATTCGGAAAATCGGTTAATTCGGACACGTCATCTGGTCCCTGTAAATATACGCATCACTCTATGAGACTGGGCGCTCGTTATTTCGGACAGATTTGACCGCAAATCGGATAATTCGGCGACTTTCGGGCCGCTGGCGAGGCTCGAAAACGAAAAAAGAACAATTCGGAACAGAAGTGAAGCTCTAACGCAGCATCGCCATGGACATCAATTGTCGACTTGGCTTGACTTGAGACTGCCAGACTGGTTGAACGCCTTTTCTTCGCGTGTGCTTTGTTCCCGTTGGTGTGCTGCATCGTTGAACGTTGTTTTATCGAGGAACGATTCAGTACGGCTCCTTTAGCTTGATTGTTGCTGGTGCTTTTGTGCTGACTTTTCGTGTGAACGCACTCTCCGCCGATGGCAACGCCGGCGAAGTGGCCCAAGTACGAGGCGAAGGACTTCACCACCAAAGTAGAAATTTTGCGTGCCCTGAAAAATGGGCTCTGCCGACAAGAAGTTGCTCCTGTGCCATGATGTCGGCGAACAATACGACGTGAGTCTCCTGAGCGCAGTTAGCATTCTTGCGTATGTGTGGCAGAACACGCCTGCGCACGCCATTGCCAACTGTTTCAGGCACAGTGGCTTTGTTGTACCCGACTACAGCGATGCCGAAGTGTCGCCGGACTACGGTGCCGACGTTGGGCAGGATTTTGGAAGTGTTATGCCTGATGCAGTGACACTAGAGGATTATATCGGCATTGATGATGGCGTTGCCACTGCCGGCTGTCTGACTGATGAGCAAATCGTCAAGGAAGTGATGCATGGCAACGAATCCGAGAACGAAGAGCCTGAAGAGGAGCAGCCACACGGGCCCCCTTGCACTGTGAAGGAAGTCGCGGAGGCCCGCGTCGTCCTTGAAGAATTTTGTTTTGGCACTGCAGACAGCATGCGAGCTGCTGAGCACCTTAAAGGGCTCAGAAAAATTGTGTCCGTGCGAATTTCTGCTCGAAAACAGACACGCATCCGCGATTACTTTGTAAAGTAAAGGTATGTTGAAAAAACTTGCATTTATTGTGTTTATTTCGACCATTCGATAATTCGGACATTCGGTTAATTCGGACATTTTTTCCGGTCCCTAGAAATCCGAATTAACGAGCTTTTACTGTAGTTGCTAACCACTAGTACCGATGCTTAAGGTGCCCAGACAATATAGTATATACTCAACACCGTGCAAGTAGGCAAACCTTGGTGATCTCCTTCAGCCGCTTCTCAATGGTCTCTGGGCTGAGGCTGTAGATACGGATGCAGCGCTGCACCTGAGCCGGCGTGATGCCGTGCGCCTGTAGCAGCCGCTCGACACGAATCAGGTTCTCGGCCGGCACAGTCAGCAGACGGGGGCAGAGCACCGCTAGCTCGCGCATGTGCAGACCCGCGAGCTGACGCACCTGCGACAGCTGGCTCTCCAGGTTGCCCGGATGAGCCAGGAGCACAAAACCATTGCGCAAGATCTGCACCACAGAAATGACATTGAACAATTACATATCTGTAACTATGTGCGTCCATTTCTCTGGCAGATTCAAACAAAACAGAAAGAGGGAGGCCTGATCTGTTTGACAGTGGGCAAGCCGGGGAAGCCTCAGACACGTCCAGCCTGGGCCCCCCCCCCACTCACTCTCTTCCTGACTGCTCTTGACTGAGAGATTCACCGATTGGCTTGCTGACATTATTTAGTATCTATCGGCGGCAACGAGTGCTAGCCAATGCGATTCCCAGTTTCACTCAAGGGCAATAATAAAAGTAATGTGCCCTTTCACAATGCCTAGCAGTGCATCTACAATTGAAGTCTGTTTAAAAAAGCTTAGGCAGCACAAGCAACAAACTAGGCATCAGCAAATATGCTTGGTGGTATTTACATGCATTTGCGGGAACCTCAAACAGATTCAGACCAAGATGAAAATATGTCGGTCCCTATACAGGAGCCACCCCACAGGAGCTCCCTCGTCAGTACATATGTTTTCACCTTGGTCAGCATCTGTTCAGAGGTTTTGCCAATGTTTCCCTTGACCAGACGAGATTTTGTCAGACACCCTACTTCATATTGCCAAGCACTTCCTGTGCCATCATTTTTACACATACACCATAACTATAACACATGAGTGATTAGAGTGAGAAACCTGTGTGGTTCTTAAAATGTCACCTGAAGATTGATAATCAGCTACATTCTACTTCAAGTAAATTTTTTCCAAGTTCCTGTCAAACTACAGATTACACCTCAAAAGAGCTGCCATAAGTTCACTTGAGACACAGCATGCTCTGGTAACAATCACAGTATTTCACCACTATGCGCGCACAACAGGCTGTCAGAAACAGTCGTCAGACTGCTTGCTCTTGTTTTTTGAGATAAACCTTGACAAGCTCATCAAGAAACTCTCAGGTGAAGAAGACCAGGACCCAAGTTTTCAATAGATTATTAGCACAATGCACTCGTGCTTCTAGATGAGCTTCCAAAAAGCCATTAAAAAATAAACATCGCACATCTAATGTTCCTCTTCACACTAGCCATTTCAGAAAAACAGTATAAAAATTTTAATCATACCACATTGCAGACTGTTGCTCTTTTTTTTTTCTTCCAATACTACATCCCTCCTAATAAGCAGAATTAATGGTTCAAGCAAGGGTATTACATAGGTCTTGTGCGAATATTCGAACAAATATTACAGTATTCGAATTCGCTTCAATTCTAACTTAATTATTGGAAATTTCGAAGTATTCGAAATGAACGAATGGGTGTACATTAGTCCACATGTAACTCCCCTGTAAAGGTCGTTTCACTGCAGTGGGGGGGTACTATGCCGTGAATACATCTTTCCAAGGAAAGTCCATATTGCCCCAAAGGCCCATTTCAAGATTAAATGAACATATTACTCTCACATCAGTTCATCATTATTTAAGTTTAAAAGCTTGTCATACCGGCTTCTTTGCTATAAGTATAGTAGATTATAAAACGAAACATATTTTACAGGTTATCACTTGCATTCTACTGAAAGTCAATTCCTGCTACTATTCAAAGTTGCTTCCACTTGCTCTGAACCAAAAAGAATGACATTTGCACATGCCTTGTTTGCATCATTTCACTGTTCATTACTCAACACCTTGTGACTAGCGCAGCGTAGCCTTAGCTGCTTTTGCACCATAGAAACCGAATTAACTAACTAACTAACTAACTAACTAACTAACTAACTAACTAGTCTTGTTTCAATTTAAAAAAAGTTTTTTCCAGGTTAGTTGGGTCATGACAAATGTGATATATACTATTCGAATTCGATTTGAAATTATTCGACCAAATCACTATTCGCTTCAAACCTAAACTGTACAATTCCCACAAGCCTAGTGTTACCCGAGTATAGCACGTTGCTTTATATAATCACATAAGGTGACAGCCAGAGCAAGCAAAATTTAGAAAATGAGAATGTGCATGTCCTCATTGCAGTAAGCATAATGCCGATTGAGTGCTAGAATACTAATAATGTAAACTAGGTTGTGCAGTCACTTCACTAGGTGAAAGAGTGTTTTCAGGCTTGCCTTGTCAGTGGGCATGTGGAAGTGATTGGTAAGCAGCTCGATGGTGTGTCGGAGGAACTGCAGGCTCCGGTTCTCCACAGACGGATACTTCTGCACCAGTGAGGCAATCTGGCAACAGGCCATGCACAATGCACGTCAGCATTCTGCCCTTCAAATGTCTTGCATGTACACGCTACCTTGCAGGATGCTATTTGCCGCATGTTACTTACATACGGGTACTGCAAGCAAGCAAAAGAAGGGGAATTGATTGAGGGGCCCGTTTTGTTAGACGAGACGTTTATCTAGACTTCACTACCTGTTGCCTTTGTTTTGTTAGACACGACTAATACGAAGGCAACAGATAGTGTAGCAAAGAAAAGCGTAGGGGGAATTATTTACAGTTTTCTTATAGAAGTGTAGTAACTAAGAGATAAACGGCCATAACTGTGAGAAATGACCACTGCTAGCACTGGCCAACACTACCACGATTACAATTTACAACACAGCACACTGGGTGTCACAGCGACATCGTCAGTATTGCTGTATAAATGCATAACACTGCAAGCAAACGATTTTTTTGGACTAAAAAGAAAGGGTACACAGTTTCACGATAATTTCTTTCATGACCAAATTAATCCTTGGCCCTACAGAAATGCAAATCAAGCTACTGAAGAAATAATGTAACTGTCCTGGCTAAATGCTTCATGAGTCTATATTTCTCTCTCTCTCTTAGAAAAACAGAGAGCTGAGCTAGTTGGTAAGTATTCATTCTAAAAAGACAGGGCATACAGGGCAACGTTTGTGGTGTCGTGACTTCTTTCTTGTGTTCATGTTTGCATGCCCTGTCTTTCTCTCTCGCTTTTTTTTTAAGGGGAGACCCTGCTTCTGAAACATGTTTCTTGTTTTTGAGCATATCATTATGAAACTTTCACAGCTTATGCATTTTTATGTGCTGATTTCAAACATGCAATTATTGTTCTAATACAATATGTAGTTTTGAAACTATTAAATAGTTTTTGTATTGTTGAGAGCAGGCTTTATTTCTAAACTGTGAGAGTTATCAAGCAAATCAGCATATCACAATAACCTGAAATGAATACTGTATGCAATAAAACAAGAATGGATGTTCTAGGCCCATTTGAACAAAAATTATGGTACGTTGAACATTCCCAGCTTGATCCCAGTTTGACCGAGCTCGACATCGCTCACTTGCCAAATGTTCAACGTACCATAACCTTTGTTCAAATGGGCCTAGAACGTCCATTCTTGTTTTATTGCATACAGTATTCATTCCAGGTTATTGTGATATGCTGATTTGCTTTATAACTATCAGAATTTATAAATAAGTCATGCTCCCAACAATATACATGAAATATTTATTATTTTGAAAACAGCATAGTGTACTAGAAAAATAATTGCATATTTGAAATCAGGACATAAAAATACATAAGCTGTGAAAGTTTCATAAAAATGTACTCAAAAACAAAGAAATATGTCTCCGAAGCAGGAGTACCCAAAACTGTGGCAAAGTGAAAGGGGGCTTTGTAGCATCACGAACAGAGCCAAGGATGCTATTTAGAAGCTCCTGAATGTGTCCGTACAGCACATCCTAGAGAAAAAGACCAACTGCACACACCTGTTCGTGGGTGCATCCAAGGCGCCAGGCTAGGTAAGCACGCAGCACAATCTGCTTCACCTCTGCTATGCTCAGGGTGAACGGGTAATGGAGCGGCAGCTCCGACAGGATGTCGGCACGCACTCCAGCGGGGCAGTCCAGGAAGGAGAGCAGGTGAGTTGCAGGGTCGGTCTCGACTTCCATCGCGCCTCGCAGTTTCAGGGAGCAGGAGGGCTGAGTCATTAGCTCCACATACCTGCCGGCAAGCAGAAATATTTCTTTTAAGTTGTACAGGAAACAGTGAAGATGAATGTAAGGAAGGCAAGTTTTTCAACTTTAGAAGCATCGTATGCTAGAAGGAGAAGGAACGTGTGGTGCTTGTGTTTTATGCACCAACCTGATATGCTGTTCCACTGATTTATAAATGTCTCCCGCCAGTAAGTCAGCGCATGTAACTGTTGGATGGATCCACACAAGCAGGATACTACAAATCCAGATGCTTATAAACATGCTTGTGTATGACCATACTTTGTCTAATAAAAGTTCAATTCATCGTCACCAGCAGCAGCCGAACTACAACTGTCTACTTAGCTCCCGTGTGTTACCTTTAATAATTACCAGTTAACCTGCCACGGTGGTCTAGAGGTTATTACTCGACTGCTGACCTGAAGGCTGCAGGGTCGAATCTCAGCCTCGGCGACCACATTTTCGGTGGAGGCGAAAATGCTTGAGGCCCGTGTACTACTTATATTTCGGTGCACGTAAAAGAACCCCAGGTGGTCAAAACTTCCGGAGCCCTCTACTAACGCGTCCCTCATAATCATATCGTGGTCCTGGAACATAAAACCTCAACAATTTATTTTTTTAGAATTTACTACCAGTCATGCCGCCTTCTCATTACATGCCCTGATCACACCAATTTCTTCTTATTTCGGCTAAAATGTCCCTAACAAGCATTTGTTCCCTCACCCACTCTGCTTTTTTCTTAATCTTTAGGGTTCAATTGCCTAAAGTTGAATTCAATTCAATTAAAAAGTATTCGACCAAGGGTCCTGGTTTTATTGCGACAGCAATTACACAGACATTCCAAGTGCATTTTTGCCATTGCTATCATCGTGATGTTCTGTATGAAGTCCAAATCGATAACAATGCCCCATACATTGTATAAGGGGTGTTCAAATTAAAAGGTACGAAGTGACACTGTGGGTATAAATGAAGACTTTATTTAAAGTATACCCCATAGGCCTGAGCACAACGGTCTCGTTGATGAACGAGCCGAAGGATTCCTTGTTCCCGGAATTCCTGTGGCCACGATGAGACCCAGTCCTCCACAGCGTCCTTGAGTTCGTCGTCCAAAATAAAGCGCTTGCCTTTCAGATGTTTTTTCAGGGGACCAAACATATGGAAATTGCAGGGCGACATGTCCGGGCTGTAGGGCGGATGGTCAAGCTGCTCCCACTTGAACTTGGCCGGTTCCGCGTGTGCGACTCTGGAGACGTGTGGCGTGCGTTATGGAGCAGAACCACACCCTCCGTGAGCAGCCCGGGTGTTTCGTTTATTTGATGGATTTGCACAGGCTTTGGAGTGTCTCACAGCATACACCGAAGTTAACGGTTCTTCTGTACTCAGGGAATTGAACAAGTAGCACTCCTTGAACATCGAAAAAATGCCCCCACCTCCCCGAAGGGAATCGTGAGGAAATACGAATGCATTTCTTGCGCCGAGAGTGCACGGCGTAGTAATTTTAATGGCGTAAAGCTGGACACATCGACGCGCTCAAGTGTCTCCCTTTTGGGTGCCTCTTTCAACAAATGCTTCTTACGTGCGTTCGTAATCACTTCAGGGATGTTGCCACCGCCTTCAATGCAGCACAAACGTGTTTAGAACGTGCTGTTTTCAGGCTGTGCCAAGGCAGCACAAACGCTACAAACGCGTTTCAAACGCACTGCATTGAGGTGGTGGTGCAGGGAGGAGAGAGAGCGAACGGCGAGAGAAGGAGCGGCGAAGCACTGCACCTACCCTCTCCTACACTCTCTCCACACACGGCAGAGCACACTCCTCCTCTCCACTCACTCTCCGCTACTCCGCCCCCACCATCTGCTCCGGTTGCAAGGGGCGAGGAGAAGCGCGCGCGCGCCCGCAGCTGTTGCTATGAGAGAGGGAGTGAGAGCGGAGAGGCGCGCGGACAACGCCGGATGCCTTACATAGCCCGACCAAGAAATGCATTCGCATTTAAAAGACGGTGAGCAACACCTTGCCTGCTGCACGTCTTTGCACTTTTTAGGGGGAGGCGACAACGCATGCTTCCACTGCTTGCTGTCTGCTTTCTCTCTGGCTTGTAGTGATGGCACCAGCTCTCATCACCTGTGATGATCTGCTCGAGGAAAGTGGGATCTTCATGATACTGAAACGGATGTTGAAGTGCTAGCCCCATATGCTGTTCTTTGTGCTCGCCGGTGAGCTGCTTCGGAACCCACTGAGTGCACACCTTCCGATAACGCAACCTGTCATGAATTGTCCACACTGTTCCAACGCTGACATCCACCTTCACCGCCAACATTCGCAAGGTGACACACCGATCACTTCTCACTAGGTCCTCCACCTTGTCGATGAGATTGGCTGTGATGACTGTGTTCGCCTGGCCTGGTCATCAACCAAACTCTCACGGCCTGCACAAAAACAGGCACTCAATTTTCTCACGGAGCTGTCGGACACACAGTCTTCCCCATATATGGTCACCCTCCGGCGATGAATGGTGGCCGGTTTAACACCGTCCGCTGTCAGAAATCCCTAATGCCTCGCTGCTCCTCAATAATCGAATTTTGCAATGTGAACGCCATCCCATCTTCACACGCACTGCCACGACAGTTGGACTGTGCTCTTTAGAAGAGCTTCTGCTCACTCCTGCACACGCGGGTGCCCCCGCATTCTCTGATTCTTAGCTGAGACTCCAATCGCGTCCCTAGATGTCTCTCCACATTCTCCAATAGCGGCATAGGCATCTATGTTAACTGTTACATTGTTACGACGTTTCGTACCTTTTCACTTGAACAACCCTCGTATATTCTATGTGCAAATGAAAGCATGCGAGGGCAGCCAGCAATCGCTGCTCAGGCGGAAAGGAACAGCCGTCTCCGCCATGCAAAAAGCGCATGAAGGGGTGCAGGAGGGGGCTGCCTTGCTCCGGCAGAAAATGCACACCTTGACCGGACAGGCGCGGTCACCCACGGTTGTGCGTCTTTAGAGAGGATCAGCAGATGGCTCATACCTTTGTACGTGTTGTGCTTCCATCACAAAGTTTGTGTTATGCCATACACAGCATACTGGCTATGGCAGCTACATTTCCTTACGTCACCGTGTTGTTGAATTATGCCAGGTCGCAGGTTGCTGTTGCATTCAATGCTTCGCCCTCCCGGCAAAAGTGTGACTTCTTTTTGTAAGAAGCAATAACACGAAGGCACCTGATAATGAAGCTAAGGAAAGCACAAGGAGGCATTACTTGTGGTTTTTCAACAAGGTATGGTACTAATGAGACAGAGGGAAATGAAAGTGGACAAAATAAACTAACGCCGCAGAGGCTGGCATTTGACCCACAATCCCTCGAGTCCTACCAAAAGGCATCAAAGCTGCCGCAGTAGTGTTCACATACTGTGTCACTGTCACTCTTCGCAATATACAACCAATCGATCAGTTCTTTGCATTCTGGGGCCACTTGGAGCAATCACCGTCTCACTTTATCGGTTTATAGATATCCCCCAGGACAGAATGGCATTCAGATGGGTGTTTATTATTGCTCATGGCATTACTGGACGAGTGAGATTCAACATAAGAAGCCCTTCTTTTTGTATACATCATCACTGTATATCGACATAAAAAAATGACATTCACGTGCAAATCACAATATTAGTACTTTCATTTGCATAGACTAAGTTTGAGGCCACACAAAAAGTCATTTGAAGCAAAAGAAGTAAGAAAAACAAAGCACAATAAATGTCGCATGGCCACTGATTTGAATATAGGAGAGTAATTGTTAACCAGCTCAGCACCGTAAAGCACTCTGTGCACTGCAAAAGGCTTTCCTTGTCAGGTATGTTGTACCAAGCAGCCCCCTTCTGCAGAATATTGACGCTAAATCAAACCAAGGTTACTCGTATGCATGTAAGTAATAGTTACGTCACAAGTAAATTGAGACAAATGGTAAAGAGTTGACTCTGGTAAACAAATTTACTTTAGTTTTGTCACTTGTGCTAAAGAGATCACTGAGATTGCTCCTGAGAGTGTCTGTAGTTTTCACATGCCGTTACTATCACTACTACACCTGCAACCACAAGGGCAGCTTTCTTGGCACAAGAAATACGTTATACCAGGATAAATGAAACGCAAACACGAATGTATAGAGTATTAAGCATTTTACAAACAACAACTTGAAAGTGAACTTTTGCACTTCAGTGTACTCATTATAGATGGTGTAGGCCGCTGTAGTGATACAAGCTGAAAGCATGCCAATGTAACACTCTGAGGCCAGGCCCGTAGCCAGGGGGGGGGGGGGGGCTGCTCGGCCTGGTGGCCCGCCCCGCGCCCCCTGTAATATTGATGACACATGGTGTTTTATCGAACATAAATAATGAAAATTGGCGTTTTTCTCAAATAGTCAAGATTTTCAGCAAGTGCCCCCCCGAAAAAAATTCCTGGCTACGGGCCTGCCTGAGGCACAGTGGAAACAGCCCCAAACTGCTTCCTTTCTCGTGAGGACTTGCTCCACGTGCTAACGTGAGAGGCAGCGCATACCAACAGCAATGACAGCATGCCAGAACTGCCAGAACTCGTACACGGAGCACGCAGATACAACGCAATGTTGGAATACAAAAAATGATGACGCAAGCCTCGCTTGAGTTGGCGGGGTCGCACTTGACAAGAACAGAATGTCATGATGTCATCGCCTGATCAAGTCTGCATCAAGAGGATGCTTGTCTAGGGAAAAACGCCGACAACAGGCGTATGGGCAGAGAACTGCACGCACACGATTTACGCTTAGGTTCGTGTTAGAAAGAAGTTAGGCGTGCAGGCACGAACGCAAAGTGGAGGCGAACGATTCGAAAGTTCGCCAACGAAACTGGTGCAAGGTTGGCTGCTAGTGCCGCCGAGTCCTGAAAACCGGCGAACTGCGCACCACACACACACGGACGCGCGTTCCATCCACTCACACCTGGTGTAACGGTAGTGGTCAAGGCGTCTATGAGCCTTACCTGATGATTCTAGCGGGCGTAACCTTCTTGATACCGCACTCCTCGAGGTTCCTGAAGCGCTGCTCGGCCGTGCCAAACTGGAAGCTGAGGATCTCCGGGTGCCGCATGATTTCGCGCACCGGAAAGAGCGACTTGAGCATGCCGATGTTCTTCAGCAGGGTCTCGCGTCGGATGCTCAGGATCTTGCGGTTGCTCATCACGATGCTCGTGGCGCTCGCCAGCGAGCAACCGAGCGACTCCGTCAGGAGCCGTACGCGGGCCCGCGACTGCTCGCTCAGGCTGCCCTCAGGCTCCTCTATCAGGCTGAAGTCGTCGTCGTCGCGATCTTGGACGGTCGATAGTATTGAGTACGGCTGGTCGTGTTGAGACTCCTCTGCTTCGCGTTTCTTGGAGGTCGCAGGCCGTCCCCTGGTCGAGGAAGAACGGCCCGTTGGAAGTGATGCCCCTGTTACCCTTGACGGAGCGGCCGCCGACGCACCGCGGGCCAGTTTCCAACAAAACCTGCCTGCACCGATCCTGAAACTATTCAGCAACATTGCCGCGCCTTTGCTTGTTCGCTTAGCGCATTGGGACGCGGACTCAGCCGCTACATAGCGAATGAATGAACGCGCACCGCAAAGCAAAACAATACAGCAACAACGCGAACTGCGCAAACATCATAAACTTTCGGTCGCCATGTCAGCCATGTGCGCGATTCTGGATCGCACACATCACCACGTTCTCTCTGGATGTGTTCACGGTGTGAAGTCTGTGAAGTTAAGGAATCGGGTGCGCCACCTCGCCGTCGCCAAGTGTATTGGAGACTTTTGGCGCGCAATTTGAATGTACCAGCAGTACGCCGCTCATTTTTTTTTTTTTTTTTTTTTTTGTCAACATCAATTTCAAGGCAGGACATGAAGGAGGCATTACCAATTTAGTCTCCAGTTTGGGGTTAAAAACCTTAGCGACCGCTGTGCTGCTACGGTTGTCCAAAATAACGCTATTTTCTTTTCCCTTCTTTCAAGAACATCGTCAGAACCCTCACCACTGCGCGCCATGTGCGGCTACCTCTCCCCACTGGAAACACCGGTTGGTGCCCGGGAATCGAACCTGTTCCGATTAAGTCGTAAAGTAGTCCCCCAACAACAGAGACGGCCACATCTCAATAGTCTTATCATGTACAGGCTGTTTCACACTTAGGGAAAAACTACATGGGCAGACATGCCGACTTCTGTAATAGGAGCTAAAAAAAAGTACAGCATTTCCGCACTAGTGGTGCGAAGACGAAAACTGAGGTAGCAGCGCAGCTGGTGGCGTTCCCCTCCTGCTCACCCTCACCCTATTTCTTTCTGCTTCACTCTATTTCTTTCTCGACTATCTCTGTATTTCTCGCTTCCTCTTTCTATATGTTTCTCTCTTCATCTTTTTCCTTCTGCATTTTGTTCCGTTTCTATTTTTATTTCTATGGTATGTTTTACTCTCTCCTCCTTTCCCTCCTACTCACCCTCACACCTGTCCTGCTCTCCCTCACTTCCCTTTCCCCTCTTGTTATACTGTACTCATAGGTGCGCAGGGTTCCCCATTAGGGGGGGGGGGGCAAAGGTTCATCGCAGCGCCCCCCCCCCCCACCCTACTATAAGTCAATGTATGGGGAAGATTTTGCGCCCCCCCCCCCCCTCTTAGGTGACTAGAAGGCTCAATGTACGGGTCGGATTTTGCGCCCCCCTCTTAGATGCCTCGCAAAGAAATTTTTTCTAGGGGTGTGCGAATATTCGAAATTTCGAATATTTTTCTAATAGTGTTTGCTATTCGATTCGATTCGCACTGAAATTTTACTATTCGAACTTCCCAAAGACAAGCGAGCGTCTAAAAAGCGTACAGAATCCTTTTGTGTTTGTCAGCTAGGTACCTAGGGAGAGAATCTCAGGGATTTTCGATGGTGGCGCCGTCACTTCTTAGCGGAGCTTTTTGGAAAGCCGCTTCCCCCGACCGGTGTGGGCTGTGTTCCACGTGTGCACGGTATCGCGCGTTCGTCTCTCGTCTCTGTACCGACGACAATGACCGCGTGTCGTGCAGCTTTCGTTTCGACAGCGTAGTCCGTGAACCGGTGTCCCGTAGCGACTTTGTCGTGACCGCCTTTGCTTGATTGACGGACGTCGAGGGCGAAGCAGAGCGAAGATGCTGCAATGCGCTGCTTTGCCACAACAAGTAAGTAGCGATCTCTGTTCGAGTTTTGCTCCGCTAGTCTC
Source organism: Rhipicephalus sanguineus (assembly GCF_013339695.2). Taxonomy (NCBI): domain Eukaryota; kingdom Metazoa; phylum Arthropoda; class Arachnida; order Ixodida; family Ixodidae; genus Rhipicephalus; species Rhipicephalus sanguineus. The sequence continues at coordinate 75,502,745 of NC_051178.1, read as the reverse complement.
TGTCGCGAGTAATAGCCACAAGTGCCGGCGTACCGGTTACATATCAAAGTGTGATAGTATAGCTATGCTGCCGTTCTTACGTTGTGGGTTCGGAGCGTGATAAACATTTCGAACTGCGGCACAAGAGGCTCATCCGCGATCGCTGCGCGAGCAGAAAATAATTTGCTGCGAAAGAACCGATCGTGTGTTTCATGCACTACAGTCGCTACAGTTGGACATGGTTAATTTGCACCAACTCGTCCAATGTTCGGCTTTGCGTAAGTGATAACTGCTACTGATATCTCATCAACTAGTAGTAAGGGCATTCACTTGTCGTTAATCCTAGGCAAGTTCTTAGATTCTTTGTACTGCGGTAATGAATAATCCTGTTTGGCGACTGGGACGTTTGAAAACCCGGTACTTATAAACAAGAAACAGCTAAAGAAGCGACTTAGCATTTTATTCTAATGGTGCGCTGGGCGATGTTTCGTTAACTTCGCGATTACTTGTACTAGTTTTTTGTACCGAAACATGTCTTACAGTCTGAATCACACTTGTCTGGAGTGCCCAAGCGGTTCACTCGGCCGCCGTCTTTTGCAAAGGTACGCAGAGAGTGACGCCATACAAATACCACGGTCATACGGCAAGATGCAAACAAACATTCGAATGTAACAGAGAGTTGGTAAAACACTAATGTTTTACTAGTACAAAAAAGGAAGACATGAAAGAAACTAAACTAGACATGTCAGCCTCATCATTGTACAAAATATTCACGAAGGTAATTTCGAATAGGATAAGAGCCAAGTACACTTGACTTTGAAGGGACCCTGAAACTGTTTTTGAAATTTTGTAAGAATTTAGGCTTCATCGTCATCAAATCATTCGCACCATGAATTAAGTCACGCACTGCGTATCCAGGCAGCTGCAAGCAATTATAGTGACACACTCCTCAACCCTGCTTTGCCTCCTCAACTTGTCAAAACAGCCAACCGTCGCTGGCGACTGCAGCGCACTCGACAGGTCAAGCTCCATTGAGCGTGTGCCGTCAGGCAACAGAGACCAAGTGTGTGGAGTGGTTGAGATCTGCTCCAAAAGCATGCAGACAAACAAACAAAAAGTATATGAGAGCGATCGCTGATCAGCCTCAACTCGGGCAAAGTGGTTGTGTCTTCAGGGATGAAGCTAGAGCCGCAGACACGTGGATCCTGCAGGCATTGGGTGGATAACAAACAAACTATCTTGCTGGGCTAGTTGGTTCATAATCTTCAAAATTGGATAGCGCGAAATCGGACAGATGCACAGGACCTGTTCGATTTCGTGCTATCCAATTTTAAAGGTTGAGTGGATAGCGAGAGCCCGATGCTCACTGCAGTGATGAGCTGAAGCAACTCTGCTCACCAGATGCCTTACAAGCTTTACAGGTCACCACTTGCTATATTTGTGGCACACAACTCAGCTAGGGCATCAATGGTGTCAGAGAAAAAAAATTTTGTGATAAACGCTGTCACGCAGCCCATGTCAACACAGAATGCTCGCTGCCAACCGAAAGTTCCGTGACTATACTGTTGCAAGTTACAGCTGTTGTAATGCTTATGTTACAGTTGTTCCAGGACCAGCAGCAGTAACACGTTGCATTATAGACTGCTGCGTGTAATCTCCATAAGCAGTATTTTCATTCCGTATGTTTAGGTGGCAAACTTCTTTTAGCAACTTCACCATTGTGTTCCTAGCAGAGATATTCCACGATATCAGCTGACAGTCACACAACAAATATGAAGCTGTACGCTGACATAATCACCTTACACGTATACCACAGTGACTTGGAAATGTTTGCCTTTGTAAACTTTTCCAAATCTTTTTTTTTTTTAGATACAAGCAGTTTATTACCAGCATGAGAATAAGTAAAGTGTTAATAGTGACTCCATTCCGTTCAGGTGGTTGAGTTTCTTGAGCAGGTGACTTGACGAGGCTGCTTTTGCCGAATTTTGTTTACTAAAGGACAGCTGCCGGCAGGGCACCTGTTTCATAGTCCCCCTCAGGAATGAAAAAATCCTCATCATTATTTGAATGTTTGTTTATTTCTTGCAATGTTTAAAATACCACTGGCGTAAGCAGCCAGTGTGCCCTGCAAACTTGTCATTGACGTCGACTATACTCGTAGAACAGGTGAATTATTAGTGAGCCTGAGCAGCCACTAAATGCATGATACTGATTATGAGGTCACAAGTTGTCACTAATTTGGGCATTTGTGCTTACTTTGAAACCATATTAAAATGTGTTTAAGACTACGTTCACCAGTAATACATGGTTTGAGGTGCCTATATGTGCGGGAGAATGTAACACAAAAGATTTTGGCTTTGAAGTTGCGTTGTCAGGGGACCTTTAAGTGGCACAATCAATCAATGCACAGGCCTTGTTGAGAAAACAAATGTATTTGCTTGCTTCAGCATTCTGCACATTACAAAAGTGGCTGGCTGTAAACATCTGCAGCCCCACCGCTGTGGGGCATCCGTTGTTCTCCAATAAACCCTATTACACTACTACGTATGGCCATTGTCACTGAAAGCCACGTGCATAAAAATGAATGTTAAAGATTTGCTAAAAACTGCGCATAACAAGCTGCTGCCCAACATCAACATGCACTTTGTGCCCAAGCATGCTGCTATTGTCAAATTTGACGCAAAACATGATTTTAATTCATGACCTTGAGAAATAGTTGGAATGCTTATTCTGATTATGGACTGAAATGTTGCTAATCTTGGAAGTTATTTGTTCTTGGACACATTGCACACTTGGTTCAGTGAATATGCTTGGTCAATATGTTTTAGAGTCTGGGCATGCACTCTGAATAATGTCTTTCAATAGAGAAACCAAAGCAAATTTTCACATTGTGCTTTTTATTGGCATTTCAGGAGCAACACAGTAGGATGACTAAAGGACGTAACACTTCTGGACGGGAATTATATGTTGAAGAATTGTTTTGAAATGTACAATAACGAAGATATTGGCATTCTCCTTGCACCATCATCTGCGAGCTGCAAAGGTGAACACACTCTCATGTTAACAGGGCCACGTGCATGCACTGGTACAAGGTTGTTCAGATGTGCTAGACAGAACAAAACACAATCTTAAGTCTTCATGCACCAACCACAGAAAATGAGGGCCGAACATCAGCTCCACAAGTGAAAGCAGGTTTCTAGCAGCCTCATATCAACAGTCACTCTGTTTAACTCGATCATAATTGCTCATTCCTCTGCTGTATAGACCGTTTTCATAGCGCCCTTCACGCGAACAACTCCAAGCCACCATGTTTAGGGCGCCACAGCAGATGACACTGCGACTAGGTTGACTACCTACTGCGATTGCCGGTGCGCGGCGTTTCGTTAACATGGCAGTCAGCCCGCATGTTGTGAATTGTGCTGGAAATGTGTTGCTAAAGATGGTTGGAAGGTGCTGTTTTCCGTTGTGTCACCAATTAGGCTACCGCGACGAGAACGGAAAGGTATGTGCAACAGAGCGATGTAAGCAAACACACGTGTCACATATCTATGCACAGTGCATGTGTCAATGTCATTATAGTCGTGGAAATGCTAGGCCGTGCAGGCATGCTGTGGATTTTTATGTAAAATGCTCGTCCCTGCGATGGATGGCGCATAAAGCGCGTTGCAGTGGCTTCCGTACTTGACGTTGGCGACCTAGAATTCCGACATTGCCAGCTTTGCAGGAAAATGGGAAGTATGTTGCTGGCAGCGCGGTTCAGGGCCACGAAGCGTGCGGAATGAAACTCGCAGTCTTGTTGATGTAGCCGGTGGAGTCGGGACATGATAGCGCGGGCAGCAATGACGCCAAGCCACCGACATAATAAGTACATACAGTGTATTTTGCCAAATGGAAGGCCGCTGCTGGCAGCCAAGTTGTGGTACATCAGCGGACCTGACTACACTCAATTTCACACATCAAGCGCACCGCTGTTGAAGCTGTGCAAGTTGTTCGGTCAGCAAAATGTATAAATCCGCGTGTCCGCTTTCTTTAGTTTTCGCGGTTGTGAATGCTCGTGTGAGCCGAGCACGAGCGTGTGTGTGAGGCATCGCGACCGGCTACAAATGAAATACTGAAACAACGAAACGTCAGGTGATGTGAAACAGCACATTAAAAGCCGCATAACGGAGTTTGTTTATTTCTAATTAGGGCACAAATCATGTATTACTCAGCCTGAAAAAAATATCACAGTCTGGTGGTAAAGACATTGAACTATTTGTTAGCGCAAACACATTTTTGTTTTTTGAAGTATCGCTAGCCTCTACAGCGTTGCACTTGTTGTATGCGGGACAGAGTACGCGAAAGTGCTCGGCACTGGCCGCTTGAGACTTCCAGTCTCGCGCGTCCACCTCGTTTTGCAGGCCGGTCACCGTTGTGTTCTTCATAGGCGATGCTGCTACAGTTACATGGACGTAACTTTCCGTCAGCAGCTTTCAGCTCTGACGAGCGATATTCCTCGTTACCGGCTACTGAATTCCGAGTTGGAGGGGTTATGCGTCCGCCTCGGCGCAGCAGCCGCGTCAAATCGTTCGTCCACCCGGTCGACGGGTCACTCATTACAACGTCGAAGTCAGTTGCACGACCTTTTCAACGCAAGGCACAAGCGGATTCATTCGCAGAGATTTCGGAGGCGTTCTCACTCGGACTCAGACTCACTAAAATTTTCCTCAGCTGCACTGACTCGGACATAATCTTGCCAAAATATGAGGGTGTTCTGTCAAATAAGGTTCCCAAGGTGCTGCAGTCACAAACACACTGCTGCGCTGGATTCAGCGTCTCTGTCACGCAGCGTGGTTTCCCTCTCGTAGTCTCCGCTTCCGGCGAGCTGTCTGCGACACTCAGGCTTGGCAGCCATTAGAAATGGAGCTCCCACTCGCTTCTTCTGTCAGGTGCGGATTACGCTCTGCGATTCGTTTTTTGTGTGCAAAAAACACTGCGCCGGTGGACATTCATTCCCAATTGTCTACGGAAAAGTGTATGAGCATTCAACATGTGTGCAAATGGTGCGGAAAATTCAAAGACGGACGTGCAGACGTCCATGACGAACAGCGTTCTGGACGCCCATCGGTTTCGGACGAAACAATTGCGAAAGTGGAAGAAACAATGCTGAAAGATCGAAGGGTGACGGTTCGGGAGCTCTGCGAGACGATCCCCGATGTCAGCAAGACCTGCATTGACAAAATTTTGACAGACCATTTAGGGTATGCAGAGGTTTCTGCAAGGTAGGTCCAGGGAATGCTTACAGAAAACCATAAATGGAGACGTGTTGAAGCAGCCTGCGAATTTCTTCAGGCCTACGAAACCGATGGCGAGAAATTCTTGGACTTCATTGTCACTGGGGTCGTGTAGTGGACCTGGGTCCACTACACGACACCAGTGGAAACATCCAGAGTCGCCGAAGCCGCGAGAGTTCAAACAGTCGCCGGCAAAGTGATGGCGAGTGTTTTTTGGGACAGGAGGGATTATTGTTGTGCGAATTCATGCCCGCTGGTACAACAATCAATGCGAACCGCTACTGTGAGACGCTGGATAACCTTCGCCGCGCGATTCAAAACAAGAGGAGAGGCGTACTCACGAAGGGAGTGCGTTTCCATCAGGACAACGCTCGTCCGCACATTGCCTGTGTAACGATTGATCTCATCAACAAATGTGGATGGGATACTGTCACTCACCCGCCCTACAGCCCAGACTTAGCCCCAAGTGACTACCATCTCTTCCCAGAATTGAAGAAATACCTGGATGTGATTCATTTCAGAACCGAAGAGGAGCCTAAAGAAGAGGTTTTAAGCTATCTACGTGGCATGGCAGTAGAGTTCTACGATGTAGGCATAAATAAGATGGTACGCCACATGCAAAAATGCATTGATCTCCACGGTGATTATGTTGAAAAATAGGGGAAAGTCTAAGCTTTCCAAACATGTATTATTTAATGCCAATAAGCATGTTTTTTATTGTGAAAAATTACTGCGAACCTTACTTTACGGACAGCCCTTGTATTACGCAGCCAGACTCTCCAAGTGAGTCGACTCATGAGTGAGTTTGCCAACCTATGGCAGTGTGAGATCATGTACCATTTTTAAGTTTCACAATCCAACCTTCACTCAGCTTTTTACCCGGTGGACACGTGTGAAAGCTGGCACTGGGCTCCGGTGCGTGTATCCTGCACTGTGGCACCGAGTACTGGCCTATCATATAAGAACCCTTCAAAGACAGGGATTACATATTGCTTCTTAACACCTATAGCGCACAGAAAAGACAGGAACACAGAAGTACGACGCAGACACAGCGCTATGTCTGCTAGCGCTGTGTCCGCGCCATAACTCTGTGTTCCTGTCCTTTCTGTGCGCTATAGGTGTTAAGATGGAATACCAACATGCCCAAGCTCACATTTTCATATTTCTGTGCTTTCAAGTGTTGTCAAGTGCTCATCCGAAACGGGAGAACTCCTCATTTAATCAAAATTACAGCACAGGTGGTATTCTAAAATTTTGTTTTCAGCACATGTAGGTGCTCCCTAAGCAGACAACGCTGCTGCTGATCCTGCCTATCTGTCACGCTGACGGTGGCGCCAGCTTTTCAAGTGGTGGGCTTCGTGCCCAATAGTATGGGAAAGGGAAGGGAAACAGAAGTGAGTGTGAGGAGGAGGGGAGATGGGGAAGCATAGCATATTCTTATATAGTACATTATAGCAAGGGGTGGAAAGGGAAAAGAGGGTGAGGAGGAGGGGAACACCACTAGCTTTGTTTCCTCAGTCTTTGTGCCATAGTGCGTAGCTGCCCCCAGTTTTTTTTTTTTTTTCTCATCACTAACTGCCACATTCAAGAACCAACTTTATACTTAGCTTTTGACTTAAGAGTGTAACCGGCCCTTAACACCTTTTAAGAATGAGCCTTGCACTTAAGTGCAGCATTTGTTGGCACGCACTTCAGCACCGTAATTGTAAGGTGGCACCGTCCTTTTTTAGATATTTATCACTCTATAACTTTTTTTTTTACAGGCTCTCCACCTAAAGTATGACAAGGAAGCAGTAGACTCATCATTCACGATGCTTATTTTATGTGCTTCCAAGGGATGCGGCCAAAGGATGACCTGCGGAATATTTGTGCGCTCGATCGGCGCCGCAATCTCCCGAGCAAAGTTCACCTTTGCTGAAGATCCAAGCGTAAGAAACTGAAGCAGCAGACGGCTTCAAGCCATGATCTGTGCGAATCACCTTTATGGGAGCTGCAAAAAAGAATAAAAAGTGTATCCCCAGTGTTTATGTACTTTTATTATACTGTAACAGTATATTTCTGAGCAAACGATCTGAAACATGGTGGATCGGTAGCACTGCAGAAAGCCGATGAATGCTTGTGAAAACATGGAAATACACAAAGCAGCATACGATCTTACCACTCGTGTGGCCGCTGCATCTTTCCTTTGCCCCAAGGAAGCACGCAGTAGAGTGAAGCGGACTTACGAGCTGACGTCCAAGGACGCGGCAGATGCTCAACATAAATTTTCTCACTTAAAACAAAAATCACTATAATTAAACTTTCCAATCAAGTGCAAGCACCCAATTTTAATTTGACTGCATCACCAAAGTGCATGTGCCTGAACACGAGTCATTTATTTATTTAACTTACTCTCAATGCCAGTGTTACAGAGGAGAGTTGTTAATACATGTACATTACACAATGTTACGCATGGCAGCTTGAAAAGATTAATGGTCTCGGTTATTGGCGACAAAGGCGAGGAGGTGGTTCTATTCAGATGCTGTCTTTGGCAGAATTGAATTGAGAAAAAAAAAAAGGTTTGTCTGGCAATTTGGCACTTGGACTTTGATGTGGTATATTCGCATTTGTGTGTATATGGGTGGTGCGACACCCCCACTTATACATTTTTCTATGTTTTCACTCCTTATTCTTTGAAACTTCTCGGTGATTGATCTCCATACTTTTTTTGACACACTTACTGGCAACTATCTGGCATATGCTGTTATTGTATTGTGTTGATATACTTTGTAGAATTTTTTTAAATTGTCAGAATGGACGCAGACTCGCCGTTTTGCTTCACCACAAAACATATCGCGAGAGAGAATAGCGGACGACAATGAGAGGCAACAAGAAAGCACCATTCCTTTTCTAGCAACCACTATGACAACGTTCACATCCCTCCTAAGGACAGAGAAAAAAATTTTCTTGCAATGATTCTGTCATGAAAGAGGTCGAATATTGCACTAAAAAGCTTGCCCACAATTTCTTAGAACAGAATCTTGAGAAGTATGAGTGCAATGTCGGGGACGTTTGGCATGGAATGACCCCATCAAAGAGACGCGCCACGGTGGTGTGGTTATGGTGCTCGACTGCTTACCCAAAGGGCGCGGGATCGAATCCCGGCCACGGCGGCCGCATTTAATTTATAAAGGATGAGCGATGGAACTTAATGATACCCTGAACGATAGACGATTCTGTACAAATGATGTGTTGCCAGTTCCATGTGACAGCAGGTTGTCTAAATCGTCTTTATACTTTAAATATTGCAATCTATGCACACTGCTCTGAAGCCCATATTTCTGCCCACCTTTTCTTGGGGAGCAATTTCACTCGTACAAACAATCTCATTTGTTTCCACGGGGTGTCAGTTTGTGACCACGCGGAAGAAAGAATGCGTTATAGTTTTAAAAATCCGGACAGAAAATTGCGCTAGATCGTCGGAATCGATCGAGAACTGAGGACATGTGTAGAACGAGAACAGAAAACACGCGTCGTCTAGTTCTCTAAAGTCCGTGTATGCGCAGCTCACGTTCTTCCCCATTAAAGACGCAGGCTTTGGTCGCTATAGTTAACGCGATAATAAAGCAGAAAAGCGTTATTCCCAAATGCAAGGACAGCGGTAGCCGTAAAAGCACGCGGGCCGCGCAAGCTTGTGCAGGATGCAGTGGCGTTTTGCTTACCTGCTGACGACCAGTAGGCAAAGTGTCGCGTATCAAATATTGATGCTTGATGTTCCGGATGGTACTAGATATGATCACCACGTATAAATCCGTATAGATTTCACAATGTCACGGAGAACAGCGCAGAAGTTTGGAAGTTGAAAGCACGCGTTGGAGCCAGAAAGGTAAACAGGAAGTTGCCATGACACTTGCTGCAGGAAACAGGTGGCGCTTTGCGCAGTCAGAAACCGAAACCGAAATCGCCTTCAATCGAGCCGTCATTTGCGGGCGCCAATGCATAAAATAGAAAACTTTTTCTTCATGGGAAAAATTTATTACTGTGTAACATACCTCTGGGCTATTTGGCTGAGCTAAAGGTGTGGAACAAAGATCAGTCTCGAGCTTTTCCACTCTCGCTGAGGCTTCGTAACATTTTGATCTGCAGAAACCAGCCGCAGATTTAAAAAATAATAATAAAATCGATTAGTGACGTCATGCTGACTGACCGGTAGTGGGGTTCGGCGCGAAGTTCAAAAGTTTGATTTTGAACTTTTTCTTTTTCATTAATCAACTTGCGACTGCGAAAACAAAGATAAAAGGTCCCACTCTTAAGATCCCACTTGTGAAAGGTCCCACTTGTGAAAGATTATGACAATTAAAACATTACAAGCTACTATGCTTCAGAAATAGCCCTAGCTTTCTGTGCCAAGTCTCACAATCACAAAGATTGGCTCTCAATGTATTATGGAGAAAAACACAATGAAGAAAAAAGGATGAGCCGCTGTCCCCATGGTGAAGCCCTCCATCGACATCTTCCTTTATTAGAACACACTGAATAGATCCTAATGATGACAGCACCACTCCTAGTCTTCTACACAGTTGTCAACACAAGATGTTGCTGTTGAGTGAGCACTTACTTGGTACGGTAAATGACACTTGAAGTCGGGATCATGACAGAATCCGGTCTGGCTAGGAGGGTACATTTGAAATAAAAAGAGACACAGACTAGTCCAAACAAAATGTTTATGACGTTTCATCTTCTAAATAAAACAAACCACTTATGATGTATTCATCGTGAACAAGGCTTCCATTCTGGAAGTCCAAACGTCATAAACATTCTGTTTAGACTGGTTGGTGCCCCTTTTTGTTTCATAGTTAAATAAAATTTTAAGCTAATAATTGCAGAGTGTGAAGAGTGAAATTATTTCATTTGAGACAGTCAAGATTTCAGTCTTACTCACGAGGAAGGAATGGAATGCACACACACACTGGGTGTCTGTGCTTGTTCTGCATACTTTTAGTTCCCTTTAAAGGGCCCCTGACACCAAAATCAAAACCTCGAGATGTTTGTGTTGTTTGATTGTCCTGCACACGTGGGCACTTCTGGCCGATTATTAGTGGCAAACGTTACCGTCAAGATATTTTAATTTGGTTTTAAAGTAAGTGAGAGTGCTCATCCGAGTTGGCAACACTTCGCGACATATCCACTAATATGACGTAGATGAAGGCCCCATGTGACGTTCCACAAGAAAAGCCAGTACTGTTGACGTCGCAAAAGATGGGCAGGTCAAACACAATACCACAACTGGCACCCGACCAAGGCTATTGTTTCTCGTCCCTCTCCCTCAGTTGTCGGGCTGCTCACAGGTTGGTTTTGGCTGCTTAAGCCAGGAATGCTTTAAATTTTCCTGAGGGGACACGCACTTAACCGGCTTAACTCATACCGAAGCACCCACATCGTTTCATACTTTATCGCGCACGGGGCCCCCGATTTGAAAACTGCGCTATCAATGTCACCAAACCTTTAGCACACAATGTCTTAGGTGCTTCCCCGCTGTGGGGCAGTAGTTTCTTATGACTTGAGGCGGGTGTTTCAAAATGAAGCTAAAAGTGGCCAGAATTACCGACACTAGCATTAATTATACGATATGTCAGAGCGCTTATGCCTCACTCAATTTCAGCATCGCCAGACACAAGGCTACAAGTTACAGTAAAAAAAAGTCACAAACTAAAATTTCACCTGTCAGGGGTCCTTTAACCTTTCACATCCTTTTATGCTGTTTCAACACCGGTGCATTTCTCCTTCACACGCAGGGAGTGAGCATGCATACTTTGGTCATTGAAGCATAAATCAAAGAAAAGTAATACATAATAGAAAGAGAAGAGAGCTGGGCTGCTGGGAGAGAAGCATGAAGTCTACCTCCAAGCAACAACAAAGATTCATCTGTGTGTGTATGGCAGCTCGCATGAGATGACAAAAAGTACATGGTTTAAAAACTTTACTTTGAACTTTATGGCTAGTTTTTTGGCGGAGCCAGCATTCCAAGAGCTATGCTCATTGAGATGAGGAAGAGCAGCCTATGGCCAAGTGATGTCGGGCCACTTCTTGTGTCTTTTGAAATAGCTAAAATAACCAGCAAAGCATACTTAAACGCGGCTCGTCAGCCCCTGCGTTCTCCATGGGGTCGGATCCCCTCCACAGGGGTTATGACTGTACTTGCAGCACGGGCACCTGCACAAATAAAGGTTGTATATTGCACACTATAGTACAGCTGAAAACCCTATTGCATGCATTCTCATAAATGTGAATCACAAAAACTGTTCATTAGTTTAAAGGGACACTAAAGAGAAACAATGAATCGGTTTAGATCGATAAATTGTGCTCTGAGAACTCTAATGTCATTAATTTCGCCATCATAGGTTTATTAATAGAGGAGAAAATCAAGTTCAAAGTTTCGTTTTTTAAATTTCGTGCCAAAATCTCCCCACGTGACGTAACGGATTTTAAAGTGTATTTATGGTATTTTGGTACCATTGGCTCAACAAAATTACCACAGACTTGGTATGTTCAGTCTATGGCACCCTCAGAGGACAATGTACTTCATTTTTACCGATTAAGATTTACGTAGTCCCTAGTAGGCGCCGTCACGGCAAATGGTGCGGAAACTTCAAGGTGGCGTCACCACCCACATTTTGTTTTTGCGTGTTTTCTCACAGCAAGCGTGGTGTTTTTGGTATTGCGAAAGAGTAGTTTACTAATATGAGAAAAATCGTTTTGCTCTTTAGTGTCCCTATAACTCTAGGCTGAGAAGGTAACAGGGTTTGTACAGGTTTCGATAGCCCAATTCCAAGGGACTTTAAAATCACTACTGAAGGTTTCTCAAGGATGTAAAGCAGCATCCCAAGTAGAAGCTTTTTGCAATAACAATGTTTCCAAATGAATATC